>NC_052471.1:13648176-13866322 GCF_009730915.1 Dioscorea cayenensis subsp. rotundata
GATCTTAGTTGACTAGCTCTCATTCCTAGAGAGATTATAAGTGCAAATCTGCACCGACATAGAAAAGGATGACAAAATATAGGTTTATCAATTTAATTTAAAGAGTTTATAGGAGTTGAGAGAAATGGTTAGATGGTTTTTGCGCATCAAACTTGCACTGAAATTAAAAATACCTTTCCTTCCTGATTATAGTATACCTAAATTCTTTCATCTTCCAAGATTATTTAAATAAAGCATCACAGGTAAACATGATTGGCCTATTGTATTCGCATATGAAAAATGTCATCATGCAAACGATAATATATAATGACATATAGAGGGAATTGTTACAATTTTCTACTTAATGATTTTCATGAAATGAAGTTTCTAGAGCATCTTCAACGCCTCAAATAAGAAAACACTCAAAAGAAATTATCGTTACCTATAATAAAACTAATACTAAAGGTTATACATAGCTGTAGTGTAGTATTTACCACGAACACCATTAAAGTATTGCAAATATTTTACCAGCACAAGAATCAAATATGAAACTATCATAGGGCAGTAGCATGCATGAATTGTCCTAAAGACTAACAAAACATTTAACATGGGAAAGCTCCTAGATAAAGCTATATCTTACTTACACAATCCAACTCTGGAGTCAACTTTCTAAGCTGCTTCAAAATTGCATTGAAATAATTTAAAGGAAACAATCCAGCATCGCTACCAATATCCAGTACATTTCATCAATAAAACTATAACATCATCTTCTCAAGCAAATAGGTACAAAGTAAGCCATTTACCTCTCTAGAAAATCAGCTTGCATATTCAAATACCCCTCTACTTGACACTTAGAGCATAAAAAACCTTGATGGTTATCATTTCTCATTGCATTTTCTTGCAAGGAAACAATTCACTGGTCTCAGCACCAACAAAGCTTGTTTTGAGCTTGGGATTAAATGAAGCCTGGATATCTAAAGACGAAAATTAACATAATTATTCCTCTCTATATAATATGCCTAAAATCAAAATCAAAGATAAGTAAAATAAGCCAAAAACTGG
This sequence comes from Dioscorea cayenensis subsp. rotundata, assembly GCF_009730915.1. Taxonomy (NCBI): domain Eukaryota; kingdom Viridiplantae; phylum Streptophyta; class Magnoliopsida; order Dioscoreales; family Dioscoreaceae; genus Dioscorea; species Dioscorea cayenensis. The sequence continues at coordinate 13,649,218 of NC_052471.1, forward strand.
CATCATGTAAACAAATGGCAGTAGTACTATGTAAATCGAACCACCCCCATATTATGAATACATAATTGTGCTGCATAGTAATCTATCAAACATAGTTAGCACTTTGTTAGGCAAGGATCAAATCAAAACATAAACATGTAAACCATTTACTTATTTGGTCAAGCATTTTGCATAAATCAATATAGTTAGGGCTAATCTCTTTACATTGTTCCATGCTTAACACCTACATGGTTAGCTAATTAACTGCATATGTTTTTTCGCCAACTACCATTGCTCATATGAGAACTTTTGATGACCTATCATATGTTTTAAACAATGGTTGGGGCGAAGGAAAATGTAATGGGATAGCAGGATGGCTTCCTTTTGTGTATGTTGAAAACATGATCGAGTGCTTGCTAGCAAAATAGCCAAGTATTCTGAACTGTTGTTGTACTTCAATTAAGCTTTAAACTTAAGCTTGTATTCTTGTGCTGATGAGCTTACGTAAACATGAAGCTAAGTAGAAATTATATGTATACTTGGGTGTAATCAACCTGTAATTCATTCACTCTCATTGTTGGTTTTTGTGGTTTTGTGAACAAGTCCATGAATTGTTTGTGAATCATATTTTTGAACCAAATGCTCATATATATATATATATATATGTATATATTTGTTTTCACTTGTTGAATCAAATAGTAGAGGAAAATGTTATAAATTTTCAGTTCTGTACAATTTTAAAATCATTAGATTGCAGGAGTTTATAATGTTGTTGGATGTATCAGCTTACACATATTGCATAATGATTAGCTTGCCCTATTGTATTACAAGTGTTTTCAATTTAAAACATTGTCAAACAAATAAATAGATGTGAAAGTAAATTAGTTATGGTGGTTTATGAACTTTCTAAAAAACTTTTTTGTCCTGTAATTTTTAAGCACTGAAAACAATATTTTTCCCACATGGGACTTACACTTAGGATGTGAATATTTTAAATTTTTAAAACTTAATATGTCATTATTACAAAGTAAAATCTTTGACATATTATTTTATGGAATTTACAAACTAGTAAATATTATTATTATTATTATTATTATTATTATTATTATTTTTTGAGAAAGTTGACAAGCACCAAAACCCTAGGACGTGCACGTGTGGGGAGCAAGGCTCAATGTCGACCCACGTGCCCTCACCTTACGTAGGACATGGGGTTCGATCCTGGGTCCTCCCAGAAATGAACGCCCTATGCAAATGACCCAATACCAATTGATCCAAAGGTCGTTGGTACTAGTAAATATTATCAACTAATTAGTATAGAGCATGAGATAAAAACAAATATCACAAAAAAAGATAAGCTAACTTTACTAAGCATGGAAAATTAAAAAAAACTATTCAAAACTTTAAATTCCCAACCCAATTTTTTAATAAACAATTTGAGTTAAATCAAAGTAATAATCTTACATAATTCCAAAAAACCTTTGGATACTGCTCTTTCTCCAAAGATATTGTTTATAATCATACACATTCCAACGTCTTCCAATGCTACAGTATCTCCAAAGATGTCTATAATTGTGTTCAGTCCTACTAAATATTCAAAGATACTAGTCCATCTAATTTCAACCTTGACACGTGGAGTTATTCTCTCTTTATATATATACACATCTTTGGTTTTCTTTGAAAGTCCATAGTGGTATACAAAAATATGGAGATTAAATTATGGTTTGTTGTGACAATTATTAGATGCTTTTTCTCATTTTCTTTGAGAATGGGGTCTTGGCAATCACCCCCAAGGTATCATTCTGCTCAATTTTTTCCCCTTCATTTGTTCAATTATTTATTTATTGAATTATTTATGAAATTTTATAGACGTTAATGTATTTGCATTTGATATAAGATCACAAATGAAAAGTATAAATTTAAATTATATATATTTTGAAAGAGCATCTCATATATTTTTTAAAATGTTTTTTTTCCTTATATATAAAAATATATAACTAATTTATGAAAACATAGATTCATTCATTTCTTTTCAAGATTAATAAAGAGAAAATAGTAAATATTTAGTATTTTTTTAATAAAATTTTTAGTTGATTTTTTTAATTCAAAATAATATATAAATAAATAATATTTTATAAGTTATATAAGCCAATATCATTTGCAGTTTATTGTAGAGGTGCACAAGTTAAAAACAAATTAATAATTTTATAGAAGCTAATCTTAATATGGTTACATGAATAAGAATTTTGGTTTTAATGTTTCATAATGAGCAAGACATGAAAAACTAAAACAAGTGAAATGGTTGCATGTATTTTATATGTCCAAAAAAAAATACTTATTTTTTTATGTAATTTGTATTTTTATTCCAACATATAAACATATTTATAGGGAAAACTAATGAAACAAAGTTTAATGTGGGAGAAGATGTTCAAGAATCAAAGTTTTGCTCCATAGAAGGTTGAACTTGATGAGAAATGTGCACAAAGTGGTAAGCATCATTTTAGTATTTTTTTTTATTTCTCAATTTTTTTATTTTAAGATTTTGCAATAATATTGTTTGCATCCCTATGACTTCTTCTTGTCTTGTTTACAGAAAAATTTTTATGTTACATTTTTCAAAAATAAAAATTTTCTTTGAATTCGTAATTTATATCATTTGTATGCCATTTATAATATTCTAAAGGTTTTATTTAAATAGTGGGATGGATAAGTCAAGAACATCAAAATTTTACTATATAAGCTTTTAAAACAAAAGGTTGATGGACCTTGAACTTGACCCAAGGGGCATAAAATTTATAAATATAATTATTTTTTCTAATTATTATTTTCACTTGTTTTTTAGTGGGCAATGTACATAGCTCCAAGTGGTGAAAATAACCCCTTTGGTGTTCATGTCTATGGTCTTGTGGAGTAGCCTCGTCTTCTTCAAAGGTTCCCTCGTCAAGCCTAGGGAATACCTCACCGAATTGATACCGACAAAAGCTCCCCAATAACTCTCTTCGAAAGGAACGCATTGTTGAAGGTCATAGAACCACTCCAAAAACCATGCCAAAGCTTCTCTAAACCCTAGCCGCGGGCACCTCCAAAGATGGGGAAGAGATGATGAAAGGATGGAAAGAAGGATCCCAAAATCGGCTGAAAGTGCGGCTTTAAATAGGCTTGAATTGGCCATCTACATGGGCGTGTGGAATTTCCACTGGCCCGTGTGAATCTGTAGAAATTCAATTTTCTCCGGCCTATGAACAGTAACTACTCCAGTAAATCGATACATTACTTTCTATAGTGATCTGCTACAGTACTTTGCCAAAATACTCCCGAATCCACACTTTTCATCGAGGCAACATAAACGGGCACACGTCTATGCTGTAGATCGTGTTGAATCTTCAAATTAAAGCACATTTGAAGACAATCTTGCTAGCTTTGCACACGTCGGAATACATGGGTGTGACTGCCTTTATGCCCCTTCTATTTGCATATTTCCTTGAACATAACGGAGGTTGGTGCACACTAAAATGTCTTTGAGCACAACTTGTGTCTTCACGTTTGTTCACTTCATTATTTCATCAACCAAATGTACTCGCAATATACTTTGGCTTGTTTCTTCTATATTTGTCTCCACAACCCTACATCCACAAAAGAACACAAGAACTTATCAAACTCCCCCACACTTATGCTTTTGCTTGTCCTCAAGCAAAAATAAAACATTAAAGCATAAAAGAAGGAAATATTGAAAGTGCTTGGCCTTAGGTTCACCAAAAGCATGTAAGGGAAGAATTCTACAAACAAGGAAAATATTAATGCTAAATATGAAAAATCATTGCTCTAGCTAAAGCCTCGAATCAAAACGGAGAACAAACCCGAAATCGTGTAAGTGTGTGTAAACTCACTCAAGTCAACCCAACATATACTCCTCAAACATCTAAGTATAAGGGCATTTGACAACGCCCATTGCGTGTGACCCGCAAATGCACGGGTTTGTCAAAGTAATAAATCCCAAGTGAGTGGGGTATCGTATCCATAGATAGTAGGGAATAAAAAATACCTAAATTGCTACTTAACCAAGTGAAGATGAATGATGATTGAGTTGATAAGATGTGATGTAAATAGAAATAGAAAGAACAAGAATGAGAGGCACAAGTAAGTGAGAGGTAAGGCAATAGATAGAAGTGGGGTACTCGGACAATGCTCCCCCTAAGGACTTATGCTTCAAGCGGAAGACCTAACATTATAATTCCTAATTAATGCTTAATGAGTCATGGAAATCCTAAAGCACACAGTCCCAAATCTAAGGTCAATCATGACTAACCCTACACTATGTCCCGGTGGAGAAATCGCTTAGTCTCAACACCTCACACTACACAAAGTTGCATAGAGTTTTAGGGATTCCAACTGATAAACCCTATTCCTATGTGTAGATCTATGACAACGCCCCTTGCGTGTGACCCACAAGTGCAAGGGGTTTGTCGAAGTAATAAATATCAGGTGAGTGGGTATCGTGTCCACAGGGAATAGTAAATAGAAACACAATGATTGTTATTTAACTAGGATAAGAATGAATCAATGATAGTGTGAATAAGATTTATATGAAAAGACTAAAAGAAATAAAAAAGAGAGGCATGATAAAATGAGAGGAAAGGCAATCGATAGAAGTGGGGTACTCGGACAATGCTCCCCCTAGGATTAATGTTTCAAGTGCAAAACCTGCTATTATACTTCCTAATCAATGCTCAATGAGTCGTGGAAATCCTTAAGCACATGGTCACAAATCTAAGGTCAACCGTGACTAACTCTACACTATGTCCCGGCGGAGAAATCGCTCTGTCTCAACATCTCACACTGTGTTAAGTTACATGGAGTTCTAGGAAATCCAAGTGATAAACCTTCTTATGTATAGACCTAACCATTTGGTATAGGCGAACGGCCCCTAGTCACATTTAAGCCCCAGACACTAGAGTCACTTCAACGCTTCACTCTATTACTCGTGCAACTAAGACCCATCAGAGTTCATCCTCTAGAACTTCACTCTATTGTGACCGCAAAGAACTCAATGAAATAGAGGTAGGATAAATCATACAGGAGGAGAAAGGGGACGCTCTGCTACCTCTCGACTCATCCTCTCAACCCTCTCCAATCAAGCAATGTCTAACCTTCGTAGTGTGTCACTCATCTACAATGGTTACCAAGATAGACTCTCAACCCTAGTGTCACTCTAAGGGAGAAATCATTCAACAAGCATTCAAGATTGGAACTCAATTGAAACATCAATTAAGGGAAGCATAATAAAAGATCAATGAAACAATAACATCCTAGGGTCTACAAAATCCAGGTACCCACTAGGGGATTTAGCTCTCCATGGAGCACAATACAATCAACAATGAAATCAAAAGTAAAAATAAGGGTTTCATAAGAAAACCCCCTCGGTATTCATGTTTATGGTCTTGTCGAGTGGCCTTGTCCTCTCCAAAGGTCCCCCTGTCAAGCCTAAGACACACCTCGCTGAATCAGTGCCGACAAAAGCTCCACCAATAACTATCTACCAAGAGAATTGTAGTGTCGAAACCGGAGAACCACTCCAAAAGCCTTGCCAAAACACCTCTAAATCTTAGCCGCCGGTCTCTCAAAAGATGGAGAAAAGATGGGAAAAAGGATGATGAAATTGGGCTGAATCTCGGCTTTAAAAGGGATAGAATCGGGCATCCACATTGTTGTGTGGAATTTCCACACGGCCGTGTGGATTCTCTGGAAATCACATTTTCAGCCGCCCGTGAATAGTATTGCTACAGCACATTGCTTTAGTGATTTGCTCCAGTACCAACTAGAAACACTCACGAATCCAAGTTTTTTTATTGAGGTAACATAAATGGGCACACGTTTATGCCATTGATTGCGTAGATTTTTCAATAAAAGGCCTCATTGGTAAATATCTTGCTATCATTGCACAAGTTGGAATACGCAAATGTAATGGCCTTCGTGTCTCTCCAACTCTTTGTAATAGCTTGAATACATGGATGTTGGCACACATTCAAGTATCTTAGAGCCCCACTTGTGTCAAAGGGAGAAATCATTCAACACGTATTCAAGATTGGAACTCAATTAAAACATCAATTAAGGAAAGCATAATAAATAATTAATGAAACAAATACATCCTATGGTTCACAAATCCAAGTACCCAATAGCGGTTTAGCTCTCCATGGAGCAAGATACAATCAATAGTAAAAATTGAAAGTATAAACAAGTAATCCATAGGAAACCCCCTCGGTAGTCATGGTTATGGTGTTGTGGAGTAGCCTCGTCCTCTCCAAAGGTCCCCTCGTCAAGCCTAGGACACACCTTGCTGGATCGGTACCGATGAAAGCTCCCCCAATAGCTATCTTCCAAGAGAAACATGGTGTTCACACCGTAGAACTACTACAAAAGCCTTGCCAATACCTCTCTAAACCCTAGCCGCAAGCCTGTCAAAAGTTCGAAAAAAAATGGAAAGAAGGATCCTGAAATTGGGATGAATCATTGCTTTAAATAGGCTTGAATCGGGCATACACACAACCCTGTTGAATTTCCACATGCACCTATAGACATTCCACACTGGCGTGTGGATTCTCTGGAATTTTGATTTTCTATGGGTTATGAACATTGATTGCTACAGTGATTTGCTACATTGCCTGCTACAGTACCCGGCCAAAAAAAACCCAATCCACACTTTCCATCGAGGCAACATAAGCGGACACACGTTTATGCTATAGATCGCATCGCTTCTTCAATAAAAGGCATCATTGGTAAAGATCTTAATATCATTGCACAAGTTGGGATACGCAAATATGACTGCCTTCGTGCCCCTCCGACTCATTGTAATTGCTTCAATACATGGAGGCTGGCACACATTCTCATATCTTTGAGCTCAATTTCTATCTTCACAATTGTTCCTTACAAGGTTTCATTAAATAGCGCATTCACGACCTACATTAGCTTCTTTCGTTACATATTTGGCTCCACAACCCTAAATGCACCAAAGTAACACAAATACACATGTATTAGCCCTGAAACCTGATAAAAGTAATGCTCAATGCAAGAAAAGAATACTTCGTATTACTAATACACAAGCACTTATTAGTGTCCTATATCTAAAAGATATATGTTGAACTTAACTTTTAAATAAAATAGGAATCAACCAAATTAGACAATAAATTAGAAAGTTATGATTGATTCAAAGTTGATACATCTATAAACTATTATATAGATACATTAATAAGACCTGTGACAAAATTAGACTGCGAACATGTCATCAATTTTGAATTTCAAAAAATTTATCCTCCATAGGAAAAATATATATTGGAAGCTACTTTCAAATAAAATAAGATTCAAATAAATTTTACAATAAATTAGAAATTTATGACTAATTTGCTATGGCTGCAGCTATAAACACGCTTGATGCTTCTACAATTAGACCTTCGACAAAATCTATATTGCTAACCAATTATTCATTTTTAATTTCAAAATTTACCCTCCATTGAAAGGATAGTTGTTTAACTGAACTTTCAAATGAAATAAAAATCAGGTCAATAAATTATAAAGTTATGATTTAGCTGCATCTAAACTCATGTCTAGCTATAATAATTAGACCTATGATTCAAATCAATTTGCTAACCTTTCATCCATTTTGAATTTCAAAATTTATCCTACATCGAAAAGATAGATGTTCTACTTAAATTTTGAATGAAACATGGATTAACTTAATTAGAAAATAAATTAGAAAGTTATAACTGATTCAGTATACTTGCATCTATATAAACTTATGTATAACTAAAACAATCAGGCTTGCAACCCAAAACAAGATTGCCAACTTGTCATCCATTTTGAATTACAGAAACTTGTCCTTCATTGAAAAGAATGATGTTGACTTAACTTTCAAATAAAATAAGAATTAAGTTAATTTGACAATAAATTAGAAACTTAGGATTGATTCAACATAGCTGCATCTATAAACTCTTGTATGGCTACATTAATAAGACCTACGATTATAAACTAGATTGGTAACGTGTCACATATTTTGAATTTCAAAATTTTTCCTTTATAGAAAAGATAGATATATATATATATATATGGAACTCTACTTTCAAATAAAATAAGAAGCATCTTAATTTTATAATAAATTATAAAGTTATAGCTGATTCGCTATAGCCGCGCGTAAAAACTCACTAACCGCTTCTGCAATCAGACCTATAACAAAATCCAAATTGCTAACGTATGATTTATTTGGAATTTCAGAATTTATACTCCATCAAAAAGATTGATGTTGAATTGAGCTTTCAAATAAAATAAGAATCAGTTCAATGACACATCTCTTGCATGCGTGAACTGCAAGTGCACGGTTTCGAAGTAATAAAATACCCAATGCATCGGGTAGTCATATCCATAGGGAATGAAAGTATTAGTATTAACCACTTCTAACTTATCTAGTTAGAATTAGGAATATGGTGAAATGAACTGAATCACAAGAATATAAGTGGTTACTATGGATACGACTAATACTTTCATCTATTATCCATATGGCCAAAAACTTGGTTGATCACCCGCAAGTGTACGGGGTCGCCAAGTAATACCTTGTGCAAAAGCCCAAGGATCGTATTCCACGGAGCTAAGGAGCTCCTATTACTCCTCCATCACTCACTTTCCAACCTTACAACTCAAGCATGGTATACTACTCTAATACGAGCAAGAATGTAAATAAAACACAGTTATAGTAATTCCAAGGCAAGCAAGAAAATCACAAGAGAAATGATGCTAAGAATAGGCTAGGGATGAGGATTCCCAAGAGGGGTCATCATGATATAAGGATGCATAAAAATAAATGGCAAGGGTGATTTAGACCGATGGACCTAAAAATTAGTTCAACCATAATTTCTCGGCGGCTAAACCCTAATCTTGTACAAATGATTACAAGGATCTCTCCTTAATCATATTCCAACGATTGCAATGAGTACAAGGACATCACGTGATAAGGATGCACTTAATCTAAGTTTATCCTCATGGTTCGGAGGGGCTACCTATATCCAATTTCTCGGCATGTTGGTCAAAGATTACCCCTTTTAGTTCATTAACGATCTAGTACACGCGAGTAGGTCACATCTACGTATACAACCCAAACAAGAACTAACGATTTCTCCACATAATAGTTCTAGGCATGAAGCACGATGAACCAAACCATAAATAACACCAATGCACTCCAAATGTAAATGCAGCATCCAAAATACATGATGAACCCCCCAAGGTTCACCTACATCCGGTGGCCTTGGGGGTCTAGTGTGCCATCATAGAAACAAGCATATCAATCTCAACAAAAACAAGAAGTAAATGCATAAATGACACTCCCTAGTCCGAATGATAATGAAGAAGGAAAAATGCCGTCCGAATGACGCTTCCTAAAGCCCAAGGAAAGCCGAATACTCCTCCTCCTTTGACGATGAAGCTTTCCCCTTTAGATCTAGCCCTTGATCTTCCCAAGCCTCAAGCCAAAACACTCTTCAATAAAATTTCTTCCTTTCTCCTCTCTATCCCAAGTGCTGGCTACCAAGGATCCTCCCCAGGTCTCTCCTCCTTATCCTCCTCTATATATCACTCATCCTCCCCGCAAAATGGCCTCCATCCCTTGTGGTATATCACTCTTTATGAGTTTAATCCCGGGTGGTATACTCCCCTCTACGAGGACCTCATTCAGGTGGTATACTGGCTCCATGAGGTCCTCATTGACACTGTTTGGGGTAGGCAAACTCCGCAAATGCACTCGGAATAGTAACTATACTGGCTCAATGAGCACCTCATTGAGCCAGTATGCCTTCAAGCAGAACTTGTTCTCTTTACTAGCTACAGTAATCATCTTAAGCTCTATACCGGGCAACATTGAGGCCATATGTCGTGATTAGATTCCTGACTCAAAAACCCACCAGGTGCTACAGTGGCAGCTACAGTGCTCTTTCTATAGTGGATACGATACAATACCATGACATAGTTTTCTTCTCTTTTTTGCCCAAATCATATCTTCATGTCCTCCATGGTGTTTTTGTGCCTTACAAAACAAATAACACACGATTATGCATAAAACGGGCATCAATTCTTATACAAATACATGCTATATGCAACAAATACATATACTAAAATACATACATTTAGACACTTATCAAATATCCCCACACCTAAGCATTTGCTCGTCCCTAAGCAAACACATCATGAAAAACAAAGATAATGATAAGAGGCTAAATGTATTACCTCCGGCTCAAATAAATACAAGACTCTACAAGCATTGGAAAATGATAAAAAGATAATGAGTTACAAACATTAAGTACAACAAAAAGATCTTGTCTCGCCTCCTATATGTCTGTGCCATGTGTGTGAACCTTGTATTTCATCTGCCCTGAACTGGTCCAGCCTACTGACTAAAATGAGTACAGCTCTCGATGCTAATCACTCCACATGCAAAGAGTTCTAAGTTCTGAAATGCTAAGTTCTACTTCAATAATCAAGTAAGATCCTTCCAAGTCTTGAACTCAAACTAACTCCCTATTCTTCTCAAAGCCTCTAGTAGGTAGCCAAAAAGATCACTAAGGTTTTTATTTTCATTTCATTTCATTTTTTTCTTTCTTTTTCGAGTCTGACTAACATAGACTGCACCAAAAAATCTTTCTGGAGGGTGCACATGCTGGTTAGGCACAAGAGCCACCCAACTACTTGATTACAGTCTACATAGACACATTCATCTTCATTAGCAGAGGAATACTGACATAGACTCATTTTTTTCTTTTTCTCTTTTCACTTTTTCATTTCTCTTTTTTTTTTTCACATTCATCCTAGATCATGTCTTCAGACTACTCTACATGCCACAAAATTAGGGCTAGCTCAACAAGACTCAGAAGTTCTTAAGAGTTCATTGAAAGAAAGAACTTAGAATTCTAAGGCCAAGTACTCAAAGTTGTGTGTTAATCAATCAAGAGAGATAGAGTAGTCATGTTGTCTATTCCCAGGGCATAAACACAAGATTCAGTGCACATGACAATACTAGAGATGAAATAAGATTCAATAAAGCACACAAAGCATGTAACTCACATCAATCATTAAACCATGCTAGAAGAATCTTAGAAGATTGAATAAGCCATCATGGGTACACTAGCATGTAAATAATAACCCTAATGCATACAATACACCCATCCCTCACCTAGTGTTGTACATTGTCCCCAATGTACACTAATCATGAAGAACATAATATTATGTGCAATGAAAATAATGGAGGAGGGCGGAACGAACTTCCCCGGTTAAATCTTGTGCACACGGCGAGAGGTGACCCGAATAAAAAGTGTGGCAAGCTTTTCATGTCGAGTCCATCTTCCATGGGATGTGGACAGGCTCACCAAGCTCCCTTAATGCCCTACACGGCATAAAGGTGCATCATCATTCCAAACAAAAATTAAGATTGCAAACATAAATAATAGGGAGTAGTCAAAACACAACAATACTAGATGAAGATTAGTAAAGTTCTACAGAAGGTTGGTAGGGCATCCCCTTCCCAACTTATTACAATCAAACAAACACACTTGCATCAAAAGTAAAGCAAAGAAATAAACTAAAGAAGTAAAGCAAATGTCCATGCTCAAATATCCAACTAGTCATAACAAGATGTTGAAGATGTGGTTGTCTTGGTGTGCTTCGAAATTGCTCAAAACCTCCAAAGTAAGTTGGGGAAAGGTAGGTGATGAGCGATCCGCAAGTGCACGGAGTCATCAAGTAATACCCCTCGTGAGAGCACGAGAGGGTTGTATTCCCTCGGCCCAAGAATCTACTCTTACTTCCTCTTTGCGTATTGTCTAGCCGAATGATTCGAAGGGTTTCTCTAATCTATTACTTGAAATAAAAGAACTACAAATGGTGTCTATGATAAGGTAGGGGTATAAAATCAGGGGAAAGAAATGGTCATGGATGCGGATTCCCTAGGGGCTACTAAAGTGCAAAGGATGCTAAGAATGTCATGCAATTGAAGGTTTAGACCAAGAGATTTCCTAAATTAGATCAACCCGATGGTCACGGCAATTAACCCCTAATCCGGTATAATTATTGACACAGAATTTCTTCTGATCAAATCCTCATACGAATGCATTAACAAGTGGGGAAATCCCTAATTAGGGGCGGACCACAACTTGGTCTAGTCCTAATGGTGGAGGGGTACAGAATACCCGACGGTCACAGTGTATTCGTACATGAATCCCTTCCAAAGTTGGTGTGTCTAGTACAAGGGCGATGGTCACGCTACCAAGTACAACCTAGCAGTTAGTTTACAGAGTTCTCATGTAAGCAACACATCAAATGCACCAAGAATGAATCACAAATACACAACAATTGCAATAGACAAAATTAAATCATCGAAATACACAAGTTCACCCCAAGGTTCACCGGCATCCGGTGACCTTGGGGTCTACTCGTCCATGCAAACAAATACAAGCAACAAGTCCATGAAAACAATGACAAATGGCATAAGAAAACTCCCTCAAACAATAGAAGTAGGACGACAAGCCAAGCTAGGTGGAAATGCTTACACGGACGCCGCGATGGGGGCGGCTTCCCTCGTCGTGTACAAACTCCGAAAGAAGAGATCGATGAAGATCTAGCCAAAACCAAGTTTCTCCCCTTTGATTTCCCTTATCCAAAACGTGTGATCTTGCCTCCTAAAGACTGGTGAAAATCGGCTCCAAGAACTCTCCCAAAAACTCCCCCCTTTGCCCTAGAAAAATCAGTTTTATTTATATCCCGTCAGTCCATGCGGGCATCCATGCGGGCGCATGGAGCCCATGAAGCTCACAGCCAAATGCCCAGAAAACATGCCGGTGCTACAGTACTATACCGCTACAGTAACGGAGTATTGAGAATTTCTAGCAAACCTCACGGGCACCCATGCGGGCGCATGGACCCCGTGAAACTCACAGCCAAATGCCCGCAGCAAGAACAATAACCTGCTACAATACCGCTACAGTGCCGCTACAGTGTTGGGACCCCAAAAATGCCGTTTTTGTTGTCGAATTCATCCGATTTACATTTTTGAGCATCGTTCGACTCATTTAAAACCTGCAACACCGAAATAACCAATTTAGATATAAAACGGGCATCAATTCGTTAACATATTCACAAATGATGTAAGATTAATACATATAAAATACATACATTTAGGCGTTTATCAAACATCCCCACACCTAAGCGTTTGCTTGTCCCCAAGCAAATACACATGAAAGAATAAGGGTGGAATGATAAACGACTAAACGTATGACCTCAAGCTCAAATAGTGAAGAACCCCACAGGCACAGATGAAATGAATTCAAGGAAATGAGTTGTACAATAACTAACTCAGTAGAGATAGTCATGATTCCTCTAGAGTGCTTTCCTCGTGAGTGTGTGTATGCTTCATCCCTCGCTCTCCCTATTCACACCACATTCAATGACTACCGGTGTTAAAAATGTTAAAGACACCCTCAATAGTAGGTCAAGAGTCCTTCGGTCCACATTCAACACTTTAGTAACTAAGTGAATGCATGATTGAGTCCGGGAGAACAAATACTTCTTTATTTATTTATTTTTTTCTGAGTCCGCCTAACGTAGACTGCACAAAATATCTTATAATCTTTCAGAAGGATGCACATGCTAATTAGGCACAAGAGCCACCCAACTTACTTGATTACAATCTACATAGACGCATTCATGCTAAATTAGCAGAGGAATACTGACATAGACTCATTTTTTTCATTTTTCAATTTTTTTTTTTTTTACAAGTCTCCGGAGCGCTTTCATGCAAAACTTCACTTAGGGATAAAGTAAAATGAACAAAAGAACTAAAAGCTCTTAAAGGACCAATAAGGAATGAATTTACCACTCTAACACTTTAAATCAAAGCAATGGGTTAGCTGGGGCAAACAAGGTAGAAGTTCAGTGTCAAAGTTGCGAAGAAAGCTCTAGAGAGAAAACATGACTTCCTTATAGCACAAATAACACTACAACTCATTACTATCATTCATTCAAGCCAGGAGGTTCTTAACAATAAATCATAGCTATCATGGGTGACTTAAGCATGCAAATAACCCGTCCCCACACCTAGAATCGTACATTGCCCTCAATGTACAGTAATCAGCAAAACATGGTGTAAAACCCATAATAAAGAAATAAAGCATGAAAAGTAAGGGTAAAGAGACTGACCCAATTGGTTCATGAAGATTGTTCAGTGAAAGCACAGTCAATGGGCAACAAAGCCAGCAAAGAGCAAAGGAGGTGGGGCAACAATCCATAAGAAGTCCTACAAAAATAAGTAAGGAAAATGGTGGAGAAATGATGTAGAATGAAAGAGAAATGAGAGAAAACTTAAGAGGAGAAGATGGAGGTTGGAGTAGAGAGAGAAGGGGGAAGAACACCCCTTAAATGGGCAGCCCAGCCCATGCAGGTCCCATGCGGGCGCATGGTGCCCGCATGGGCTTGAAAATTCCAGCCTGAAAGGCTCACTGGCGCCATGCGAGCGCATGGCGCCCGTGAGCTTTTCAGCCCAGCAGCGCGTGAGGGCCGAGCCTCACGAGGCGGCCTCTCGGGCGCATGGCGCCCGTGAGACCCACAGCTCATGAAAAATACTCCTCGCGAATGGTCTCTTGTGGCTGCATTGATGCCCGCAAGACCCTGGAAGATGCCACAAGTGTCCATATGGGCCGTATACAGCCCGTATGGACCTGGAAAATTGAAAAATTGGCATGGTTCTTCTTGCACACTCAATAAAATACGAATTACAACCATTTAATAGCCGGGATGACAATGAAACACAACTAAACAATACTAATTCAAGGCCAAATACAAGCGAGCAAACCAAAGCATGAGTTGAGCACAAAAAAATCAACAAAAGAAAAATACGAAAAACACACAAACATAAGCATTCAACCACAATATAGAAACTAAGCAACTAAAAGAAATACGAAAATTTAAAGACGATGAATTTAAAAACTTGGGTTGCCTCCCAAGAATCATTTGTTTAATGTCATTAGCTCGACGTACCTTTTTCTTACCTCAAGGTGGATCAAATGGTGGGGACTTACCTCCAAGCCCAAGAGAAGTGCTCCAAGATAAGTATGGCTTCAATCGGTGACCGTTAACCTTAAATTTACCTTTCTCCAGAGGAGTTATCTCGATGGCGCCATGGGAAAAGATTTGTGAAACTATGAAGGGTCTGTGCCATCTCAATTTTAACTTCCCCGGGAAGAGTCGTAACCTCTAATTGAAGAGAAGAACCTGGTCCCCTTCCTTGAAGTGTTTCCCATGTTTAATGTGTCGGTCATGATACTCCTTGATCCTTTTCTTGTAAAGCAAGGAATTTTCATATGCCATAGTCCGCCATTCATCCAACTCACTTAGTTGGAACTTCCGCTTATGACCGATTAGCTAAGGGTCAAAATTCAGTTGCTTAATAGCCCAGTATGGTTTATGTTCCAATTCGACGGGTAAATGGCAAGCTTTCCCGTAGACTAGCCTATAAGGGGTCGCTCAAAGAGATGTCTTATACGCTGTCTGATATGCCCAAAGGGAATCATCCAGATGATCTGCCCAATCCTTCCTGTGCTGACTTACGGACTTCTCCAAAATCCGTTTCAATTCGCGGTTAGAGACTTCAACTTGCCCACTAGTTTGAGGATGGTACGGAGTTCCAACCCTGTGGAATACTCCATATCGCTTCAGGGTGTTTGCAAACTGAGAGTTACAAAAGTGGGTACCTCTATCGCTGATGATCGTTCTCGGTGTACCAAATCTGGAGAATAGTTTTTTTAAAAATTTTACGACCACTCGTGCATCACTTATGGGGGATGCCTGTGCTTCAACCAATTTAGAAACATAATCTACAGCTACCAGAATAAATTGATTACCACGGGAACTAGGGAAGGGTCCCATGAAATCAATCCCCCACACATCGAACACCTCACAAGCTTGGGTCCAGGTTTGTGGCATCTCATCTCGCCTTGAAATGTTTCCAGTCCGCTAACACCTATCGCAACATTGAACAAACTTTTGTGCGTCCTGAAAGATGGACGGCCAATAGAAACCTGCATCTAGAATTTTCCTGGTCCTTCGGTTGGCACAGCGGGACCGGCATGGCAATGCTCCAAGATAGAATACCCTTCCGAATGAGATACACATCTCCTTACCACCTGGTCGGCACAAGTTCTAAACAAATAGGGATCTTCCCAGAAGTAATATTTTATATCAGAGTAGAACTTCTTCCATTGTTGATAAGTCAGCTGATCAGGACGTGTCCCTGCAGCAAGATAGTTTGCAAAATCAGCGAACCATGGAATTTCTTCTTCTTTCATTATTTGAATGCTAAACAACTGCTCATCAGGAAAACCATCATTTATCTCCTTTCTATCCTTGGTGCTCTCCAATGGGATCACAAGGCGCGATAGGTGGTCGTGACCCAAATTTTTCAGCCCCCCGCTTATCCTTAATCTCCAAGTCAAACTCCTGAAGCAAGAGTACCCACCGGATCAAACGAGGTTTTGCATCCTGTTTGCTCAAAAGATATTTTAGAGCGAGAATGAGTGCAGTGAACACGATCACCTTTTGATAACACTAAATATGAGCGGAACTTGTCAAATACAAAAAAACCACGACAAGCATTTCTTTCTCGGTGGTCGTATAATTCTCCCGAGCATCATTCAATGTCTTTGCTTGCATAGTAAATAGAGGTGGAAATGACCCCCGACGTTGCCCAAGAGCGCCCCCACTGCTAAGTCGCTAGCATCACACATGAGTTCAAAAGGTAAATTCCAATCGGGAGACACAATAATCGGGGCTTCAACAAGCTTTTTCTTAAGGGTAAGAAAAGTAGTCATGCTCTCATCACCAAACTCGAATGCCGCATCCTTCACAAGAAGTTTGGTAAGTGGTCGTGCAATCAATGAAAAATCCTTGACGAATCTTCTGTAAAAACCTGCATGTCCCAAAAAGCTCCTAATGGCTTTCACCGACATTGGCGGAGGTAGTCGCTTTCGATGGTGGAAACCTTGGCCTTATCCACCGCAATTCCTTGTTGTGATATCCTATGACCAAGCACAATGCCTTCCTTGAGAACCAAGTTGGTTTCCTCACATCTGGCTAAAACCCGCTCTAGATTTTTTTGAGGCGGAGGCCAAAAGAATCACCAAAAAGCGAGAAATCATCCATGAAAACCTCCATAATATCTTCCACAAGATCATCAAATATGGCTATCATGCATCATTTGGAAGGTAGCTGGCGTGTTACATAGACCGAAAAGGCATCTGACGGTAAGCAAAAGTACCATAGGGGCATGTGAAAGTTGTCTTCTCCTTGTCTTCTGGGGCAATTGGGATTTGAAAGTATCCGGAGAGACCATCCAAGAAACAGTAATATGAGTGCCCTGCTAGTCGTTCAAGCATTTGGTTAATGAAAGATAGAGGGAAATGATCTTTTCTAGTAGCATCATTCAGTTTTCTGTAGTCTATGCACACCCTCCAACCTGTGACCGTTCTAGTGGGGACTGATTCATTTTTTTCATTAGTGACCACCGTCATCCCCCTTTTTTTCGGCACCACTGCACTGGGCTCACCCACTCAGCCTCGGGATATAGGGGTAAATGATGTCGAGCATCAAGAGTTTGATCACCTCATCTGCGTGCTACTTCTTTTATATTAGGGTTGAGTCGCCTCACGGGGTATAGTCGTCGGCCTATGATTATCTTCCATGAGAATTTTGTGTGTACAAAAGGGAAGGACTAATCCCCTTAATATCTGAAATCTTCCACGCAATTGCATTTTTGTGCTTTTTTAACACACTCAGAAGGTCGGATTTTTGCTTAGGGGTCAAGTCTGAGGCAATGATGACTGGAAGTTTTGATCCCTCTCGCGAAATCGTACTCAGGTGCTCGGGTAGCGGCTTTAGTTCTAGATCCGGGGTTCCTCAATTGATGATATTAATCCCCCAAACTTCCCGAAATCAAAATCTTCGAATCCTCTATACTCCTCATCCGTGGAGCTACCACTATCCAAGCACTCTTCTATAGCGTGAATCTCACACCCTGATGACCCTGAGTCACTTCCCCCCCATGAGATCTATTTCCTCTTCATCTCGCTGAACTAGTACACCAGAGTTATCATACCTGCTCCTTTCCTCCTCAGCGATAGGGATGGAGTGGAGGACAAGTGGAGTAAGCTCAACTATTGGCAATACATTGTTGGTCTTCAGATAATGCGCGAATAGGTCTTGCACATCAAGTTCTTCTAAGGGTACAGTTCTAGCCACACTGTAATGCTCAGACCATCTACAACTATCAAGACTGTGCGTTCTAATCATCCCTTCTGGTTCAAGTGCCACTAGAGAATCAAGTAGGGAATTCGAGTATGGTGTATGCAGAGCAGGGAAGCATCACCCTCAGCTATCTGGTGAAAAACATGATTGTAGTGGATAATGAATAACTAGAAATTGTTAAACAAAAAGAACTATTTAAAAAGCGGAAAAAATAATTTGAATAAAATAAAAAAAGGAACAAAAGTGCAAAAATAAAAAGAAACAAATGTACGAAATTAAACAAATAATGGCTAAATCAATAAACTCTAAGTTTTTCCCAGAGTATTTCTTGTGGGTCCCCGACAGTGGCGCCAAAAAAACTTGATGAGTGATCCGCAAGTGCACGGAGTCATCAAGTAATACCCTCGTCGCGAGCACGAGAGGGTTGTATTCCACGGGCCCAAGAATCTACTCTTACTTTCCTCTTTGCGTATTGTCTAGCCGAATGATTCGAAAGGGTTTCTCTAATCTATTACTTGAAATAAAAAGAACTACAAATGGAGTCTATGATAAGGTAGGGGTTATAAAAATCGGGGAAAGAAATGGTCACGGATGCGGATTCCCTAGTGGCTACTAAAGTGCAAAGGATGCTAAGAATGTCATGCAATTGAAGGTTTGGACCTAGAGATTTCCTAAATTAGATCAACCCGATGGTCACGGCAATTAACCCCTAATCCGGTATAAGTATTGACACAGAATTTCTTCTGATCAAATCCTCATATGATTGCATTAACAATTAGGGAAATCCCTAATTAGGGCCGGAACACAACTTCGTCTAGCCCTAATGGTGGAGGGGTACAGAATACCCGATGGTCACGGCGTATTCGTACATGAATCCCTTCAAACTTGGTGTGTCTAGTACAAGGGCGATGGTCACGCTACCAAGTACAACCCTAGCAGGTTGGTTTCTGAGTTCTCATGTAAGCAACACATCAAATGCACCAAGAATGAATCACAAATACACAACAATTGCAATAGACAAAATTAAATCATCCAAATACACAAGTTCACCCCTAGAGGTTCACAGGCATCCGGTGACCTTGGGGTCTACTAAATCCATGCAAACAAATACAAGCAACAAGTCCATGAAAAACAACTACAAATGGCATAAGAAAACTGCCTCAAACAATAGAAGTAGGAAGACAAGCCAAGCTAGGTGGAAATGCTTCCACGGACGCCGCGATGGGGGCGGCTTCTTCATTGTCTACAAACTCCCAAAGAAGAGATCGATGAAGATTTAGCCAAAACCGAGCTTCTCCCCTTTGATTTCCCTTATCCAAAACATGTGATCTTGCCTCCTAAAGACTGGTAAAAATCGGCTCCAAGAACTCTCCCAAATACTCGTCCCTTTGCCCTAGAAAAATCGGTTTCATTTATATCCTGTCAGTCCATGCGGGCGCATGGAGCCCGTGAATCTCACAGCCAAATGCCCAGAAAACATGCCGGTACTACAGTACTCAGCTACAGTGTTCTCGCTACAGCACCGAGTATTGAGAATTTCCAGCAAACCTCACGGGCACCCATGATGGCGCATGGAGCCCGTGAAACTCACAGCCAAATGCCCACAGCAAGAACAATGACCTGCTACAATACCGCTACAGTGCCGCTACAGTGTTGGGACCCAAAAAATGCCATTTTTGGTGTCGAATTCATCCGATTTACATTTTTGAGCATCGTTCGACTCATTTAAGACCTGCAACACTGAAATAACCAATTTAGACATAAAACAGGCATCAATTCGTTAACATATTCACAAATGATACAAGATTAATATATATAAAATACATACATTTAGGCGTTTATCAGTAGGATCATCAATTGAGAATAGATTCACCAAAAAACATGTGAAAGTAATTCCTTTAATTGTTCATGCATCCCAAATATTTCCAAAATACCCCATTCTATGTGATGAAGTGTGCCACGTGGTTTGGTCTTTGAAACTTCACACTTCGCCTTATGATAAGCATGCTTAAAGTGTGGTTCTTCGGGGTAGTCATTGTGTTTCTTGGACGTTTGGTGGCAAATTTCTTGACTTGTGGCATTCCTACATCAATCAAAATTCAAATAAGAATGAAAGGAATCCAAGAGAATGCATAATGTGGCATGAAAATGGCTAGAACATGAAGAAAATGTAGTGAATAGGATCCACACGGGCATATAGAGCATGTATGGATACTATTCAATTTGAAGGAGTTTCCCCACATCATGAATTTGGAAAATTTTTTACATAAATTGGAAATGTTTCAAAGACTTGATGATCATACCACAAAATACAAGCTAAAAGCTTGAAATAATCCACACAAATACTCAAGAAAGCATGAAGAAAATAAAAGAAAAAATTTCATCATACAAGCTTCATACCAACAAAATTTGAAAACACTTGGGTGGAGCTTAAAGACCAACACTAGATCAACTTCCCAAGGAGATGTGGAGATGATTTAGAGTAGTATTGAGTGAGATCCAGCCATGGAGGGATAGATCATGGAAGCTAGGTCTCGGTTGGAGAAGAAGAAAAATGTAGAGAGAGACAAGTTGGCAATGTTCACATGAAGAATAAGAGTCTTCACGGCCTCTATGAGGTGCTCATAGAGCCCGCGAGGAGTAGTGTAAAAATTCTAAATTTTCTTGATCGTCTCTATGAGCTCCTCATGGAGCCTGTGAAGGCTAGTTGAAAAGTTCTGGATGGTCTTTGATGGTCTCTATGAGCTCCTCATAGAGCCGTGAAGCCTAGTTAAAAGTTTCTGGAATTTTTTCGCAGCATCTATGAGCTGCTCATAGAGCCCGTGAGGCTCTAACAACTTGGTTTTAAGTCTTGGTTGCTTCTCCAAACACATGGCCATGGTTTACAAAATGATATAAAATCATCTCCAACATGAAATAATGGTTCAAAGTTTCAATCTAACACATAAAATTATAGCCCACACAAGTACAATTTCACAATAAAATCAAGTAAAGAACCACATGGACAATGATCATGATAAATAAAATAATGAGAGCAAGGACTTATTCACATTAGCATCTCTAAGAAAATACGAAAAAAAAATTACAAGAACATGAACACAAAGAACACACAAACATGAAAATAAACCCCCAAATGCTTGGGTTGCCTCCCAAGAAATGCTTGTTTAACGTCATGAGCCTGACGTACCTTTTCACTTACCTTACGGGGGTTCAAATAATTTGAAATTTCCCCCGGTCATCTTTGAATTGTTGTTGTTAAAATAGAGCTACAACC
Source organism: Dioscorea cayenensis subsp. rotundata (assembly GCF_009730915.1). NCBI lineage: Eukaryota > Viridiplantae > Streptophyta > Magnoliopsida > Dioscoreales > Dioscoreaceae > Dioscorea > Dioscorea cayenensis. The sequence continues at coordinate 13,670,786 of NC_052471.1, forward strand.
TTTGTCCATTCACCTTAAAAGTACCTCTTTCAGGATGAGTTACCTCGATTGCACCATGAGGGGAAACTTGAGTGACCGTATATGGACCTGACCAATGTGACTTAAGCTTCCCTGGGAACAGCTTCAACCTTGAGTTGAATAGCAATACTTGATCCCCTTCTTGAAATTATTTAGGATGCTTGATATGCCTATCGTGGTACTTCTTCACTCTTTCTTTGTAAATTTTGGAATTTTCGTATGCCATGTTGCGCCATTCATCTAATTCATTTAATTGAAGCTTCCTCTTCTCACTTGCAAGAGTGGAATCAAAATTTAGAAATTTAATAGCCCAATAAGCTTTCTGTTCAAGTTCTACAGGTAAGTGACAAGCTTTTCCATAGACTAATCTGTATGGAGTGGTTCCAATAGGAGTCTTATATGCTGTTCTGTATGCCCATAGAGCGTCATCCAAGTATTCTATCCAGTCTCTTCTATTCTGAGCAACATTTTTCTCCAGGATTCTTTCTAAATCCATGTTGGAAACTCTAACTTGCCCACTAGTTAATGGGTGATATGGTGTTGCTAGTTTGTGATAAACATTGCAGTGCTTTAGAATTTTTGCAAACTGAGCATTGCAAAAGTGTGTGCCTCGATCACTAATGATTGCCCGTGGTGTTCCAAAACTGGAGAAGAGTTTCTTTAAGAATTTGACAACTGCCCTTGCATTGCTTGTTGGTAGGGCCTGAGCTTCCACCCATTTAGACATGTAATTGACTGCCATAAGAATGAACTTACAACCATGTGAGCTTGGGAATGGTCCCATGAAGTCAATCCCCCACACATCAAAAATTTTACAAGCCTGAGTCCAATTTTGAGGCATCTCATCCCGGCAAGAAATGTTGCCGACCCTCTGACACCTATCACATGCTTGTATGAATTTATGGGTCTCCTGAAATAATGAGACCAATAAAATCCTACATCAAAAAAATTTTCTTTGTGGTGCGGTTTTCATTGTAGTGACCACCAATTGGTCCTGAATGGTAGTCCTTCAAAATACTCAAGCCTTCTGTCTGTGATACACATCTACGAACAACTTGATCTGAACAAACTCTGAAAAGATAAGGGTCTTCCCACACATAGTGCTTCATGTGTGAAAAAACCTTTTTCATTGTTGATATGTAAACCATTTTGGGATGACACCCCAGACTAAATTGTTGGCAAAATCAGCAAACCACGGTGGTTCACACTCTTCCACTGCCTGAATACTGAACAAGTGTTCCTCAGGAAATGAATCATTAATATCTTTCTCTCTCAAATTATCGAGATTTGGATTCTCAAGCCGGGATAAATGACCTGCAGCAAGATTTTTTGCCCCTCTCTTATCTTTAATTTCCAAATCAAATTCCTGGAGCAAAATGACCCATCTAATCAAGCGTGGCTTGGCATCAGACTTCCTAAATAGATATCGCAAGGCAGAATGATTAGTGTAAACCACCACCATGGATAGAACCAGATATGATCAAAATTTATCAAATGCGAAGACGACGGCAAGCAACTCTTTTTTTGTCATGGTATAATTCTCCTGGGCGTCTGTCAATGTGTTGCTAGCACAATATATAGGATGGAAATGTTTGTCTCTTCCCTGTCCAAGGACTGCACCCACTGCAAAATCACTAGCATCACACATTAATTCAAATGGAAAATCCCAATCTGGAGCTACCATTATGGGTGCTTGAGTGAGTTTTTCTTTGAGCATGATAAAAGCTTTCATGCAATCATCGTCAAACTTGAATGGAACATCTTTCTCCAGCAATTTTGTTAGAGGTCTGGCAATTTTGGCAAAGTCCTTGATGAATCTTCTATAAAAACCTGCATGCCCAAGAAAACTCCTGATAGCTTTTACTAAAGTTTGGGGAGGTAGTTTTTCTATAATGGAAATTTTTGCTTTGTCTACCTCAATTCCTTCCCTGGAGATTTTGTGACCCAGAACTATCCCTTCCTGAACCATGAAATGGCATTTCTCCCAACTTAGCACAAGATTAGTCTCCTCGCATCGAGTAAGAACACGCTCCAGATTTCTGAGACATAAATCAAAAGAGTCACCAAATACAGAAAAATCATCCACGAAAACCTCCATGAAATCTTCCACCATATCCTCAAAAATTACAACATGCACCTCTAAAAAGTGGCAGGGGCATTACAAAGGCCAAACGGCATTCGATGATATGCAAATGTTCCATAAGGGAATGTGAATGTAGTTTTTTCTCGGTCTTCTGGTGCAATGGGAATTTTAAAATATCCTGAGAAGCCATCCACAAAAAAATAGTATGAATGCCCAGCAAGCCTCTCAAGCATTTGATCAATAAATGGTAGTGGGAAATGGTCCTTTTGGGTGGCATCGTTCTATATTTTGTAGTCAATGCAGACACGCCATCCGGTGATTGTTCGAGTAGGAATTAACTCATTTTTCTCATTGCTAATGACGGTCATCCCTCCCTTTTTAGGTACAACCTGTACTGGGCTCACCCACTCACTATCAGAGATTGGATAGATAATGCCTAGATCAAGGAGTTTGATGACTTCAGCCCTTATTACCTCCTTCATGTTTGTATTTAATCTTCTTTGTGGTAAGGCTTAGAGTTTATGATCATCCTCCATCAGGATTTTATGAGTGCGGAATGAAGGATTTATTCCCTTGATATCAGCTATCTTCCAAGCAATTGCGTTCTTATGCTTTTTCAAGACATTCACCAAATCACTCTTCTGATCAACTGTAACGTTTGAGGTAATGATGATAGGGAGCTGAGTTCCTTCCCCGAGAAATGCGTATTCAAGGTGTTCAGGTAACTCTTTCAATTCTAAATTCGGTGCTTCCTCAGTTGAGGGTCGAAGATTTTTATTCAGCAGTATATCACTTTGTTCTGGTTCATCATCTTCTGCGGACACTAAGCTTTCATCTGAACTCTCATTGATACCATATACATGTTGCACACTATCCTCAGTATCTTCCTCCTGGTCTCTGCTAGGTTCAACTATAGGAGACGATTGGTATGCTTGAAGTTTTGCATTGTCCAGTGCAGTTAATTTAGTAGGAATACTGATTTCTTTTTTCTTTGGAATTCTTTCGAAATTCATGAAGTCTGTAAGCATAGTTTTCCAAATATTATTTTCAGCTGCTATAATAGTACCTTCCCAAGGTTTGAATGTGCACATCGAATTGTCTTGTATGTAGGCTAAATGATGTATAGGTGGTAACCAATCACTCCTGATCTCAACCATAGCCTGCTCATTTCCTTGTATAAATTCCAAATCTGATATACTAAACCTCCCTCAGTTTCACTGGATGGTGCAACTAGGTTTGATGGATTTGCAGGATCTCATGCACAGTACCTTGCAAAGTTAATAAAGATAGAGAAAGTTAAGCTCAAAAAGAAATAAGACAAAAGAAAAGAAGAAATAAAAAGAAAAGACAAATGGTTAGAGCAATAAGCTATAAGTTTCCTAGAATTCCTTAATGTCCCCGGCAACGGCGCCAAAAACTTTGTTGATCACCCGCAAGTGTACAGGGGTCGCCAAGTAATACCTTGTGCAAAAGCCCAAGGATCATATTCCACGGGCTAAGGAGCTCCTATTACTCCTCCATCACTCACTTTCCAACCTTACAACTCAAGCATGGTATACTACTCTAATACGAGCAAGAATGTAAACAAAACATAGTTATAGTAATTCCAAGGCAAGCAAGAAAATCACAAGAGCAATGATGCTAAGAATAGGTCAAGGGATGAGGATTCCCAAGAGGGGTCATCATGATATAAGGATGCATAAAAATAAATGGCAAGGGTGATTTAGACCGATGGACCTAAAAATTAGTTCAACCACAATTTCTCGGCGGCTAAACCCTAATCTTGTACAAATGATTACAAGGATCTCTCCTTAATCATATTCCAACGATTGCAATGAGTACAAGGACATCACGTGATAAGGATGCACTTAATCTAAGTTTATCCTCATGGTTCGGAAGGGCTACCTACATCCAATTTCTCGGCATGTTGGTCAAAGATTACCCCTTTTAGTTCATTAACAATCTAGTGCACGCGAGTAGGTCACATCTACGTATACAACCCAAACAAGAACTAACGATTTCTCCACATAATAGTTCTAGGCATCAAACACGATGAACCAAACCATAAATCACACCAATGCACTCCAAATGTAATTGCAGCATCCAAAATACATGATGAACCCCCCAAGGTTCACCTACATCCGTTGGCCTTGGGGGTCTAGTGTGCCATCATACAAACAAGCATATCAATCTCAACAAAAACAAGAAGTAAATGCATAAATGACACTCCCTAGTCCGAATGATGATGAAGAAGGAAAAATGCCATCCGAATGATGCTTCCTCAAGCCCAAGGAAAGTCGAATACTCCTCCTCCTTTGATGATGAAGCTTTCCCCTTGAGATCTAGCCCTTGATCTTCCCAAGCATCAAGCCAAAACACTCTTCAAAAATAATCTCTTCCTTTCTCCTCTCTATCCCATGTGCTGGCTGCCAAGGATCCTCCCCAGGTCTATTCTCCTTATCCTCCTCTATATATCACTCATCCTCCGCCCAAAATGGCCTCCATCCCTAGTGGTATATCACTCTCTATGAGGTCAATCCCGGGTGGTATACTCCCCTCTATGAGGACCTCATTAAGGTGGTATACTGGCTCCATGAGGTCCTCATAGAGCTCCTCATTGACACTGTTTGGGGTAGGCAAACTCCACAAATGCACTCGGAATAGTAACTATACTGGCTCAATGAGCACCTCATTGAGCCAGTATGCTATCAAGCAAAACTTGTTCTCTTCATTGGCTACAGTAATCATCTTAAGCTCTATACCGGGCAGCATTGAGGCCGTATGCCGTGATTAGATTCCTGACTCGAAAACCCACCAGGTGCTATAGTAACAACTACAGTGACCTTCCTACAGTGTTAATACTACATTACCACTGCTATAATACTTTGCTACATTGAATACGATACAGTACCATAACCTGGTTTTCTTCTCTTTTTCGCCCAAATCATATCTTCGTGTCCTCCATGCCGTTTTTGTGCCCTACAAAACAAATAACACAAGATTATGCATAAAACGGGCATCAATTTTTATACGAATACATGCTATACGCAACAAATTCATATACTACAATACGTACATTTAGACACTTATCACCACACACTAAATATGGTTGCATTAAGCATAGGGAGTATGGAGATAGAATGTACTAATTGGGGGACACTCCACTATCTCATGACTCACCCTCTCAACCCTCTTCAATCTTTAATTTCTAATCCTAATAGAGACCTCTCTCATCAAGGCAAACAAATTATGCATTCCAATCAACCATTAATTAACAAGGCAAGCAAATAATAGGAAATTAAGATTAAAACCCAATTAAACTCAGATTTAATAGAAAGTTCAAAGTAAATAAATACATGAATAAGATCCTAGGATTCACATGCCCAAATACCTACTACGGTTTAGCCCTCCATAAGGCAAATTACAAAACAAATAATGAAATGAAAATCAATGAAAACCATTGAATAAAACCCACTTGAATTCGTGATGATGGCCTTGATTGGTCGTTGAACATCTTGAAGGATTTCTCTCTGAAGCTAGGTCACCGATGGCTCCTTGATGCTATGATGAAGAAAGAATCTATCAATGATGTTAAAGAACACCCCCAAATCTGCCAAAGACCATCTCTCCAAACTCTAACCGCTTTGCCTCTTAAACGTTGTAATAATGTCCCCCAAGAATAGGTTAAAACGGCTATTTATAATAACTAACTTGTGTGCCTATTACGTACCTTGACCCACCCAGGTGGATTTTTGACCCAGTATGGTGAACAGTTTTTTTGCTATAGGAGTGCTACATGGGTTTGCTACAGTACTTTACTACAGTACTCTTCAAAAACAAGGCTCCTACATCTTCTCTTGTGGCAACGTGGATGGGCACATGTCCGCATGGTAGGCTATGAGGTTCATGTCGTCTAATGAACATTGAGAAGGTTCTTAACATCTTCACACAAGCAAAGACATGGAAATGTGGCTACCTTTGTGCCCTTACAACTCACAATTTAACTTGAATCTTCCTTGGAAGTTAGCACAAACACCCATGTATATAAGATCCACTTGTGTTTTGATCCTTATATTGCACAAAAACTCCCAAAATATTCCTACATAACCTATTTTTGCTCCCTTTTCTTCTCTCAAAGCCTTCACAGCCCTATTTGCACAAAGGAACATGAAAATACAATTTATGAGGCATAAAACATGATAAATGTGTTGCACAATGCATGTAAAACCCATAAAGAAATATGTTCACTCAAACACTTGTCAGTCAATTTGACAATAAATTAGAAAGTTATGACATATTCAGTATAGCTGCATCTATAAACTCATGGATAGCTAGAATAATAAGACATGTGACAAAAATCAAATTGCTAGCCTATCATCGATTTTGAATTTGAAAATTTGTCCTCCATTAAAAAGATAGATATTTAACTTAACTTTTAAATAAAAAAATAATCAACTCACTTGGAAAGTAAATTAGAAAGTTATGGTTGATTCAGCGTAGCCACATCTACAAACTCATGTATAGATATAACAATCAGACCTGCGAGCCAAACAAGATCCATAACCTATCATCAATTTTGAATTTCAAAATTTATCCAACATCGAAAAAGATAGATGTTGAACTTTACTATCAAATTAAACATGACTCAACTAAAATATATAATAAATTAGAATGTTATGACTATTTTAGCATAGCTATATCTATAAACTCTTACACAACTAGATTAATGAGACCCATGACAAAAATTAGACTGCTAACATGTCATCAATTTTGAATTTCAAAATTTGTCATCCAATTAAAAGATAAATATTAAACTCTACTTTCAAATAAAATTAGAATCAACTGAATTTTATAATAAATTAGAAAGGTATTGCTGATTCACTATAGCTATGACTATAAACTCACTTTATACTTCTACAATCAGACATCCGATAAAATCCATATTACTTATCTATTAGTTATTTTGAATTTCAAAATTAATCCTCCATTGAAAAAATATATGTTTTTACTAAACTTTCAAATAAAATAACAATTAGGTGAAGTGGACAAAAAATTAAAAAGTTATGACTGATTCAACATAGCACCATCTATAAACTCATGTATAGCTACAATAATCAGACTAGCGGCACAAATCAAATTTGTAGACTCTCATCCATTTTGAATTTCAAAATTTATCCTACATCAAATGACAGATGATGAAGTTAACTTTTAAATAAAATAAGAATATACTGAATTGGACACAAAATTAGAAAGTTAGAACTGATTCAGGATAGTTACATCTATAAACTCTTGTATTGCTACATTAATAAGACCTGCGGCAAAAATCAGATTGCTAACATGTCATTAATTTTGAATTACAAAATTTGTCATCCATAGAAAAGTGATATATTGAACTCTAATGTCAAATATAATGAAGTTAATTTTAGAATAAATTAGAAAATTATGGCTGATTGGTTAAATATGCAGCAATAAACTCACCTACCGCTTCTACAATTAGACCTATGATAATCCAGATTACTAATGTATTAATCATTTGGAATTTTAAAATTTCTACTAAATCAAAAAAGATAGAAGTTTAATCAAACTTTAAAATAAAATAAGAATCAAGTTAATTGGATAATAAATTAGAAAGTTATGACAGATTCATCGTAGAAGCACCTATAAACTCGAGTATAGCTACAACAATTAGACTTGTGATAAAAATCAAACTGTTATGCTATTATCCATTTTGAATTTCAAAATTTGTTTTAAAGTAAAAAGATAGATATTGAACTTCAATTTTAAAAGAAAAAGAATCAACTCAATTAGAAAATAAATTAGAATATTAAGACTGATTCAACGTAGCCACATCAATAATCTCATTTATAGCTACAACAATTAGGCATGCGACCCGAACCAGATTGATAACATGTCATCCATTTTGAATTTTAAAATTTTTCATGGACTAAAAAGATAGTTGTTGGACTTAATGTTCAAATAAAACAAGAATTAACTCAATTAGACAATAAATTAGAAAGTTATGACAAATTCAGCGTAGCTGCATCTATAAACTCTTGTGTGGCTACGTTAATAAGACCTGCAACAAAAATCACATTTCTAACATGTCACATATTTTGAATTTAAATATTTATCCTATATAGAAAAGATATATATTAAAATCTACTAAATAAAATAAGAATCAACTGAATTTTAAAATAAGTAAAAAATTGTGGTTAATTCGCAATATCTACGCCTAGAAACTCACTTCCAGCTTTTGCAATCAGACCTACAACAGAATCTAGATTACTAAACTATTGATCATTTGGAATTTCTAAATTTGTACTCCTTTGAAAAGATAGATGTTCAACTAAACTTTTCGATAAAATAAGAATAATGACAATTGGATAATAAATTAGAAAGTTATAATTGACTCAGCATAGCTGCATTGATAAACTCATGTATATCTACAACAATCAAACATGCAACTGACACACCCCTTTGCATATGTGTACCAAAACTGTAAGAGTTATCGAAGTAATAAAGTATCCCAGTGAATGGGTAGTCGTATCCACAGGGAATAGTGCTTAGAGACACAAGTATTACTATTTAACTATAGTAAAAACTATTGATGAGTTGTGTGAACAATATCAATGCAAATAAAAGTAAAGAAGAGAAAGGAGATTGCAATAGGGATAAGGAGAGGTAATCGATAAGAAAATGGGGTACCCGGACATTGCTCATCCTAGGACTATTGTTTCAAGTGCAAAACTACTAATTATGCCTCCTAATTGAAGTTTAACGAGTCGTGGAAATCCAAAGACACACTGTCCCAAACCTAAGGTCAACCGTAACCAACCCTTACACTATGTCCTGGCAGAAAGGTATGCTTTCGACACCTCACACTGTGTGGGATTACATGAAGTTCTAGGGACTCCATGTGATAAACCCTATTCTCTAATATAGATCTAAACCCTTTGACAATGCCCCTTGCGTGTGACCCCCATGTGCACGGGTTTATCGAGTAATAAATCCAAGGTGAGTGGGGTATCGTATCCATATGGAGTAGGGAGTAAAAATACTTAAATTGATACTTAACCACATGAAAGTGAACAATGATAATATCAATAAAATGTAATGTAAGGTACAAGTAAGTGAGAGGTAAGGCAATCGATAGAAGTGGGGTACTCGGACAATGCTCCCCCTAGGATTAATATTTTAAGTGGAAGACCAACTATTATACTTCCTAATCAATGGAAATTGATTTTTGGAAATCCTTAAGCACATGGTCCAAAATCTAAGGTCAACAATGACTAACTCTACACTATGTCCCGCCGGAGAAATTGCTCGATCTCAACATCTCACACTGTGTGAAGTTGCATGGAGTTCTAAAGAATCCAAGTGATAAACCCTCTTCTTATGTATAGACCTAACCCTTTGGTCCAGGCGAAAGGCCCCTAGTCACATTTAAGCCCCAGACACTAGAGTCACTTCAACGCTTCACTTTATTGCTCGCGCAACTAAGACCCAGCGGAGTTCATCCTCTAGAACTTCACCCTATTATGATGGAAAGAACTCAAGAAAATGGAGGTAGGATAAATCACACCGGAGGAGGAAGGGGACGCTCCGCTACCTCTCGACTCACCCTCTCAACCCACTCCAATCAAGCAATGTCAAACCCTCGTAGTGTGTCACTCGTCTACAACGGTTACCAAGATGGACTCTCAACCCTAGTGTCACTCTAAGGAAGAAATTATTCAACAAGCATTCAAGATTGGACTCAATCGAAACATTAATTAAGGAAATCATAATAAGAGATAAATGAAACAATAAAATCCTAGGGTTTACAAAATCCAAGTACCCAGTAGGCGGTTTAGCTCTCCATGGAGCACCATACAATCAACAATGAAATCGAAAGTAAAAAACAAGTGTTCCATAAGAAAACCCACTCGGTAGTCATTTCGATGGTCTTGTGGAGTAGTCAAGTCTTCTCCAAAGGTCCCCTTCTCCGGCCTAAGGCACATCTTGCCGAATCAGTGCCGATGAAAGCTCCCCCGATAACCTTCTTCCAAGTGGAACACGGTGTTGAATCCTTAGAATCACTCCAAAGACATGCCAAAAGCCTCTCTAAACCCTAGCGGACGGCCTCTTGAAAGATGGATGAAATTTGGAGAAAAGGGGAAAAGAAGATCCCAAAAATTGGGCTGAATCGCTGCTTAAATAGGGCTGGAATCGGGAATCCGCACGGCCATGTGGAATTTTCCCATGGGCTCGTGGAATTTCCACACGGGCATGGGGAATTTCCACACGCCCATGTGGATTCTCTGGAAATCCTGTTTTCGGCTTGCTGTGAACAGTAACTGCCACAGTACTTGCTACAATATTTTCCTACAGTAACCTACTACAGTACTCATGCCAAAACACTCCTAATTCCATAATTTTCATTGAGGCAATATAAACGGGCACACGTTTATGCCGTAGATCACACATTTTCTTCAATCAAAAGCTTCATTGGCGGAGGTCTTGTTATCAATGCACAAGTCAGGATATGCAAATGTGATTGCCTTTGTGCCCCTCCAACTCATTGTAGTGACTTGAATTCATGGAGGTTGCCACACATTCGCATATCTTGGAGTTCCACTTGTGTCGTTGTGTTTGTTCCTTCCAAGATTCCACCAAATAATGCGTTTACGATCTACTTTTGGCTTCTTTTCTCAATACTTAACTTCACAACTGTACATACACAAATACACATGTATTAGCGCTTAAACCTACTAAAAGTAATGCTTAATATAAGGAAAGAACACTTCGCATTGTTATCACACAAGCACTTATCACCCTTTAGTCCAGGTGAAAGACACCTCGTCAAAATTAAGACCTAGCACTAAGAATTACTTTAACACTTCATTCTATTGATTACGCAACTAAGCCTTAATGGAGTTTTTCTCTTAGCACTTCACTCTATCATGACCGCAAAGAAATCTTGGAGTGTGGACGTAGGATAAATCACATCGGACGAGAAAGGAGACATTCCACTAAATCTCGACTCACCCATCTCGACCCTCTTCAACCTTGCTTTGTCTAATTATAATCGAGTGTCACTCATCCACAAGGATTACAAAGAGGGATTTTCAACTTTAGTGTCACTCTAAGGGAAAATCAATACAATAATCATTCAAGGTTGAAACTCAATTAAAACATCAAGTAAAGAAGCATAATAAAAGTAAATGAAACAAAATCATCCTAGGGTTTACAAGTCCAAGCAGCAAGTAGAGGTTTAGCTCTCCATGGAGCAATACACAAGAAAATATGAAATCAAGAGTAAATGCATGCAATCCATAGATAAAGCCCCCTTATAGTATGCATTGATGGTCTTGTGGAGCAGTCTCGTCTACTCCAAAGGTTCCCTTGTAAAGCCTAGGGCACATCTTACCGAATTGATGCCGATGAAAGCTTCCCCAAATAGCTCTCCTGCAAAGCAATGAGATGTCGAAGGCCGTAGAACCGCTCCAAAAACTTAAGCAAAGTCTCTCTAAATTCTAGCCGCGAGTGCCTCCAAAAATGGGCAAAAGATGGGAAAAAGATCTATCAAGACTCCTCAAAATGCGGTATTTGTAGGGGCTGGAATCGAGCATCCACATGAGCGTATGAAAATTCCACATGACAGTGTGAATTTCCTCATCTTCATTCCTGCGCGCTGTGAACAGTTGCTGCTCTAATGATTTTGTTACAATGTTTTAACGACAGTAAACTATTATAGTACTTCACTGAAATACTCTCTAATCGACTCTTTTTATTGAGGTCACATGAATGGGCACATATCCATGTGGTAGATCGAGTCGTGTCTTTCAATGAAACCATATTGAGGAAGTTCTTATTAATGTTACACAAGTCAAAAAATATGAGTGTGACTGCCTTTGTGGCCCTCCATTTTATGCATTCACTTGAGCACAATGGAGGTGGCACACACCCACATGTCTTTGAGAACAACTTGCATCTTCATGTTTGCTCAATTCAAGAAACTTCATCAAGAATCACATCTATGATCTACTTTTGCTTCCTTTCATCCGAAATTATATCCAAAACCCTACATGCACAAAAGAACACAAATACACAGCGAATAAACAATATAATCTGATACATGTGATTCTTAATACAAGAAAAGAATACTTCATATTACTTCATATTAGTTAGCCATACAAATCAAATTGCTAAGCCATTATCCATTTTTAATTTCAAAATTTGTCTTGCATTCAAAAGATAGATATTGAACTTTACTTTTAAAAGGAAAATGAATCAACTCCATTGGAAAATAAATTAGATAGTTATGACTAATTCATCATTGCTGCATCTATAAACTCATGTATAGCTCTAACAATAAGACCTACAAGCAAAACTAGATTGCTAACCTATCATCCATTTTGAGTTTCAAAATTTATACTCCATAAAAAAGATAGACCTATGGCAAAAATCAGATTGCTAACATGGCATCTATAGAAATGATATATATTGAACTCTACTTTCAATTAAAATTAAAATAAACTCAATTTACAATAAATTAAAAAATTATCCGATTCCATATAGTTGGGCTATAAACTCACTTGTTGCTTCTACAATTAGACCTGTGACAAAATTGAGATTGTTAAATGATAAGTGCTTGAGTAGACATATTTCTCTATATGTTTCTACATGAATTGATCATCATTTTTACCATGGTTTATGTCTCATAAAGTGTATTTGGTGTTTCTTTGTGCAAATAGGTTGTGAAAGCCTTGGAAGAAGAAAATGATGTAAAGATAGGTCATGGAGCCACCTTTTGAGAGTTTTTGTGCAACATAAGGATCAAGATAGAAGAGCATCTAATGCATACAAGGGTGTGTGCCAATTTCCAAGAGAACTGAAGCCAAATTGCCAGTTGGAAGGGCACAAAGGCATTTACAAGAATTAGGCTAATTAAATTATAAATAAGAAAGCCATGACTGATTCAATGTAACTGAATTTATAAACTCATGTCTAGGTAAAACAATCAGACCTGCAACCCAAATCAATTTGCTAGGCGATCCATTTTGAATTTGAAATTTTGTAATTCATCAAAAAGATAGATAATAAACTTAACTTTTAAATGAAAAAGAATCAACTATATGAAAAAATAAAGTACAAAGTTATGACTTATTCACCATAGCTGCATCTATAAACTCACATATAGCAACAACAATCAGACTTATGATAAAGACTAGATTGCTAACATGTCATCCATTTAGAATTACAAAACTTGTAATCCATCGGAAAGAATGATGTTGAACATGATATGTGCTTGTGTGATAAGAATGTGAAGTGTTCTTTCCTTATGATGAGCATTACTTTTATCAGGTTTTAGCGCTAATACTTGTGCACTTGTGTTACTTTCATGTATATAGGGTTGTGAATCCAAATGTTAAAGAAAGAGGCCAATGTAGATCGTGAATGCACTATTTGGAGGAAATCTTGAGAAAGGCTAAACGCGAAGACATAAGTCGGGTTCAAGATGCGAGAATGTGTGCTAACCTCCGTATATTCAAGCTAGCACAATAGTTTGGAGTGGCACAAAGGCAGTCACATTCGAGTATCCCGGCTTGTGCATTGATAGCAAGATATTCACCAATAAGGTCGGTTATTGAAAAAAGCAAAGTGATCTATGACGTAAACAAGTGCCCGTTAACGTTACCTCGATAAAAACATGGATTCAGGAGTGTTTCTGGCCAGAACTGTAGCAGGGTACTATAACAAACACTGTAACAACTTATTGTAGCAGGTACTATTCACAGCCGGCCGAAAAAGAGAATTCCAGAGAATCAACACGGGTGTGTGGAAATTATCCACGCCCATGCGGAAATTCCATAGGCCCGTGTGGAAAATCCATAAGGGCGTGTGGATGCCCGATTCCAGACCTATTTAAGCCCCGATTTAGCCCCGATTTTAGGATTCTTTTCTCCACTTTTTCCCAAACTTGAGAGGGGGCAGTGGTTAGGGTTTTGAGAGGTACTGGCAGGGTTTTGTAGAGGTTTTTTAGCTTTGACATCTCGTTCTACTTGGAAAAAGGTTATTGGGAGATCTTTCGTCGGCACTTATTCGGCGAGGTGTGTCCTAGGCCGGACAAGGAGACCTTTGGAGGAGACAAGGCTTCTCCACAAGACCATCATCATGACTATCAAGAGGATTTTCTATGGATTACATGTTTTTACATTCAATTTCATTGTTGATTGTAACTAGCTCCATGGAGAGCTAAACCCCCTATTGGGTACTTGGATTTGTGAACCCTAGGATGTATTTGTTTCATTAAACCTTTAATTATGCTTTCATTAATTGATTTTTTAAATAAGTTCCAATCTTGAATGCTTGGTTGTACTGAATACTCCCTTAGGGTGACACCAGGGTTGAGGATTCTTGTTGGTAACCCTTGTGATTGAGTGACACACCACAAGTGTGATACGTGCTTGTGTTATAAGAAGTCAAAGTGTTCTTTCCTTATGAGGAGCATTACTTTTATCATGTTTTAGCGCTAATATATGTGCATTTATGTTACTTTCATGCATATAGGGTTGTGAAGCCAAATATTAGAGAAAGAAGCCAATGTAGATCGTGAATGCACCATTTGGAGGAAATCTTGAGAAGGATCAAACATGAAGACTTAAGTCGGACTCAAGATACGAGAATGTGTATTAACCTCCGTGTATTCAAGGTAGCACAATGATTTGGAGCGGTACAAAGGCAGTCATATTTGAGTATCCCGGCTTATGCATTAATAGCAAGATCTTTACCGATGAAGCCATTGTTGAAGAAGCAAAGCGACCTATAATGTAAATTTGTACCCGTTTACATTACCTCCATGAAAACATAGATTTGGGAGTGTTTCGGGTCGGTACTATGGTAGGGCACTGTAGCAAACGCTATAGCAATCTACTGGAGCAGGTACTGTTCACAAACGGCCGATAAAGACAGTTCCAGAGAATCCACACGGGCGTGTGGAAATTATCCACGCCCGTGTGAAAATTCCACATGGGCCGTGTGGAGAATCCACAGGGGTGTGTGGATGCCCGATTCCTGCCCAATTTCAATATTCTTTTCTCCATCTTTTCCCCAACTTATGATATTTTGGTGGCTAGGGTTTGGAGAGGTATTGGCTAGGGATTGGTAGAGGTTCTAGTGCTCTGACATCGCGCTCCGTTTGAAAGAAGGTTAGTGGGAGAGCTTTCATCGGCACCGATCCGGTGAAGTGTATCCTAGGCCTGACAAAGTTACCCTTTGGACGAGTAGAGGCTTCTCCACAAGTCCATCGTCATGACTACTGAGGAGGTTTTCTATGGATTACTTGTTTTTACATTCGATTTCATTGATTGGAACTAGCTCCATGGAGAGCTCAACCACCTAGTGGGTACTTGGATTTGTGAACCCAAGGATGTATTTGTTTCATTAAACCTTGTTATTATGCTTTCATTAATTGATGTTTTCATGTGAGTTCCAATCTTGAATGCTTGATTGATTGAATGCTCCCTTAGAGTGACACTAGGGTTGAGAGTTCACCTTGGTAACCATTGTGAGTGAGTGACACACCACGAGAGTTAGACAAAGCTAGATTGGAGAGGATTGAGAGGGTGAGTCAAGAGATAGCGGAGCGTCCCCTTTCCCCTCTGGTGTTGTTTATCCTACCTCCATTTCCTCACGTTCTTTGTGGTCATACTAGAGTGAATGGGCTAAGGGATGACCTTCCACTTGGGCTTAGTTGCAGAGGCAAGAGAGTGAAGTATTGAAGTGATTTTAGCACCTAGGGCTTAATTGTGACTAGGGACCTTTCACCTAGACCAAAGGGTTAGGTCTACATCTAGGAAGAGGATTTATCACTTCGAATCCCAAGAACTCATTGTGATTCTATACAAGTGCGAGGTTGAGAGATTGTTCAATTTCTCCTCCAGGACATGAATAGAGTTAGGCATGGTTGACCTTAGATTTGGGATCATGTATTGAAGGATCTCCATGACTCATTAATATATTAGTTAGAAAGCATATTAGAGGGTTTTTGCACTTGAAATGATTGTCCTATGCGGAACAATATCCGGGTACCCCATTTATATCGATTGCCTTTTTTCCCCTTTTCTTGTGCCTTTTCTCTTGTATCTTTTACTTTTGTTTGCATTACATCTTGTTACACAACTATTATTCACTTTTTTCTTAGTTAATAAACAATTCAAGTATTTTTATTCCCTACACCCTATGGATATGATACCCACTCATCTGGGATTTATTAATTCCACAAACCCGTGCTCTTGCGGGACATACGCAAGGGCCGTTGTCTTGTTTTTGGCGCCGTTACCGGGGAGTAGGCGTTTAGAAATACTTTGCACTTTGTTTTCTTAGCTATTCATTCATTCATTCTATTTCACATCTTCTTTTTTCTATCATCGTTCTAATTTGTTTTTCTTTCTTTGGGTGCAACTCCAGGTTATGACCCGAGGGAACCCTTCGATATTGATTGAAGGAGATCATTAACTTGAACACACACTCAGAAAAAGGGGAAAGGAACCTGTGTATGAACTGTCTAATCAAGATGAAATAGAAGTTGAAGGGTCAGATAATATGGAAGAACATAATGAGCAATAGAGGACACTTTCTGATTATCCTAGACCCTTAGTTTTGGGCACACAATCGAGTATTGTGTGACCCTCAATTACAGCTCTGAACAATGAGCTTAGCTAGCATTCATACAAATGATTCAGCAATCAGCACAGTTCAATGGTTTGGCTAATGAGGATCCAAACAACCATACAGATAACTTCTTTGAAGTTTGTGATATACTGAAGATTAACGGTGTATCGGATGATGCTATTAGATTGAGGGATTTCCCATTATCTCTCAAGGGAAGGGCCAAGCAGTGGCTACATTCTTTGCCCAAGGCCTCCATCACGACTTGGAATGAGATGGTCGAAGATTTTCTTGCTAGATACTTTCCTCCAGGGAAGTGGGCTAAGCTTCATAATGAGATATCGTTGTTTGTGCAGATGGAGTTAGACTCATTGTTTGAGATATGGGAGTGCTTCGAGGATCTTTTGCGGAGGTGCCCACAGCACGGATTTCACGAATGGAAGATTATTCAGACTTTTTATAATTGGTTGAATCCGAGTACAAGGCAATTGCTAGATGCTGCTGTAGTTGGTACAACGGGGAGTAAAACCCCGGAAAAAGATCGATAGTTAGCAGAAGACATGGCCATGAATAGTTATTAGTGGAATACGGGGGAAATAGATGCAGTAACTTCATTGGCAGCTCAAGTGTAATCATTATGCAAGAAGTTAGACCTTCTAACTTCTAATAGAGTAGTGGTCGTGACTACTTGCATTGGGTGTGGTGGAGGACAAGCTCCCTCCGATTGCCCGATCTCCATTGGTGATGCATCCTCAGTGGAGAAAGTCAATTTTATGGGTAATGTAATGAGGAACCAAGGGAATCCATATAGCAACACTTACAATCCGGGTTTGAAGAATCATCCCAATTTCTCATGGAGCAACGAAGGACTACAAAAGGCTATGGCACCACCTGGTTTCTAACAAAAACAGGCCCCAAACATGGAGAACTGAGTTTCAGGCATGGAAACCCAAATGACTGATTTAGAGAAGGCCTTGACTAGATTTATACAATCATCGGATACATGGTTTCAATCTGTCGAGGCTACACTTCACAACCACACCGCCTCTTTGCATAATCTTCAGAATCAAGTGGGGAAAATTGCAAAGTCTCCATTTGAAAGACCACAAGGAGGCGTACCAAGTAATACTGAAACCAATCCTAGAGAGCATGTGAAGGTGATCACTTTGAGAACTGGTCATGAGGTTGAAGGTAGGCTTCCGAGTGAGAAGCCCAATGTAGACGCACCCAATGTTATAGAGGTTGAGGAGGGAGGAAGCAAAGAGAAGGAGGTGGCACCCCCACCTTTTAAGTCAAGAATCCTTTGTCCCTCTAGGTTGAAGAATGAATAAGCAGATGAATGGTAAAGAAGTTCCTTAATTTGTTTAACCAACTCCGCATCAACATTCCCTTTGTTGAGGCATTGTCCCAAATGTCTATGTATGCAAAATTCTTGAAGGACTTGTTGAACAAGAAGCGAAAGTTGGAGGAGAGTGCTTCAGTGATCTTAGATGCCTCTTGTTTGGCGGTTTTCCAAAATAATATGCCGAACAAGAAGAAAGACCCGGGAAGCTTCTTTCATAACGTGCAACATTGGTAATTTGGGTGAAGAAATGGCATTGGCAGACTCAGGGCCTAGTATCAATGTCATGCCATATTCTTTCTTTCATAAGCTAGGCTTGGGAGAGCCTAGGACCACTCAGATGATGTTGCAACTAGCGGACTGAATGGTGAGACATCCGAGGGTGCATCATTGAAGACTTGCTTGTCAAGATGGACAAGTACAGTTTTCCTGTAGACTTTGTAGTATTGGATGTCGATGAGGATGCGGATGTACCTTTGATAGTTGGGAGGTCATTCTTGCACACTTCCAAGGCATTGATTGACATGACTGTAGGGAGTTGACACTGATGGTTGGAGATGATAAGCTCACATACCGCATCACCAAAACCATGCGACATTCTCTTGACTTCAATGATACTCTTTACTTTCTTGACACTAATGATGAGATTGTTGATGATTATATACATGAAATATACAATCCGGACCGATATGAGGGTTTGTTTGACCAAGAGATGGACAACAAGGAAGTAATGATGCTTAGTTCAACGGAAGAAGTACCATCCACTCTGGGGATCATGAAGAAGGTACTCTGGAAGATGAAGAGGGCAAGGAGATGCCACCAGAAATGCCCCAAGACTGTTTGGGATGTGCGAGAACTGAACATGTTGGTTGAACCATTGCTAGGTGGTACCAAGCCCAATAACTCTTCCTCTACCTTTATGAGACTTTGCCCTTTATGCTTTCAAGCTATGGGTAAGAGGACAACCTTCATCTATGAACCCCCATGAGGTAAGGCAATGTACGACAAGCTTAGTGATGTTAAACAAGCGCTTCTTCGGAGACAACCCAAGTGTTTACTATTTTCTTAGTTGTTACTATAGTGTTTGCATAAATAAAGTGTTGAGTGTTGGTGTCTTGATTTTTAGTTGCTTTTGCTGTGATTTTATTGTGGACTCTTAATGTCATCGTGTGTTTCCATGTGGATTTGGTGTAGTTTTGGTCTCTCGAGCTAGATTCTCATGTTTTTCGCTGGCGTATTTTGCATAATAGGGCAAGCTCTAAGTGTGTATACATGTTCAGAAATTTTTTCCAGAGCCTGCAGAGTTTTCTAAGGCAACCAAGGAAATCCCACGGGCGTGTGGAAATTCAGCACTTCCATGGATTAGCATTTTGAGCTCGTCCAGAGAAGACACAGGGGCGTGCATGCACCCCTGTGAGCGACCTGGTAACTTCCGCAAGCCCGTGGGTAATTTCCACACGGACGTGTGTCTTCCTGCAGAGACTTAGCAATTTTTCCCAAGAGCACACATTGGCGTGGACTCACCCCTGTGGGTGATCCTGTGATAAACGCATGGCCGTGGGTAATTTCTGCACACTCGTGTGGATCTCTGTAACAAAGCTCTCCTTTATCCTGAGAAGACATAGGGGCGTGCGATCGGCCATGTGAGTTGGACCTGTGAATGTCCAAGCCTTTGCGAAATTTTCACACGGGCGTGCGAAACACTTAGTGATTCTTCTTGGTTGGACAGCGAAGCCACAGGGGTGTGTATCTGCCTCTGTGTGTCGGGTGTACGGGCATGGGCATTTTCCGCACGCTCGTGCGATTGTATTCAAAGACAAAGGAGTGTTTTCCCGAGAGCGCACAGGGGTATGTGTCTACCCATATGGCTCTCTCCTTTGGAGGTGCACGGGAGTAGGTAATTTCTGTACGCCCATGTGGATTTGAACGAACGTTAAGAGGCACGAGTTCCTTTTAAAGTTTCGTTATTTCTCTTCATTTTCACACTCCTAATTTATTTGAGGGCAAACCTGCACCCTTTTCGGACTTCGTGCTACCCATTTGGAGGGATTTTCACTTTGTTTTCAGAACGAATCAAAGTTTTCAAGTTCAACTCATCGGTAAGCCCTATTTCTTGTTTTTATTCGTCAATTCTTGATTTTAATCGATGAAACCGGTTAATATTGCTTCGTTTCTACAATTAGAGTGGTATTGCATGCTTAGAACAAAGTTAGAAATAATTAAATAGTGTCTTATTAGATTTTTGAGGCGCGGCCGTGCGGTTTTCACATCCTATGGATCCACACGGGCATGGGGAAATTCCACACGACCGTGTTGATTTCTGCAGGATTACTTCTTTGAGCCAATTTGAATGATTTCTTTTGTAATTCTTGCAGTTATGCCACCCCGGTTAAAGAAGCAGGATAGTAAGTGTCCCCGCGAATCATCTCGAGCCTGACAACATGGATTTAACAATTCCTGAGTATTAAGCTCGCTTCAAGAAGTTGTCAAGGCTATGATTTGGTCAGACGTGTTTTCCCGACATCGATGCTTTGTGGGAGATTCTGATGGTAGGTGCTATGGTGGAGGAGATAGAAGACATGCTGGAGGTTGGCAGCTGGGGCCGTTTATTGTCGATTAGAGACCCCCACCATCTGCACATTGACACTGGAGGTCCTAGCGTCATTCGAGTTCGATCGCTGGTATCCTACTTTTGATAGTATCGGTGTTATACAGTTTCTAGCCCTCGGACAATATCATAACTTGAGCGTGACTTAGTTTTCTATCTTGATGGAGCTATATGATGCAACATATACAGAGACAGAGGAGTATGAGCAATTGCCCATGGATTATACCGGGAGTTTGATGCAGCAGCGTGCCTACAGTGCGCTGTGTGGACAGGGGCAATATGAGCTCGGGGTTTCTAAGGCCACATGCCTCTCCCGTCCGAGCTACAGATATATTCACATCATTTTGAGCAGGTTAGTGAATGGGCGTGGCGATAGTACTGGTGTTCTCAGCTGACAAGAGCTATTATACTTATATTCGATGGTATAGAGCACACCAATACATCTTGGACTTATTCTGGCAGAGTATCTTCGACATCAAGGACAGTATGCCAGAATCGATGCCCTATTCTCTGGTCCCTACATTACAAGGCTAGTCGTCCGTATGGGTCTACATGAAGCGATCTGAGGGGCTGAGAAAGTGACTTTACTAGCTCCCTGATAAGTGCTTGTGCGATATGAATGCGAAGCGTTCATTCCTTATGTTGAGCATTACTTTCCTCAGTTTTCTACATTAATATGTGTGTTTTTATGTTACTTTTACGCAGGTAGGGTAGTGAGGCCGAGTATGAAGGAAATGGGCCAATGTGGATCATAATGCACCTATTTTGGAGGAGATCTTGTTAAGGTTCAAACGCGAAGACATAGGTCAGGTGTGAGATGCTAGAGTGTGTGTCAACCTCCTCGCATTCGAGTGAGCACATCTATTTGGAGGGGCACAAAGGCAGTCACGCTCGAGCATTCCGACTTATTCATATAAGAACAAGAGCCCCGCCAACATGTACATCATTGAAGAAGCAAGTGATTCACGACGTGAACGTGTGCCCGTTTGCGTTACCCCGATGAAAGTATGGAATTGGGAAGTATTCTTGGCATAGTATTGTAGCAGGTTACTGTTGAAAGTCACTGTAGGAAAACACTGTAGCAGTTAATCTCAGAAACAGAGAATCCACACGGGCATATGGAAATTATCCACGGCCGTGTGGAAATTCCGCACGGGCGCGTGTTCCGTACACGCCCGTGGAATCGCTCGATTCCAGCCTTATTTAAAGCCGATTTCAGCCTCAATTTCAGTATTTTTCTGCATCTTTTCCCCAACTTGTGAGAGGACTTCAGCTAGGGTTTCGAGGGATATTCGCCAAGGTTTTGGGGAAGTTCTACGGCTCCGACATCGTGATTCAATTAGGAAGAAGGTTGGTAGGGGAGCTTCGATCGAGGCGTATCTTATACCGGATGAAGGAATCTTTGGAAGACGAGTAGAGGACTCTCCACAAGACCATCGACATGATCATCGAGGGGTTTCTTTATGGATTCATTGCTTTTATATTCGATTTCTTTTATTGTACTAAGCTCCATGGAGAGCTAAACCCCTAGTGGGTACTTGGATGATTATGAACCCTAGGATGTATTCGTTTCATTGAACTTCTTTATTATGCTTTCAATAAATTGATGTTTATTGTGAGTTCCAACCTTGAATGCTTGATTGTATGAACATTTCCCCTACAGTGACACTAGGGTTGAGAGTTCTTGTTGGTAACCTTGTGAGTGAGTGACACACCACTAGCGTTAGACAAAGCTAGGTTGGAGAGGGTTGAGAGGGTGAGTCGAGAGGTACAGGAGCGTCCCCTTTCCCCTCCGACGTGATAGATTCTACCTCCATTCCTCGAGTTCTTTGCAGCCATAATGGAGTGAATGGTCTAAGAGATGAACCTCCGCTGGGGCCTAGTTGGGCGTGCAATGGAGTGAAGCGTTGAGAGGATCTTAGTATCTAGGGCTTAATTGTGGCTAGGGACCTTCCTTCTGGACCAAAGGGGTAAGTCTATATTTAGGAAGAGATTTATCACTTGGAATCCCTAGAGCTCATTTTAACTCTATGCGAGTGCGAGGTGTTGAGATTGTTCGATTTCTCCTATGGGACATGTGTAGAGTTAGGCATAGTTAACCTTAGATTTGGGACTATGTATGTAAGGATTTCCACGACTCACCATTGCATTGATTAGGAAGCATAATAGAGAGTTCTTGCACTTGAAGTGATCATCCTAGGTGAAGCATTATCCGAGTACCCCATTCTTTATCGATTGCCTTACCCTCTTCTTACTTTTGCTCTTTTACTGGTTGTTTTTATTGTTGAGAATTGAATCAATTTCACACTTATCACTATTGATATTCCACATAGCTAAGAATCAAATTAAGTATTTTTAATCCCTACTCCCTGTGGATTCGACCCCGCTCACCCAGGATTATTACTTCGACAAGCCCGTGCACTTGCGGGATATAAGCAAGGGGATCTTGTCACTCCCCTGGGTATAGAGATGATGAGATTGATGGGATGGTTCACAGGGTCCAGTCCGGAGTTTATGCATTGATTACACCTACCCCCGAGGTAGCAGAGGGAGATGACGTTGATGCCTAGGCTTCTCAGCCCAATCCCGAGCCTCAGCTAACACAAATGGAGACCGAGGCACCTCCTACATCATAGGATTAGCCCCCGGTACACATGTTTTCACCATCTCGAGCCCATGATTGTTTTGAGAGTCTCGAGAGTGCTGAGGTCCGAGCAGAGATAGCGGAGGTAAGGACGACATAGGTTGCGCAGCACGCGGAGTTCATGCCACGTTTTGATTCTTGGGCGAGACGTTCTATTCATCGTTTGTTCTGCGACCATGGATTACTCAGGCTCTTCCAGCATCACCATCACCACCTCCACCGGCAACCTTTGATTTAACACTAGCAGTAGCAGCTGAGCCAGACGTTCTATTCATCGTTGTTTTTATTTCTTTATTTACTTTATTTTGTTTTGTTTAGACTTGTATACTCAGAAAGGACTTTCCTTCTGAGTTCATTTTCATTTTGTTGTCTTGAGTTGTATTCATTGCCTTATCTATTATATATACTTGAGCTTTTTTTATTTTATTGAGCTTTACTGAACCCCCTCGTGTATGTGTGTAGATGGTCTTGTCGGTATGGGAATTGAGAACTAGTCATGGACAGGGCCAATGTCGGACGTGTGTGCTTCACAACCAATTGGAACTTTACTCCCAAGGATTTATCTCCATCAACACAACACTCAGAGTCAGGGGAGTATTGTTTCAATTGCCACTCTCACATCTATACTTGATTGCTTTATTTTCTATTGTGCTTGCATGGTACATTGGGGATAATGTACAACTTAAGTGTGTGTGTGTGTGTGTGTGGTGGGGGGGGGGGCGGGGAGTTTCATAGTGCACATATCTTTTATATTAGTTTGATTGTTATACATGCTCACATAGCCAATGGCGGTTCACCTTAGTTGCAATGATCGTATTCTTGAGTTTTGGAAAGTTTTTAACATTGAATGTTCTCATGCTCTAGTTTAAATTCCTAGGAATTTTTGACCCGATTCACACTTGCTGCACTACTCACTATTTAAATTCTTTTGGAAATTCAAGTTGATGTTAAAGGGACTAGTTATAGTTGTTTCTTTTGTTAATTTCAAAAAAAAAGTTTCATTGTTTAGTTGTTGTGCTTGTTTTGTGGAAAGAGCTACAACCTATGAAGTATGAAGCTACTCTCATAAGTCAGATACTAGTTATGCCCTAATGAGAGAAAGAGCTATCTCATGGGATGAGTGAAAGCTGCCACCCCGGTAGAAAAGAGCTACCACCTCGAAAGTGTAAAAGCCACGTTAGCGGCCGCTTTTTAAAGGGCTACCTTAGAAGATGTGTGAAGCGACTACCATCTTTTCAAATTTTCATTACTTTTTGTAGATAATTAAGTCCCATTTACTTAGAACTTTGAGGAGTATAACTTGGATTAACTTGAGCGAGTTTACGCACGCTTACACGATTCCGGGGATGCTATCCTTTTTTATTCATGTTTTTTTGCTAGAGCATTGTTTTTTCATATTTAATGTTGAAACTTCCCTTACTTGCAGAATGTTATCTTTGTGTGCTTTGGTAAACCTAAGGCCAAAGCACATCCAATATTTCCTTATCTATACCTCAATGTTTTAATTTTTGCTTGAGGACAAGCAAAAGCATAAGTGTGTGGGAGTTTGATAAATGCTTGTGTGATAAGAATGCGAAGTGTTCTTTCCTTATGATGAGTATTATTTTTATTAGGTTTAAGTGCTAATATGTGTGTATTTATGTAACTTTCATACATATAGGGTTGTGATGCAAAATGTTGGAGAAAGAAGCTAATGTAAATTGTGAATGCACCATTTGGAGGAAATTTTGAGAAGGATCAAACACGAAGACAAAAGTCGGGCTCAAGATGTGAGAATGTGTGCCAAGCTCTATGTATTCAAGTTAGCACTATGATTTGGAGGGGCACAAAGGCAGTCACATTCGAGTATCCCGGCTTGTGCATTAGTAGCAAGATCTTCACCAAGGAAGCCGTTGTTGAAGAAGCAAAGCCATGTATGACGTAAATGCATGCCCATTTATGTTCCCTAGATGAAAACATGGATTTTGGAATGTTTCAGGGTGGTACTATAGCAGGGCATCGTAGCAAACATTGCAGCAATCTATTAGAGCAGGTACTATTCACAACCGGCTGAAAAATGATAGTTCCAGAGAATCAACAATGGTGTGTGGAAATTATCCATGCCCATGTAGAAATTCCACATGGGCCGTGTGTAGAATCAATAGGGGCGTGTGAATGCCTGATTTTAGTCTTATTTAAGGTCGATTTCATCCCCGATTTCAACATTCTTTTCTCCATCTTTTCCCTAACTTGAGAGAGGGCGGCGGGTAGGGTTTGGAGAGGTATTGGCTAGGGATTGGGAGAGGTTCTACGGGTCCAACATTGCGCTTTGTTTGGAAGAAGTTAGTGGGAGAGCTTTCATCGGCACCTATCCGGCGATGTGTATCCTAGGCCGGACAAAGGGACCCTTGGACGACTAAATGCTTCTCCACAAGTCCATCATCACGACTATTGAGGGGATTTTCTATGGATTACTTGTTTTTACATTCGATTTCATTGATTGTAACTAGCTCCATGGTGAGCTAAACCCCCCTAGTGGGTACTTGGATTTATGAACACTAGGATGTATTTGTTTAATTAAACCTTGTTATTATGCTTTCATTAATTGATGTTTTATTTGAGTTCCAATCTTCAATGCTTGATTGATTGAATGCTCCCTTAGAGTGACACTAGGGTTGAGAGTTCACCTTGGTAACCCTTGTGAGTGAGTGACACACCACGAGAGTTAGACAAAGCTAGATTGGAGAGGGTTAAGAGGGTGAGTCGAGCGGTAGCGGAGCATCCCCTTTCCTATCTGGTGTGATTCATCCTACCTCTATTTCCTTAAGTTCTTTGCGGTCATAGTAGAGTGAATGGGCTAAGGGACGACCTTCCATCGGGGCTTAGTTGCAGAGGCAATGGAGTCAAGTGTTGAACTTATTTTAGCACCTAGGGCTTAATTGTGACTAGGGACCTTTCACTTGGAACAAAGGGTTAGGTCTACATCTAGGAAGAAGATTTATCACTTGGAATTCCAAGAACTCATTGTGATTCTATTCGAGTGTGAGGTTGAGAGATTGTTCAATTTCTCCTCCGGGATATGCATAGAGTTAGGTATGGCTGACCTTAGAATTGGGATCATGTATTGAAGGATCTTCATGACTCATTAATGCATTAGTTTGAAAGCATATTAGAGGGTTTTTGCACTTGAAACAATTGTCCTATGTAGAACAATATCCGGGTACCCCATTTATATCGATTGCCTTACCTCCCCTTTTCTTGTGTCTTCTCTCTTATCTCTTTTACTTTTGTTTACATTACATCTTGTTACACAACTATTATTCACTTTTTGCTTAGTTAAGAAAAATTCAAGTATTTTTATTCCCTACACCCTGTGGATATGATACCCACTCATCTGGGATTTATTACTTTGACAAACTCGTACACTTGCAAGACATACGCAAGAGGCGTTGTCAGAGGGTTCGACAAAGCTAGATTGGAGAAGGTCGAGAGGGTGAGTTGAGAGGTAGCGGAACGTCCCCTTTCCCCTCCGTTGTGATTTATCCTACCTCCAATTCCTTGAGTTCTTTGCGTTCATAGTAGTATGAATGGGCTAAGGGATGACCTTCCACTGATGCTTAGTTGCAGAGGCAACGGAGTGAAGCATTGAAGTGATTTTAGCACCTAGGGCTTAATTGTGACTTTCTAACCTCTCACTTGGACAAAAGGGTTAGCTCTATATCTAGGAAGAGTGTTTATCACTTGGAATCCCTAGAACTCAATGTGATTCTATTCGAGTGCGTGGTGTTGAGATTGTTCAATTTTTCCTCTTGGACATGGTATAGAGTTAGTCACAGTTGACTTTAGATTTGAGACCGTGTATTAAACGATTTCCATGACTCATTAATACATTAGTTACGAGGCATAATAGTCAGTTTTGCACTTGAAATGATTGTCCTAGGCGGAACAATATCCGTGTACCTCATTTATATCGATTGCCTTATCTCTCACTTTCATGTGCTTTTATTTCTTTTTTTCTTTTATTCTTGTTTACAATACATCTTGTCAACACAATCATTATTCATCTTCAATTGGTTAAGAAACAATTTAAGTATTTTTACTCCCTATTCCCTGTGAATACGATACCCACTCAGCTGGGATTTTATTTCTCGACAAACCCGTGCACTTGCGGGACGTACGTAAGGGGCGTTATCAAGTTTTTGGCGCAATTACTGGGGAGTAGGCGTTTAGAGATACTTTGCACTTTGTTTTCTTAGTTATTCATTTATTCATTCTATTTCACATCTTCTTTTTCTATCATCAGTCTGATTTAATCTTCATCTTTTGGTATAGCTCTAGGTTATGACCCGAGGGAATTCTTCGATATTAATTGAAGGAGATCCCAAATTAGAATGTATACTATGAAGAAAAGGGAAAGAACCCGTGCAAGAACAGTCAAATCTAGCTGTAGTGGAAGTTGAAGGATCTGACAACATTGCTGAGCATAATGAACAGAAAAAGAACAATATCTGATTACGCTAGACCGTCAATACTGGGGACACAATCTAGCATTGTGCAACCCCTGATTATAGCTCTGAACTTTGAACTGAAACCAGCATTCATCCAGATGATTAAGCAGTCAGCACAATTCAATAGTTTGGCCGATGAGGATCCAAACAACCACATAGGAAACTTCGTAGAAGTTTGTGATATGCTGAAGATTAACAGTGTATCAGATGATGCTATTAGATTGAGGGCTTTCCTATTTTCTCTCAAGGGAAGAGCTAAGGAGTAGTTTCATTCCTTTCCTAAAGCATCCGTCATGACTTGGAATAAGATGGTCGAAGCTTTTCTTGCTAGATACTTCCCTCCGGGAAAGACGACCAAGCTTCTAAATGAGATATCGTCGTTCGTTCAGATGGAATTGGAATCATTGTTTGAGACGTGGGAGTGTTTCAAGGACCTTTTGCGGAGGTAACCACAACACGGATTTCCCAAATGGATGATCATTTAAACTTTCTATAATGGTTTGAATCTAAGTACATGGCAATTTCTAGATGTCACCATGGGATGTATAATAGGGAGTAAAACCCCAGAAGAAGACCGACAGTTAGTAGAAGACATGGCCATGAACAGTTAATCAGTG
Organism: Dioscorea cayenensis subsp. rotundata; assembly: GCF_009730915.1. NCBI lineage: Eukaryota > Viridiplantae > Streptophyta > Magnoliopsida > Dioscoreales > Dioscoreaceae > Dioscorea > Dioscorea cayenensis. The sequence goes on from NC_052471.1 coordinate 13,699,237, forward strand.
GAATGTGCGGGAAAGGAAAAAGGTGGCCGGGCTCCATGAGAAAGATGTAGTCACTTCTTTGGCAGCCCAAGTGGAATCATTGAGTAAGAAGATAGAACTTCTAACTTTAATAGAGTGGCGGCCGTGACTACTTGCACTGGGTGTGGTGGAGGACATGCTCCCTCTGATTGCCCGATCTCTATTGGTGATGTATGTTCGGTGGAGAAAGTCGACTTTGTGGGTAATGCTATGAGGAACCAGGGTAATCCATATAGCAACACCTACAATCAGGGTTGAAAGAATCATTCCAACTTTTCGTGGAGCAACCAAGGACAATCAAAGGCCATGGCACCACTAGGTTTCCAATAACAATAAGCCCCAAATATGGAAAATAGAGTGTCTAGCTTGGAAACCATAATGACTGACTTAGAAAAAGCCTTGACTAGATTTGTGCAATCATCAGATACACGATTCCAATCAGTCGAGGCTACACATCGCAAGAGCCTTGACTGATTCATTGCACAACCTAGAAAATCAAGTGGGGAAAATTGTGAAGTCTCTATCAGAAAGACCATAGAGAAGCTTTGCCAAGCAATATCAAGACCAATCCACAAGAGCATGTATGGGCGATCACTTTGAGAAGTGGTCGTGAGGTCAAAGGTAGGCTTCCAAGTGAGAAGACCAATGTTGAAGAACCAGAGGTCGTATAGGTTGAGAAGGGATAAAACAAGGAGAAGGAGGTGGCACCACCACCTTACTTCCCAAGAATCCCGTATCCCTGTAGCTTGAAGAACAACCAAGTGGACGAGCAGTACAAGAAGTTTCTGGGTTAGTTTAGGTAACTACATATAAACACTCTTTGTTGAGGCATTATCCCAAATGCCGAGGTATGCCAAGTTCTTAAAAGATTTGTTGACCAACAAAAGAAAATTGGAGGAGAGTGCCTCCGTGATTCTAGATGCATCTTGCTCAACGGTCTTGCAAAATAATATACCGAACAAGAAGAAAGACCCAGGAAGCTTCATCATTCCGTGCAACATTAGCAACTCGGGTGAAGAAATGGCATTGGCGGACTCAGGGGCCAGTATCAATGTCATACCATATTCCTTCTTTCATATGCAAGGCTTGATAGAGCCTAAGCCTACTCGGATGACATTGCAATTGGCAGATCAAACAGTGAGACATCCGAGAGGCATCATTGAAGATGTGCTTGTCAAAGTTGACAATTATATATTTCCTATAGATTTCGTGGTGTTACACGTCGATGAGGATGTGGATGTTCCTTTGATACTTAGGAGGCCATTCTTGCGTACTCCCAAGGCATTGATCGACATGGACGGTAGGGAGTTGACATTGAGGGTTGGAGATGATAAGCTCACATACCGCCTCGCTGAAGCCATGTGACATTCTCTTGACTTTGATGATACTCTTTACTTTCTTGACACTACTGATGAGATAATTGATGAATACATGCAAGAAATGTTCAATCCAAATCCATACGAGGGGTTGCTAGACCAAGAAGTGGAGAACGAAGAAGTGCTAATGCTTGGTCTAAAGGAAGAAGTACCATCTACTTCGGGGATCATGAAGAAGGTGTTTCGGAAGATGAAACAGGCAAGGAGATGCCACAGAAAATGCCCCAAGGCTGTTGGGGATGTCCACGAACCGAACAAGTAGGATGACCATTTGCTATGCGGTACCAAGCCCTATAACTCCCCTCTACCCTCAAGAGACTTTGCTCATCGTGCTTTCAAATCATGGGTAAGAGAAAAACCTTCATCTATGAGCCCCCGTGAGGTAAGACAAGGTACGTCAAACTTAGGAACGTTAAACAAACTCTTCTTGGGAGGCAACCCAAGTTTTTACTATTTTCCTAGGTTTTAGATTAGATTTTGAATGAATAAGCGTGAGTGTTGGTGTCTTGATTGTTAAATGCTTTTGTTGTGATTTTTCTTGTGGATTTTTGATGTAATCATGTGCTTTATTGTGTTTTGGCAGAGAATTTTTGGTCATTTGAGCTTATTTTCAGTGTTTTCTCTATATAAAGTTGCTTTGTAAGGCAGGCTTTGAGTTTATTTATATGTTCAAGAATTTTCTGTAGAGCCTGCAGTGTTTTTGATGTGTCCAAAGAAAACACATGCCCATGTGGAATTCCCGCAAGGGCTTGAATTTTCATACAGAGCTCATCCAGAGAGGGTACAAGGGCGTGGACTTGCCCCTGTGAACGACCTTGTGACGGTCCACACCCGTGTGGAGTTTCCGCACGGGCATGCATTTTCCTGCATAGACTTACAAATTTATCCCGAGAAAACATAGGGGCATGGATCTCTTCAGAGAGTTTCTCCTCCATCCCGAGAAGACATAGGGGCATGCGTCTGCCCCTGTGAACTACAAATTAAGAATCCATGGCCATGCATAATTTCTAAGCCGGCGTGTGAAACACTTTGAGAGTTTTCTCGGTTGGACAGAGAAGCCACTGGGGTGTGCGTTTGCCGCTATGGGTCGGGAGCACAGGCGTGGGTAATTTCCACACGCCTGTGTGGTTGTATAGAGCATCAAGTGGCACAATTTCCTTTTCAAGTGGCACTAATTCGTTTGAGAGCACATTTGCACTCCTTCCCAACCTTGTACCGCCATTTTAGATGGATTTTCACTAGGTTTTCTTGCCGATTCAAAGTTTTACAGTTAAACTCATTGGTAAGCCCTATTTCCTTCTTTTCTTCATCAATTCTTGATTTTAATCTATGAAACTGGTTAATGTTGCTCTGATTCCGCAATTAGAAGGGTTATGCATGCTTAGAACCAAGTTAGAACTGATAAAACAGTGTATTTTTGTGCGGATTTCTGCAGTAATGCTTTATGAGCTATTTGATCGATTTTCCTTCAAATTTTGCAGTTATGGCACCTCAGTCGAAAAAGCAAGCTAATAAGCAGCCACGTGAGAAGCATAAGATTTGCTATTCCCAAGCATCTAATGCATTTTGAGCGGTCAGCAAGGTTAAGATTTGGACAATCTCGCCTCCTAAACACTAGTATACTGTGGGATATACAGCAGGGGGATAAGTGAGTAGATGAGGTTGAGGATCTCGTTTCATTGGGTGGTTAGAGGCAGCTACTATTGATTAGGGAGCCAGCCATTGATGCACTTATTCTTGAGGTCTTATCATCATTTGAGTTTGATAGATCTTATGCGAGTTTCGACAGCCTTGACGCCATTTTGTTTAGAGCACTTGGACAACACCATAGCATGAGCATTTCTTAATTTTCGGTCTGGCTTAGCTTGTACGAGGAGGCATTTACAGATACTACGGAGTATGCCTAGTAACCTGCATATTATCCTGGAGCATTAACCCCGCAGAGAGCGTACAAAGCATTATGTGGTCAGGGCCAGTATGAGCCGGGGGTGTCCAAAACCACATGCTTTCTTGACTTGCTTACCGATATTTGCACACTATTCTGAGTAGGTCGGTGAATGATCGTGGTGATAGCATTGGTGTTTTGAGCCGACAGGAGCTGTTGTACCTATACTTGATGTCCATAGCTCACTTATGACATCAGGGGCAGTATGCCAGATTAGGATCGATTTTCTGGGCCCCTACATTACGTGACTAGTTGTGTGTATGGGTCTTCTGGACGCGATTCGTGGGGCCGAGAAGATTAGTATACCTGCCCCTAAGCTTGGAGACGATGAGATTGATAGGTATGGTCCGCAGAGTCCAATCAGGAGTATATCCTCTGATTACTCCTGTCCCAGAGATAGCAGAGGGAGAGGATGATCTGGCCGAGGGTTCCCAGCCTGTCCCAGTACACATGTTTTTCCTATCTCGAGCCTATGATCATTTTTAGAGGCTCGAGAGCGTGGTGGGGGTGCTAAGGACTGAGATCGTTGAGGTTAGGGCGACACAGGCCGCACAGTATGCTGAGTTTATGGTGTGTTTCGACATTCTCCAGCAGATTTTAGGGCAAGATGTTGCCTCATCGTATGTTCTGCAGCCGAGGACCCCTCCAGCCACACCAGTCTTACCATCACCTGATCCACTAGCATCTTTCGATTATCCTGCAGTAGCAGCAGCAGAGCCGACACCGGGTGATAAGTGTCAAATGTACATATTTTAGTGTTTGATGTATTTAGCATGTATTTCTATAAGGATTGATGCCTAATTTATGCTTAATCTTATGTTATTTTCTTTGCAAGGCATAGAAACACCATGGAGAATATGAAGATACAATTTGGGCGAAAAAGAGAAGAAAACCAAGTCACAGTACTCTAGCATATACTGTAGGTAGAGACTGCAGCAGCGGTACTGTAGCTTCGACACTACAGCAGAATCACTATAGCTACCACTGTAGCACCTGGAGAGGTTTCAAGTCATAAATTGAACCTGGATATACATCCTCAATGCTGCCCGGGATGGAGCCTGGGATGATTACTATAGCCGTGGAAGAGGATGAGTTGTTTGAAGGCATACTAGCTCAATGAGGTGCTCATTGAGCTAGTATGGTTACTGTTTGAGAGCTTTTGTGCACCTTTGCCTACCCCAAACGAGCTTAATGAGGTCCTCATTGAGCCAGTATACCATCCATGTAGAGGCCAATTTGTGGGAGATGTTGGGGGGTATATGAGGGGATTTTAAAGGCCATTTGAAGGACTTTTTGGGGACTCTTGGCATCCATTACTTGGGAGAGAAAAGGAGAATGAAGACATCATTCTTGGGAATGTTTTGGCTTGAGGCTTGCAGAGATCAAGAGCTTTAACTTCAAGGGGAGAGCTTCATCATCAAAGGAGGAGGAGCATTCAGCCTTCCTTAGGTTAGAGGAATCGTCATTCGGCCGGCATTCTTCATCCTCATCATCATTCGGACTAGGGAGTGCCATTTATGCATTTACTTCTTATTTTTGTTGAGTTTGACATACTTGTTTGTATGATGGCATACTAGACCCCAAGGCCACCGGATGTAGATGAACCTTGGGGGGTTCATCATGTATTTTGGATGCTAGATTTATATTTGGAATGCATTAGTGTGATTTTTGGTTTGGCTCATTGTGTTTCATGCCTAGAACTATTATTTGTAGAAGTCCTTAGTTATTGTTTGAGTTGTACACGTAGACTTGACCTACTCGCGTGTACTAGATCGTTAATAAGCTAAAAGGGGTAATCTTTGACCAACATATCGAGAAATTGGATGTAGGTAGCCCTTCCGAACCATGAGGATAAACTTAGGTTAATTGTATCCTTGTTGCGTGATCTCCATTCACTTAATGCTGTCGTAGGGATATGATTAAGGAAAGATCCTTGTCATCATTTGTACGGGATTAGGGTTTAACCACCGAGTAATTAGGGTTGAACTATTGTTGAGGTCCGTCGGTCTAAATCACCTTTGCTATTTTATTCTTATGCATCCATACATCATGATGACCCTTCATGGGGATCCTCGACCCTAGGCCTATTTTTATTGTCATTGCTTTTGTGATCTCCTTGATTGCCTTGGATTTGTTATACTTGTGCTCTATTTACATTCTTGCATGTATTAGAGTAGCATACCATGCTCAAGTTGTAAGGTTAGATAATAGGTGATGGATGAGTAATAGGAGCTCCTTAGCCCCGTGGAATATGATCCTTGGGCCCTCGCTCAAGGTATTACTTGGCGACCCCGTCCACTTGCGGCCGATCAACCACCGAGTGACACCACATTTGATGCATTCTTTATTTTCTTGTTACTTTACTTTATTTTGTATTATTGTTAGACTTGCACTACTCAAAAAGGATTTTCCTTCTGAGTATGTCTTTTATTTTCGTTTCATTGTCTCGAGTTGTATTCATTTATCTATCTTTTATATACTCGAGTTGTTTTTATTTATTGAGCTTCACTGAACCACTTCGTGTATGCGTGCAGATGGTCTTGTCAGTATGGGAATTGAGAAGAAATCATGGACACGACCGAAGTGTTTTTGCACTTGGTCGTGTGTGCTTCACAACCCATCGGAACATCACTCCCAAGGATTTAGCTCCATCAAATACAACACTAGGAGTCAGGGGAGTATTATTTTGATGGCTTCTTGCACATATACTCTGGTTTGATATACATTATGAGTGAGCTTGCATATGTACATTGGGGGCAATGTACAACTTAAGTGTGGGGGGAGTTTCATAGTGCACATTTCTATTATCCAATGGCGGTTCACCTAGCTTAGAAGACTTTTTAACATTGAATTCTTGAGCTTAGAAGACTTTTTAACATTGAATGTTCTCATGCTCTAGTTCTTGATTGAATTTTTTGGAATTTTTGCCATATTGACACTTGTTGCACTACTCGCTCATTAAATTCTTTTGGAAACTCAAGTTCATTGTTAAAATGACTAGTTATAGTTGTTTCTTTTGTTAATTAAAAAAAATGGAAAAAGGAAAAAGGAAGAACAAAATAGTTTTAATATTTACTTGTGCTTGTTGGGTGGAAAAGAGCTACCACCTATGAAGTATGAAACTACTCTCATAAGTCGGATACTAATTATGCCCTAATGATAGAAAGAGCTATCTCATAGGATGAGTGAAAGCTACCACCCCGGTAGAAAGAGCTACCACCTCAAAAGTGTTATAGCCACCTTAGAGGACTCTTTGGAAAGGCTACCTTAGAGGATGTGTGAAGCTACTACCACTTTTTTTTAATTTGTGTTACTTTGTGTAGATAAATAAGTCCTTTATACTTAGAACTTTGAGGAGTATACTTTGGGTTGACTTGAGTGAGTTTGCACACACACATACAAAATTTTGGGTTTGTTGTCCTTTTTTATTCAAGTTTTTAGCTAGAGCATTGATTTTTCGTATTTAATGTTGAAATTTCCTTTACTTGTAGAATGCTCTCTTTATATACAAAATTGATTTTTGCTTGAGGACAAGCAAAAGCTTAAGTGTGGGGGAGTTTGATAAGTGCTTGTTTGATAAGAATCTGAAGTGTTCTTTCCTCATGATGAACATTACTTTTATCAGGTTTCAACGTTAATACTTGTGCATTTGTGTTCCTTTCATGCATGTAGGGTTGTGAAGCTAAATGTTAAAGAAAGAAGCCAATGTAGATCATGAAGCGTACTATTTGGAGGAAATCTTGAGAAGGGTCAAGCAAGAAGACATAAGTCGGGTTCAAGATGCGAGAATGTGTGCCAACCTCTACATATTTAAGCTAGCACAATAGTTTGGAGGGGCACAAAGACAGTCACATTAGAGTATATTGGCTTGTGCATTGATAGTAAGATCTTCACCAATGAGACTGGTTATTGAAAAAAGCAAAGCGATCTATGACGTAAACGCGTGCCCGTTGACGTTACCTCGATGAAAACATTGATTCGGGAGTGTTTTCGGGTTGATACTATAGCAAACACTGTAACAAATTATTGTAGCAGGTACTGTTCACAGCCGGCTGAAAAAGAGAATTACAGAGAATCTACACGGGTGCATGGAAATTATCCATACCCGTGCAGAAATTCAATAGGCCCGTGTGGCAAATCCACAGGGGCGTGTGGATGCCTGATTCCAGTCCTGTTTAAGCCACGATTCAGCCCTAATTTCAGCATTCTTTTCTCCATTCTTTCCCAAACTTGAGAGGGGCTGCGGCTAGGGATTTGAGAAGTATTGGTAGGGTTTTTGGAGAAGTTTTTTGGATTCAACATTGTGCTCCACTTGGAAGAAGGTTATTCAGAGAGCTTTCGTTGGGAGGTGTGTCCTAGGCCGGACAAAGGGACCTTTGGAGGAGACGAGGCTTCTCCACAAGACCATCATCATGACTATCAAGGGGGTTTTCTATGGATTACTTGTTTTTACATTCAATTTCATTGTTGATTGTAACTAGCTCCATAGAGAGCTAAACCCCCTAGTGAGTACTTGGATTTGTGAACCCTAGGATGTATTTGTTTCATTAAACCTTCTATTATAATTTCATTAATTGATGTTTTATTTGAGTATCAATCTTGAATGCTTGATTGATTAAATCCTCTTTAGAGTGACACTAAGGGTTGAGAGTTCATATTGGTAACCCTTGTGAGTGAGTGACACACCACGAGGGTTAGATAAAGCTAGATTGGAGAGGGTGGAGAGGGTGAGTCAAGAGGTAGCGGAGCGTCCCCTTTCCTCTCCGATGTGATTTATCCTACCTCCAATTCCTTGAGTTCTTTGTGGTCATAGTAGAGTGAATGGTCTAAGGGATGACCTTCCGCTGGGGCTTAGTTGTAGAGGCAACGGAGTGAAACATCCAAGTGATTTTAGCACCTATGGCTTAATTGTGACTAGGGACCTCTCACCTAGACCAAAGCGTTAGGTCTATATCTAAGAAGAGGGTTTATCACTTGGAATCCCTAGAACTCATTGTGATTCTAACCGAGTACGAGGTGTTGACATTGTCCAATTTCTCCTCCGGGACATGTTATAAAGTTAGTCACGGTTGACCTTAGATTTGAACCGTGTATTGAAGGATTTCCACGACACGATTGTCCTAGGCGGAACAATATTCGAGTACCCCATTTATATCGATTGCTTTATCTCTCACTTACTTGTGCTTTTCTTTCTTGTTTCTTTTATTCTTGTTTACATTACATCTTATCAACACAATCATTATTCATCTTCACTTGGTTAAGAAACAATTTAAGCATTTTTACTCCCTACTCCCTGTGGATACGATAGCCACTCACCTGGGATTTTTTTACTCGACAAACCCGTGCACTTGCGAGATATATACAAGGGGCGTTGTCAGAACTTAACTTTCAAATAAAATAAGATTCAACTCAATTAAACACTAAATAGAAAGTTATGACTGATTCAGCATAGTTACATCTATAAACACATATATAGCTACATTAACAGGACCAGCGACAAGAATCTGATTCTAACATGTCATCAATTTTAAATTTCAAAAACTGTCTACCATAGAAAAGATATATTTTGAAATCTACTTTGAAATAAAATTAGAATTAACTTAATTTGATTATAAATTAGAATGTTATGGCTGATTCCATATAGCAGTGGCTATAGACTCACTTGCCGCTTCTACAATTAGACTTGCAACAAAATCCAGATTGCTAATGTATAATACATTTTGAATTTCAAAATTTGTCCTCAATAAAAAGGATAGTTATTTAAATAGACTTTTAAATAAAATAAAAATCATGGTAATTGGACAATGAATTGAAAGTTATCAATGATTCAACGTAGCTGCATCTATAAACTCATGTTTAGCTATAACAATCAAACCTACGAGAAAAATCAAATTAGTAGCCTATCATCCATTTTAAAATTTGAAATTTATCCTTCATTTATAAGATGGATGCTGAACTTAAATTTTAAATGAAATAGCAATCAACTCAATTGAAAAATAAATTAGAAATTTATGACTGATCCAGAGTAGCTGTATCTATAAACTTCATGTATAGTTACAACAATCTGACCTGTGACCCTAACGTACCATCCATTTTGAATTATAGAACTTATCCTCTGTAGGAAAAAAGTGATGTTGAACTTAACTTTCGAATAAAACAAGGAAAAACTTAATTAGAAAATTAATTTTAAAATTATGAGTCCTTTAGCTTAACTCCATCTATAAACTCTTATATAGCTACATTAATAAAACCTACGAGCAAAATCAAATTGCTAACATGTCACATATTTTCAATTTCAAAATTCATCCTCCATAGGAATGATATATATTAAAACTCCACATTCAAATAAAATTAGAATCAACTTAATTTTACAATAAATTAAAATGTTATGACTGATACGGTATAACCGTAGCTTTAAACTTGTCACTCGTACACTTAGACTTGTGACAAATTCAAGATTATTAACCTATCATTCATTTTGAATTTCAAAATCTATCCTGCATCCAAAAGATAGTTGTTTAATTGAACTTTCAAAGAATTGTACAATAAATTAGAAAGTTATGATGGATTCATCATAACTGCATCTATAAACTCATGTCTAGCTACAACAATCAGCCTGCGACTCAAATGAATTTGCTTGCCTGACATCCATTTTGAATGTTGTACCCTGCCCTATTTTTAACCCTAATCTTTTTTAATATCTTTGCATACTTGAGAGTTAGAAGGGCAATTTGGTATTTTTCCATACCCTTTTTTTTTTTTGCCATATCCCCAACCATGCCTTGTCATTTCAAAGTCATGACTTGTCTTTTTAAATCCATGCTTTTCCTTTCATTACCTCTTTGTTTTTCTGTCACAGAAGGAAACCTTGAATGAAGATCCTTCCCTTGATAGGTTGAAGCTCCATCTTTCCTTCCTCCTTCTATCTAAAAGCTAGCATGGTATACACCATATTCTTTCTTATTTTCTCCTTGTTTCCTTCATCCTTGCTAGAGGAATCTAGTACTTGTGGTAAATGAGCATATTTGAACCTTGATTTTTGCACTATCTTCTAGTTGTTGTGTAGAATGTTGTTGGAGTATGAACCCTTTATTTGTTTTTCAAATATTGTTGGAATCTTGAGTGAATTTTGTGTTTCCAATTTCGGGTTTACTATAGCACCAGTGAGTTGTCCTTGTTTTCTTGGTTTCTTTGGCTTAGAGGAAAGACTAAAACCTTTGGAGTTCTTTAGAAATCCCTAGTCTTAGTTTTGAGGTAACCCTTGACCTTGTTGAGGTTAGTTTGGCATGGTTAATCTTACGGTTTTCCTTGGTGTTTTTATGGCTTACTCTTTTCTTGTTTGTGTGTGTGTGTGTGTGTGCTGTCATGGTTGGTTAGGTGGTGAGGGTTTGGCTTGAGGCAAGGAATGGGAGCAAAAATAACACTCTTGCTTGCTATACTCACCTAAGTTTGGTGAGTGGGATTATTAAGCATGACCCTGTGGGAAAATTACCAATATCTCTATGCTTTTAAACTCTATCATACTTAATGAGATTTTGTTGTTTTCATGATTTATTTTTGAGATGTTTATTTCTTTGGACATAAGTTTATGGCTTGATGCTTCTTTTATGCAAAGTTTGTGTTCAATGAAAGAATTTCCATGTTGTTTCTTGTGTTGGAGTTTGTAAAACGATTTATGTTAAAAGCTTCAGTTTTGCATGTGCATTTATCATTTCCTTGTGGTAATAATGGTTGAGGTATTGTTGATTGATGGTTATTGTTGGTGATTGTACTCCGTGTGGAGTTGTACTCATTGTTGTGTTTGTATGGTGATACCCTACTATAGTAGATGGCCTCCACGGTAAGACTTTTGAGGTGCCGTTGTAGACTGGCCAATAACTACAAGGGCCAGTTCAGGCGGGAGTGTAGAGTCCTGACTAGATATTCATTAGGTAGCCGAAGTCACCAACCGGTGAAACAATGGGTCAACATCAAGGGCATGAGTACTTGATGGCTCTGAACCTAGCTGCAGCCACAATGAAGGCTTGGAGAGGTTTCTAGACCACTTTATGCTGGGAGAGTGTTGGGTGTTGCTTTATATTGGGTTTGAGATTTATTTCCATTGACTTTATTTGTAGTGTCATCACAAATTGGTGGTGAGCGGGTGAAGCCCAGCTGTCGCTCTTAGGAGGCCAGTCTCCCATAAATTTGATTTGGCACTAGTGTTACAATTACTTATTTCAAAACTCATGTTGTTTTGTTGTTATACCTGTATATTTGGAACTATTTTGGTTTATATGTTTTATGGTGAAAGATTAGCTTGAAGAGAACCCGTTTTCATATTTTTGAACCCTATGTTTGGTATTTTGTGAATTTGGTAAAACCTTACTTGAGGTAAAAAAGCTTTCTTTACTCTAGCTTTTTGAATTTGTTTTGGAGATCATTACTATGTGTAATTATATTCTGAACTAGTTATGTTATTAGTAAAGTATTATTATTTTGGTGGTTTATGATTATTATATTTTTGGTATATTACTAGTAGAGTTGTGCTAACCTACCATCACTGAGTAACATTAGTTGCTCACCCCTCTTTCTTCCTCACAACCTATTAGAGGTAGTAGGTGAGGCTGTGTGGCAGTGTGCTGAGCATTTATTACTGTCCTATCTTCTATATTTTTTCCTCTCAGTTTATGTATGTTTATTTGGTTATTCACATTTTATTGAGTCTTTGATCCACTAGTATGTAGAGAACCATGTTCCATGGTTTGTATATTTGTCTAATTTCTTGGGGACTTCATTGTACTCGTGATCAGTACTCCTGCTATCAGGTCATGTTGTTGATGCTTCTCCTATGTACCTTTAAACTTCCCCTTTTTCGTATTTGTTGTTTGACGTTGTTGATTCCAAGTTTGTTGGTTAGCCTTCTGGTGACCGAAGGGTTGAGTGGTAGGGTATCCCTCCTCGGGTTGCCATGGCGATTGTCATGTCCCATGGGCCCACGGGCCAGGGCGTGACATTGAATGTCAAAATTTATCCTGCATCAAAAAAATAGATGTTGAACTTAACTTTTAAATGGAACAAAGAATCAACTCAATTGCGAAATAAATTAGAAAGTTATGTCTGATTCAGCATAGTTACATCCATAAACTCATATATAGCTAAACTAATTAGACGTGTAACACAAACCAGATTGCTAGCCTATCATCCATTTTGAATTTTAATTTACATTAAAAAGATAGATGTTGAACAAAAATTTCAAATAAAATAAGAATCAACTTATTGCACAATGAATTAGAAAGTTATGACTGATTCAGCGTAGCTGTACATATAAACTCATGTCTAGCTACAACAATCAAACCTAAGAGCCAAACCAGATTTCAAACTTATCATCCATTTTGAATTTGAAAATTTTCCTTCATTAAAAAGATAGATGTTGAACTTAACTTTCAAATAAAAGAAGAATCAACTCAATTGGACAATGAATTAGAAAGTTATGACTGATTCAACCTAGCTGCAATATTAAAATCTTGTATAGCTACATTAAAAAGACCCGCAACAAAAATCAAATTCTTAACATGTCATCAATTTTGAATTTCAAAAAGGTATCCTCCATAGAAAAGATATATATTAAACTCTAATGTCAAATAAAAAAATAATCAGCTTAATTTTTTAATAAATTAGAAAGCTATGGCTGATTCGCTATAGCTGTGTCTATAAACTCAGTTGACACTTCTATAATTAGATCTAAGATAATATCAAGATTTCTAGCCTATCATTCATTTTGAATTTTAAAATTTATCCTCCATTAAAAAGATTGTTTCTTAAGTGAACTTGCAAATAAAACAAGAATCAGGTTAATTGGACAATAAATTAGAAAGTTATGTTTAGTTAGTGTAGCTGCACCTATAAAGTCATGTCTGTCACAAACAATCAGACCTACGACACAAATCAATTTATGATTCTGTCATCTATTTTTGAATTTTTAATTTTTCCAGTAAAAAGATAGATATTGAACTTAACTTTTAAATGAAACAAGAATCATCTTAATTGGAAAATACATTAGAAAGTTATGACTAATTCTATGTGGTTGCATCCACAAAACTCATTATCATTACCACAATAAGACCTACAACACAGGCAAGATTGTTAACTTGTCATCTATTTTGAATTACAAAACTTGATCTCCATTGAAAAGAATGATATTGAATTTAACTTTCAAATAAAATAAGAATAAACTAAATTAGACAATAAATTATAATGTTAGTATTTATTCAACATAGCTGCATCTATAAACTCTTGTATGGCTACATTAATAAGGGTCGTGACAAAAATTGGATTTCTAACATATCGCATACTTTCAATTTTAAAATTTTTCCTCCATATAAAATATAAATATTGAACTATACTTTAAAATAGCATAAGAATCAACTCAATATTACAATAAATTAGAAAGTTATGGCTGATTCACTATAGCTATGCCTATAAACACATTTATCCCTTCTGCGATCAGACCTACGATCAAATCTAGATTGCTAACATATTATTCATTTATACTTTCAGAATTTGTATTCCATTGAAAAGATAGTAGTTTAATTAAACTTTTAAATAAAATAAAAATCATGTCTATTGGAGAATACATTAGAAAGTTATACCTAATTCAGCGTAGCTGCATATATATAACTCCAGTAAAGCTACAACAATTAGCCTTGCTGCAAAAATCAAATTATTAGCCTATTATCCATTTTGGATTTGAAATTTGTTCTGAATTAAAAAAAGATAGATATTGAACTTTACTTTTCAAATAGAATAGAATCAAGTGAATTTGAAAATAAATTATAAAGTTATGAATGATTCTGCGTAGCTACGTCTACAAACCCATGTATAGCTACAACAATAAGACCTGTGTCCCAAACCAAATTGCTAACTTATCATTCATTTTGAATTTCAAAATTTATCCTTCATCAAAAAGATTGTTGTTGAATTTAATTTTTAAATAAAACAAGAACCAAATAAATTAGATAATAAATTAGAGAGTTATAACTAGTTCAACATAGCTACATCTATAAACTCTTGTATAGCTGCATTAATAAGACCTATGACAAAAATCAGATTGCTAACATATCATCAATTGTGAATTTTAAAATTTATCCTCCATAAAAAAGATATATATTAAACTCTAATTTCAAATAAAACTAGAATGAACTCAATTTTACAATAAATTAAAAAGTTAAGGTTGATTCACTATAACTGTGACTATAAAGTAAATTCCCACTACCACAGTCAGACATGTGACAAAAACCAGATTGTTAATCTATTGCTTATATTGAATTCCAAAATTTGTTCTCCATCAAAAATTAGATGTTTACCTAAAACTTTCAAATAAAATGAATATCAACTCAATTGGATAATAAACTAGAAAGTTATGACTGATTCAACTATGTTGCATCTATAAACTCAATTGGATAATTAACTAGATTTTTAACTTGCCATCCGTTTTGGATTTCAAAATTTTTCCTTTATTGAAAAGATAGATGTTAAACTCTACTTTCATATAAAAGAAGAACATATTCAATTGGACAATAAATTAGAAGTTTATGGTTGATTTGGTATAGCTCCACCTATAAACTAAGGTGCAGCTTCTACAATCAGCCCCTCGACAAAAGCCACATTGCAAACTTGTCATCCATTTTGAATTTCAAAATTTGTCTAGCATCATAAAGATAAATGCTGGACTTAACTTTCAAAATAAAATAATAATTAACTTAATTGCATAATAAATTAGAAATTTATGACTGATTAAGCTAGGTTGCATATATAAACTCATGTATAGCTATAACAACCTGACTTGCGTCATAAACCAAATTGTTAACATGTCATCTATTTTGAATTTAAAATTTTTTCACTTCACTAAAATGATAGATTTTGAGCTTAAATTTCAAATAAAATAAGAATCTACTCATTTAAATAATAAATTAGAATGTTGTGAATGATTCGGTATAGTTTCACCGATAAACTCAGGTACAACTTCTACAATCAAGCCTGCTATAAAAACCACATTGCTAACTTGTAATTTCATTTTTAATTTCATAATTTACACTCAATCCAAAATATTGATGATGAACTTAACTTCCAAATTAAATAATAATGAACTTAATTGGGCAATAAATTAGAAGGTTATGAATAATTCACTATAGCTGCATCTATATATTCTTGTATAGCTATAACAATCAGACCTGCGACAAAAACTAGATTGCTAACATATTATTAATTTTGAATTTCAAAATTTTTCCTTTATTGAAAATATAGATATTTAACTGAACTTTCAAATAAAATAATAAACAACTTAATTCGATAATAAACTATAAGTTGTGAGTGATTCAGCTAAGTTGCATCGAGAAACTCATGTATAGCTATAATAATTAGACCCACGACTCAAACAAGACTGCTAACAAATTATCCATTTCAAATTTCAAAATTTTCCTCCATTGAAAGGATAGACCTTGAACTTAACTTTAAAATAAAATATGAATCTACTCAATCGGACAATAAATAAGAAAGTTATGGCTAATTTGGTATAGCTTTGCCTATAAACTTAGGTGCAGCTTCTAAAATCAGCACTACGACAAGAACAAAATTTCTAACTTGAAATCCATTTTGAATTTCACAATTTATCCTTCATCAAAAAGATAGATATAAACTTAATTCTTAAATGAAAGATGTATCAACTCAAATGGATAATTAATGAGAATGTTATGACTAAGTCAGTGTAGTTGCATCTATAAACTAATATATAGCTATAACAATCAGACCTGCGACTCAAACACGATTGTTAACTGATCATCCATTTTGGAATTTCAAAATTTATCCAACATTGAAAAGATAGATGTTGAACTTAAATTTGAAATAAAATAATATTCAACTAAATTGGACAATAAATTTGAAAATAATGACTGATTTAACATTGTTGCATCTATAAACTCATGTATGGCTAGAACAATCACAACTGAGATACAAACAAGATTGCTAACCTATTATCCATTTTGAATTTCAAAATTAGTCCTACATTGAAAAGATAGATCTTGAACTTAAATTTCAAATAAAATTAGAATCAACTTAATTAGATAATAAATTAAAAAGTTATGCTTGATTCAGTGTAGCTGCATCAATATACTCATGTATAGCTACAACAATCAAATCTTCGACTCAAACCAGATTGTTAACCTGTTATCCATTTTGAATCACAAAATTTTTCCAACATCAAAAAGATAAATATTTACCTTAACTTTCAAATAAATTGAGAATTAACTCCATTAAACAATAAATTAGACATTATAACTGATTCAACATAGCTGCATCTATAAACTCATGTATAGCTACAACAATCAAACCTGCGATCGAAATTAGATTGCTAACTTATAATTCATTTTGAATTTAAAAATTTTATTCAATTAAAAAGATGGATGTTAAGATTAAATTTCAAATAAAACAACAATTAACTCAATCAGACAATAAATTAGAAAGTTAGGATTGATTCAGTGTAACTACATCTATAAATTTATGCATGGCTACAACATTCAGACCTGAGACAAAAACTAAAATGCTAACCTATTATTTATTTTGAATATCATAATTTGTCCTACATTGAAAAGATAGATGCTGAAATTAACTTTCAAATAAAATAATAATCAAGTCAATTAGATAATAAATTAGAAAGTTACGAGTGATTCAGCGTAGGTGCTTCTATAAACACTCGCATAGCTACAATAATAATACCTGTGACAAAAACCAGATTACTAACATGTCATCCATTTCTAATTTCAAAATTTATCCTCCATAGAAAAGATATATACTAAATTATACTTTCAAATAAAATAAAAATCAACTCATTTGGGCAATAAATAATAAAGCTATGGCTGATTTGCTATAAATGCACTTATAAACTCACTTTCAGTTCCTGCAATCAGACATGTGACAAAAAAAAAAGATTGCTAGTCTTTCATTCAAATAAAATAAGAATCCACTCAATTGGATAGTAAACTATAAATTTATTACTGATTCAATGTAGCTACATCTATAAACTCATGCATAGCTACAACAATCAGACCTGCGACCAAAACCATATTGCCAACTTGCCATCAATTTTAATTTTAAAAATATTCTTGCATTAAAAAGATAGATATTGAGCTTAAATTTAAAATTAAAATAATAATTAACTCAATTAGACAATAAATTAGAAAGTTATTACAGATTCAACGTAGCTGCATCAATAAACTCTTGTATGGTACAATAATGAAACCTACGACCTAAACAAGATTCCTAACTTGTCATCCATTATGAATTTTAAAATTTGTCCTCCAATAAAAAGATACAGGTTGAGCTTAAAGTTAAATAAAAGAACAATCAACTCAAATATACAATAAATTAGAATGTTATTTCTTAGTCAACGTAGCTACATCTGTAGACTCATGTATAACTACAACAGTTAGGTCTACGAGCCAAACCATATCGCTAACCACCCATCCATTTTTAATTTCAAAATTTAACCTCCATAAATTAACTTTCAAATAAAATAAGAATAAACTTAATTTAATAATAAATTAGAAAGTTATAACTAATTCAAAGTAACCACAACCATAAACTTATGTATGGCTACAATAATAAAAAATGCTACCCAAACCAAATCGCTAATCTGTCATCTACTTTTAATTTTAAAAAATTGTCCTTCATTAAAAGGATAAAAAAAAACCAAAATATAGATGTTGAACTTAGCTTTCCAATAAAACAAAAATCAACTCCATTTTGCAATAAATTAGAAAGTTATGACTGATTAGTTTAACTGCATCAATAAACTCTTGTATATCTACAACAATTGATTGCTTCCCTGCAAGTGTACGGGATCGCCAAGTAATACCTCGCGTGAAGACGCGAGGATCATATTCCACGGGGCTAAGGATCTCCTATTACTCCTTCTCGAGCTATTATCTAGCCTAGATCTCAAATGATGGATTTTACTCTACTAAAATGTAATTAAAAGCTAAAAACAAGGTTATGAACAAATTAGAGAGCACAAGCAATGAGCAAGCAAGAAATTCAATATAATGCAAAGGCCTATGGATGTGGATCCCCTTGAGGGGTTATCATGCAACATGAATGATGATCTAAAGATGCAAGGGTAAAAATGGGACCATGAGATTCCAAGATTAGAACAACCCCAATTTCTCGCGATTGAACCCTAATCCCATACAAACATAGATAGGAATTTCTTCCAAATCTACATTCCTACGATTGCATTAAGTACGAGGAAATCTCACTTAGGAATAAACCTACTCTTCTTCGGATTAAACCTACATGGAGGGCTACCAAACACCCAATTTCTCGGCGTGATGATACAAGTATCCCCTTCTAATCCATTCATGATCTAATACATGCGAGCAAGTCACATCTACATGCATCACTCATAAAAGAGCTATGGATTTCTCCTTAGTGTAGCACTTAGCATGAAAACAATGGACTAGATCTCAAAATTACCCAAGCATGGAATTAACAAGTTATCATTCAACATACATGATAAAACCCCCCAAGGTTCACCAACACCCGGTGGCCTTGGGGGTCTAGTGTGTCATCATCCCACAACAAGCAATACAAACAAACAAAACATGAAACAAAAGCATAAATAACACTCCCTAGATGAAATGGTGAAGGAGGAGGTGAAGAATATGCCAAATGACGCTTTCCCCGCCAAAGGAGTGCCAAATGACTCTTCCTCTTGCCGCGGGTCTTCTTCCTTCAAATCGTGGTAGATCTCCCCTTGAATGATGTTGCCTTCTTGCCTTGAGAATCTTGGACCTTGGTCTTGGCTGATCTTCTAGCTTCCTTGCCCTTCTTCTCCTCCCCAAGGTCACCTAATAACTCCCAAGTGCTCTCCCAAAGTCGGCCAAGAAAAGGGCCAGCCAAAAAGTTCCCTTTTTCTGCCCTAAAAGTTGGTATTTATACCCCCCCGAGGCATACGGGTCATATGGGGGTCGTATAGCACCCAAAAACCCTAGATTCGCAATCTATACGAGGTGCATACGGCCCCCATACTAGGTAGTATGGAAATCTAGGCAAACGCTCCAAATCAATCCGCTGCTACAGTGCATACGACCCCCATACTGGGTAGTATGGGGTAGTATGAAATTCCTGTTTTCTTCTCTTTTCGCCCAAATGATATCTTCTTGTTCTCCATGGCTTCCTTATGCCCTACAAAGCAAATAATAGATGATTAAGCACAAAACGGGCATCAAACCTCACAAAATACATGCAAAGTGAATACGATATATACATGAAAACATCTACATTTAGACAGTTATCAACAATCAAACTTGTAACACAAACTAGACTGTTAACCTTTCATCTGCTTTGAATTTCTAAATTTTCATGAATTGAAAAGATAGATGTTGAGCTTAACTTTCAAATAAAAGAATAATCAACTCAAATATACAATAAATTAGAAAGTTATTGCTTATTCAGCATAGCTGCATCTATAAACTCATGTATAGCTACAATAATCATACTAACGACCCAAACCAGATCGATCACCTGTCATCCATTTTTAATTTCAAAATTTGTCCTCCATTTAAAGATAGATTTTGAATTTCACTTAACTTTCGAATAAAATAACAATGAACTCAATTTGACAATAAATTAGAATGTTATGACTGATTCAATACAGCCACATCTAGAAGCTCATGTATGACTACAACAATCATAAATGCGACCCAAACTAGATCGGTAATCTGTCATCAATTTTTAATTTCAAAAATTATCCTCCATTAAAAAGATATAAAAAGATAGATGTTGAACTAACTTTCAAATAAAAAAAGAATCAACTCAATTGGACAATAAATTAGAAAGTTATGACTAATTAGTGTAGCTGCATTAATAAACTCTTGTATAGCTACAATAATCAAACTTGTGACACAAACCATATTATTAACATTTCATCGATTTCGAATTTCAAAATTTGCCCTATATTAAAAAGATATTTGTTGATCTTAACTTTCAAATAAAAGAACAACCAACTCAAATATACAATAAATTAGAAAGTTATTACTTATTCAATGTAGCTACATCTATAAACTCATGTATAGCTACAATAAACAGACTAGAGGCCCAAACTAGATTAATAACTATCATCCATTATGAATTTTAAAACTTATCATCCATTAGAAACATAGATGTTGAACTTAACTTTCAAATAAAATATAAATCAACTCAATTTAATAATAAATTAGAAATTTATGACTGATTCAGTGTAGCCACATTTATAAACACATGAATAGTTACAATTGACGAGTGCATTTCATATAGATATTTTGTATACCTTTTCCATATATTTATCTTGTCTTTAAGCATTTATTTATCATGATTTGATGCTACTATAGGTATTATTGTATAATTCTATAGGAAAACAAGCCCATGTGCAAAAGAAGAGGATTCGGTGCAATTACAATGTGAAAAGAGGTCAAAACACAGTGTTACTAGTAAAGCACGGTTTGAGCATGGCCATGTTCATCCCCTTGAATTCTGCATCAGGCGAAGCACCGATACTGTAGCAAAAACAATGTAGCTGAGTTATTGTAGTATTTACTATATCAAATCACTATAGCACAAGTCTGGAGAAAAATCACAGTTTGTGTGCTCCTTGAAAAATAAGAGCATGCTTATGCTGAATTTAAGATTTCATCGCCCAGACTTTCCCGAGATAATCAGGGTGCGAAGAACGGCCTAAGCATGACTGTGCTCACACCAAAAAACATTTTTTAAGCTCAAATCTAGAACATTTGGAGGAGATTCTTCTTTCTTCTTCTTAGGGGCGGCTGCCATGGTCTTCCCCTTCACATTTCTGTGGCCGCAGTGAAGCTATAGTGCAAGAGCGTGAGTGGAGGAGAGCTTAGCCGGTGGGACTTCATCGGAGCACCGTTAGAGTGGTTGAGAAGCAAAGAAGAGAGTCTTTTTTGGCTTCTATTTGTTTTGTTTTCCTTAGTCTTGTGTTGATTTGTAAAATTATGAGGGGCTAACCATTCTCCGGTGCCTTGGATCCATGAACATGGTTGTTTATGTGTTATATTGATTTACTTGCATTTAAAGTCTATGGAGTTCTATTGTATTCTTGTCTTAAATCATGTGTTTGCATAACTTGATGTGTTTGATTTGCACAGTTACTTAGGTAAAACTTGGTGTGTGGATTGCCATAGTTGTAGTCGCCTTGTGTTATTACAAAACTTGATGTGTATGAAACACACAATTATCTTAGCAAAACATGGTGTATTTGAGAACCATAGATGCAACATTGCTCTTGAACACACACAAGAATTTTAGGAAGTACCTAGTAGGCATTAGAAGCAAGTCCATACCCATTTCTCCAGGGGATTAATCTGGGGCATTGCTCTACTATTGCGTTTCTAACCTAGTTCATTTTCATCCCTTACATTTCATCCTTTCCCCTTTTAGGTTACTTAGTTATCATCTTTACTCTTAAATTATGATCCAGTTAGGCATTAGAAGATCAATTAGTATTAAGAGTCCAGTCCCTTTGGTTCGACAACCCTACACCTCACGGGGTACCACTATATTACTTGTATGTGACCTGTACACTTACGGACAATGCATCAACAATAATCATACATGCGACACAAACCACTTTGCTAACCTGTCATCCAATTTAAATTTTAGAATTTATCTTACATTAGAAAGGTAAAATAATTTGGCATTTCTATATGTCAATGACTTTGGTTTTTTACTTGGATAACATATAAAGATTCATTATATCAAACACTTAGATAAGTAATTGGGAAACCAAATTTTGGTTAATTTGACATAACCAAAACATATGAAAATTTAAATGGGTTTTCCCAATCTAATCCTTTATTATTTTCTTGATAATCAAAATGACTTCATGAGAGGTGTATTGAACTAGTTTTCAAAATGTTAAATCAAAATTATGTTTTCACCAAGGTGCTCATAGGATTTTAAAAAAAAGATCAAAATATTATCTCTATATTAATAATAGCACTTTTATATTTAAAAAAAGTCACAAACGTTAAGTGGTTGTTTGGATTGTTGATAAACGGCTAAATGTATGTATTTTATATGTATACCTTTGCACTATTCATGCATTCTTTGATGAATCAATGCCCTTTATGGTTTAATTGGTTTTATTCATGTTACTGGCATTAAAGAAGCCTAGGTGAGCTTTGCAACACAATACAAGGAAAAAATCAACACCGAATATGGTGTTTTAGAGTCCTAGGGATTGAATCAACATTGTAGTAACTATTGTAGCACGAAGGATTAGAGAAATAGCAAAGTCTCCGGTTTTGTTGTCGGGCAACCTAATAGCTATGAAGATGCCCTGATGGCCATGAGCTTAACTATAGTATTTTACTGTAGTACTTTTCGAAAATTTCGGATGAAATCCCGAGGCTCTAATGGGCACCCTTATACCTATGAGCCAGGCCATGAAGCTAACCTAAGAGGACTTTCAAAGAGGGGTTAGGGTATCATTGAATTGGCCTTTAGCCACCTTTTCTCCATCAACTTTTTTCTATGGCTTCAAGGGGCTAGAGAAGTCAGATCTAAGGAGCAAGATCAAAGGAGAGAAGAAGGTTGCTATCAAGGAGGTCATCTAGGAGTTTGTTGGTGCCGATCTGCTCGATTACCATCACCATCTTTTAGTCATGATATCAAAGGGATGTTGTGATTTGCTTCTAGTGCATTTAGTTTGTTGTTCAAGCTTTGTATTTATTTTTGTGTTGGATTACATAAGAACTCTGTGGTTCAACTTCTAGGTTGTACTTAGTTGCTTGACCACTGGCCTTGTACTAGACACACTTAGCTTGGAAGGGATTCATGTATGAATACGCCATGACCATCAGGTACTTCGAACCCCTACAACCATTAGGGATGAACTGAATATTTTATTTGACCCTGATTAGATATTTTCCTAAGCATAATGCAATCATAGAAGGATTTGAGCGGAAGCAATTCTGATCTAATACTTGTATGGGATTTGGGGTTAATCGTCGTGACCATTTGGGTTGACCTACTTTAGGTTATCTCTTGGCCCAAAACCACCATTGCCTTTATATTTCTAGCATCCTTCTACTTTATAGTCCTGAGGGCATCCTCGCCCTGGGGGCCTCTCTCTTTTAATCTTAATTGTTTCGTTAATGTGTTTATGTTGTGTGTCGTAGTACATTTGGTTATAGTTATCTTTTATTATTTTCATACTTTATTTTAATCCTATATTTGGTAGACTAGATAGTGCCATCTAGGGGAAAGTAATAGTACCTCTTGGGACTGAAGGGAATGCGACCCTCTCGAACTTGATGACCTGTGTGCTTGCGGATCTCACCAATTAACATAATGGGAATTAGAGGGATCGTAATGAAAAATGTGTTTGGTTGGAGATGTAATTCATTGGGAATGAGAAAAGTAAAAAATGGAATTGTGCTAAAATTACCATTTACCCCTCTAGTACAGAAATGATATATATTTTGAATAATTTTATTTATAAATAACTAAAACATAATTATTTTATTGTTATTGATTAATTTTAAATTAAAAATTAATTTTAAATAACTAATTTCATTCTGTACTTAAATTTCTTAATTAATTATATTAATTATTATATTATGATTACTAGTTTAAACTAAATAAAATATTTTGGTCCCATATATACATAATTTTGTTTAATATTTTTATTTTTATATTAAGTTATCAATTTTTGTGTTATGATTATTAATTTTTATATTTTGTTTCCATACATTCCGTACTTACTAACTTTAATTATTAGTGTAGTTTGATTCGAATTGCAAAATTGAAGACCCTCAAAATTTACTTGTAGCAACCTCAACCAAAATATGAAAAGTCAAAATTAATAATATTTTGCTATGCTCGATCCTATTCTTATCATTCATTTTAGCATGAATCAACAGCATGAATTTCCATTGCAATTTCCAACATGCATTCACAATACGAGCCATTGTTCTTCAATATCTTTCATAAAGCAAAGAGTAGTAGAAAACATTAAAAAAAAACACCTCTGACCGCCAAAGTTCAAGAAACAATTCACCAATCCACAAAAAGAAAATGTATTAATAACAAAGAGCAACCCCTTCCCATAATAATCACCTCATGCTAACACTTTCCTATCAAATGGATAAACCTGCAAATTATGGGCATTGGCATGGAAAAAGTTAATTCATTCTGTTTTAAATAAAAAAAAATCAAAATCCAAAATACATATCAACCACAAGCAAATCTTAAAATTAATAAACCAATTTTCAAAATTTGTTCGAGACATGAACATATAAATGGCATGTAAAATAACTCATGCTAGCAAAAATTACATGTAAAGAATACTAAGTAATCGTCCAATTTACATAGCTACAATGTTAAATTCATACAGAGACGATTTAAGCATTGGGTGGGCAATATGACATTCTTGATAAAAAATAAACTCACCAAAACTGTAGTTTCTTTTTTGTTGGAAGGTCCCAAAATGCTGTTAGTTGATCTTCATCATTTGCCAACACTTGCAACATGAGCATTGCCTCATCTTCTCTAAGACCATCAATAGGAAAAAGCACAACACTAACTGATCTCTTTTTTCCTTGAATTTTTGAACAAGTTGCATAATTTCTCATTGTAATTTCAACATTACAAACAAAGATTTTGACATTCTTTATAGCAATCTCAGCATTTCATGCAACAGATTCAGCATTTCATGTAACGGATTCAGATTTTCATGCACAGACTTAGTGGTGTGAGCCACTAACTCAACATTATAGTCTACTGCTTCAATCAATACTCTAAATTCAGAGCCAACCATATTTAAAAAATCCTGAAAATTTGTAGGAATTTAGTCCATTGGTTGGTCCTTAGCAAAACTCATCCTTTTTCAATACCCAGATGTTGGCGAGTTGATGTTATCAGATGGCATAGGTGATAGAGACTGCGTCAGCTCTTGTGTCAGCATGGATAGGTCATCAACATGCATTTGGGATAAACCTGGATCACCCTCAAGTGAGAGGTTTTTGATAAGTGCTTGTGCGATATGAATGCGAAGCGTTCATTCCTTATGTTGAGCATTACTTTTCTCAGGTTTTTACATTAATATGTGTGTTTTTTATGTTACTTTTACGCAAGTAGGGCTGTGAGGCAGAGTATGAAGGAAATAGGCCAATGTGGATCATAATGCACTTATTTTGGAGAAGATCTTGCTAAAGCTCAAACGCAAAGATATAGGACAGGTGTGAGATGCTACAGTGTGTGCCAACCTCCTCGCATTCGAGTGAGCACATCCATTTGGAGGGGCACAAAGGTAGTCACACTCGAGCATTCTGACCTATGCGTATAAGAACAAGAACCCCACCAACATGTATATCATTGAAGAAGCAAGTGATTCAAGATGTGAACGTGTGCCCGTTTGGGTTACCCCGATGAAAGTATGGAATTGGGAAGTTATTCAGGTCGAAGACTATAGCAGAGCAATGTGGCAACACCGTAGTAATTATTGTAGCAGCACCGTTCATAGCCGGCCGAGAAATCAGAGAAATAGAGAATCCACATGGGTGTGTGGAAATTATCCACGCCCATGTGGAAATTCTGTACCGGCGCGTGTAGCGTCCATGCCCGTGGAGTTGCCCGATTCAAGCCCTATTTAAAGCCGATTCAACCCCGATTTTGGTATTCTTTTCTCCATCTTTTCCCCAACTTGCCAGAGAGTTTCGCCTAGGGTTTCGAGGGTTATTGGCCAAGGTATTGGAGAGGTTCTACGGCTCTGACATCGTGATTCCATTAGGAAAAAGGTTGGTAGGGGAGCTTTGATCAAGGCGTATCCTATACCGGACGGCGGAATCCTTGGACGGCGAGTAGTGGACTTTCCACAAGACCATCGACATGACCATCGAGGGGGTTTCTTTATGGATTCATTGCTTTTACATTCGATTTCTTTGATTGTACTTAGCTCCATGGAGAGCTAAACCCCCTAGTGGGTACTTGGGTGATTGTGAACCCTAGGATGTATTCATTTCATTGAACTTCTTTACTATGCTTCTAATAAATTGATGTTTATTGTGAGTTCCAACCTTGAATGCTTGATTGTATGAACATTTCCCCAAGAGTGACACTAGGGTTGAGAGTTTTTGTTGGTAACCTTGTGAGTGAGTGACACACCACGAGCGTTAGCCAAAGCTAGGTTGGAGAGGGTTGAGAGGGTGAGTCGAGAGGTACAGGAGCGTCCCCTTTCCCCTCCGACGTGATAGATTCTACCTCCGTTCCTGGAGTTCTTTGCGGCCATAATAGAATGAATGGTCTAAGAGATGAACCTCCGCTGGGGCCTAGTTGCGCGTGAAATGGAGTGAAGCGTTGAGAGGATCTCAGTATCTAGGGCTTAATTGTGGCTAGGGACCTTCCTTCTTGACCAAAGGGGTAGGTCTATATTTAGGAAGAGATTTATCACTTGGAATCCCTAGAGCTCATTGCAACTCTATGCGAGTGCGAGGTGTTGAGATTGTTCGATTTCTCCTCCGGGACATGTATAGAGTTAGGCATAGTTGACCTTAGATTTGGGACTATGTATGTAAGGATTTCCACGACTCACCATTGCATTGATTAGGAAGCATAATAGAGAGTTCTTGCACTTGAAGTGATCATCCTAGGTGAAGCATTATCCGAGTACCCCATTCTTTATCGATTGCCTTGCCTCCTCCTAACTTTTGCTCTCTTACTTGTTGCTTTTAATTCTTGAGAATTGAATCATTATCACACTTATCATTGTTGATACTCCACATAGCTAAGAATCGAATTAAGTGTCTTAACTCCCTACTCCCTGTGGATTTGACCCCACTCACCCGGGATTATTACTTCGACAAACCCGTGCACTTGCGGGACATAAACAAGGGGATCATTGTTGATATGACATGGGCATGTGCCTTCCTGCAGAGTTTGGCAGATTTTCCCGAGAACACACAGGGGCGTGGACTCGGCCCTGTGGGTGACCTTGTGAACCACACACGGGCGTGGGTAAGTTCCGCACGCCCGTGCGAAACTCTGCAAGTTGCTCCCTCCATCCTTAGAAAACACAGGGGCGCGCGGCTGCCCCTGTGAATTGGTCTTGTGAATGTCCACACCCGTGGGGAATTTTTGCATGGGTGTGTAGTAGACTTGATATCTTTCTCGGATGTCTAGGGAAGCCACAGGGGCGTGCGTCTGCCCCTGTGGGTCTGGCGCATGGGGATGGATATTTTCCGCACTCCCGTGGGAGATCGTTCTAAGTCAGTGAGAGTTTTTCCCGAGAGTGCACAAGGGCGTGCATACGCCCCTGTGGAGCTTTTGAAGTGAGGCGCACGGGCGTGGGGAATTTCCACACGCCCGTGTGGATGCACAGAATGTCAAAAGTCGCGAGTTCTGTTTAGAAGAGGATGATTTCTCTCCCTCCTCACAACACCTTTTCACTTCAAAACACTCTCACACTACTCTCTGAGCCCATAGCATCAGTTTAGTGGGATAATAGCGAAGTTTTCCGGCCGGCTCTTCATTTTCTTACTCCTCCTCGTCGGTAAATCCTTTTTCATCATCTTCTTCATAAATTCATGATTTCTATTGATTAGTCTAGTTGATAATGTTTCGTTTCTTCATTTGGAACAATGATTTATGTTTAGAACGAAGTTAGAGATATTATTGAGTTGTATTTTTGGATTGTTGATGCCTCGCCGTGCGGTTCTCCTGCCCGTGAATCCACACGGGCGTTCTGAAATTCCACACGACCGTGTGGATTTCTACAGTATTGTTTTATCAACTTGTTTGACTAATTTTGTTTAAATTTGGAAGATCATGGCACCTAGGTCAAAGAAGCAAATGATAAGAGGCCACATGAGTCATCCTCTGAGCCCGAGGGCATACGATTTGCGATTCCCGAACATCAGGTCCTTTATGAGCGATTGTCGAGACTCCGTTTCGGACAGACTCGATTCCTGGACACGGCTATACTGCGAGATCTTAAGCAGGGAGATGAGTTCCCTGATGAGGTTAAGGACCTCGTTTCAGATGGTGGTTGGCGGCAATTGTTGACGATTAGAGAGCCAGCCATACGAGAGTTTACACTGGAGATGCTCTCCTCGTTCGAGTTTGATAGAGCATATGCGAGCTTTGATAGTTTGGGCACCATTCAGTTCAGAGTATTTGGACGCCACCATAGCTTGAGCATTACCCAGTTTTCCGTACTACTTGGCCTATACGAGGAGGCATTCACAGCTACAGAGGAGTATGCACAGTTGCCTACTGATTACCCTGGAACCATGACCCCGCAGAGAGCTTACAGAGTGCTATGTGGTCAAGGTCAGTACAAGCCGGGGGTGTCCAAGGCCACGTGGCTTTCCCGACCTGCCTATAGATATTTGCACGCCATCATGAGTAGGTCGGTGAATGGCCATGGCGACAATACTTGTGTCTTGAGCCGTCAGGAGTTGCTGTACTTATACTCGATGGTAGAGCGCGTACCGATTCACTTAGGGCACATTTTGGCTGATTACATCAGACATAAGGGATAGTATGCTAGACTGGGAGCGATCTTCTCAGGCCCTTACATTACGAGATTAGTGCTGGGCATGGGTCTCTTAGATTTGATTCGCGGCGCTGAGAAGACGAGTGTACCCGCTCCCCTGAGTCTAGAGATGATGCGGTTGATGGGCATGGTCCGCAGGGTTCGGACAGGGGTTCTTTGCGTTAGTCCTACCAGCCCCAGAGATAGCTGAGGATAAAGGTGATGATGCAGGAGCATCTCAGCCTGCCCCCGAGCCTCAGCCCGCATCGATGGAGACCGAGGCACCTCCAGCGGCCGAGGAACCACCCTCAGTGCATATGTTTTAACCTTCTCGAGCCAATGATCACTTTGAGAGGCTAGAGAATGCTATAGGAGTGGTCCGAGCCGAGGTTGCCAAGATTAGGGCTACGAAGGCCACTCAGTACGCAGAGTTAATGGCACGTTTTGACATATTACAGCAGATCCTAGAGCGAGACGTTGCCTCATCATTTGTCCTGCAGCCGAGGACTCTTCAGGCCCCGCCAGTGCCTCCAGCACCTCCATCCTCGACCCCAGCACCGGAGGACCCACTATATGCCTCCACTTCAGCAGTAGCAGCAGCGGAGCCCGAGAGCGACTTCGACACTTGACCTTTCTTTTACTTTCATGCATTTTACTTTATCTTATTTTCTGTTCTTAGACTTGTTCACTCAGAAAGGATTTTCCTTCTGAGTTTATGTTATGTAGCATTTATCGAGTTGTATTCATTGCTTCATCTTTTATACACTCGACTTATTTTTGTTTTTCTTGAGCTTTACTGAACCCTCTCGTGTATGCGTGCAGATGGTCTTGTCTTCCTGGAAATTGAGACTTAGTCATGGGCACGGTCATGGTGCTTCAACACTTGGTCATGCGAGCTTCACAACCCATTGGAACACTACTCCCAATGAATTAGCTTCATCAAACGTAACACTAGGAGTCAGGGGGGTATTGTTTTGATTGCTTCTACCACATCTATTTTTGAATGATATATTTTGAGTGAGCTTGCATGTGTACATTGAGGACAATGTACAACTTAAGTGTGGGTGTGTGTGGGGGATTTTCATAATGCGCACATCTTTTCTGTTGTTCTTGATTGATATATGCTCACATAGCCAATGGCGCTTCACCTTAGTTGCAATGCTTGTATTCTTAAGTCTATGAGAATTGTTAACATTGAATATTTTCATGCTCTAGTTCTTGCTTGAATTTTTAGGAATTTTTGCCCGATTTACAATTAGTGCACTACTTACTCCTTGAACTCATTTCGAAACTCATGTTCGATATTAAAGGGACTAGTTAGGTTTAATTTTTGTGTTAAATTTTGAAGAAAAAAAAAACTCTTCCTCAGCATGGTTGGTCCTTAGCAAAACTCTTCCTTTATCAATACTCAGATGTTGGTGAGTTGATGTTATCAGATGGCATAGGTGATAGAGATTGCGTCAGCTCTTGTGTCAGCATGGATAGGTCATCAACATGCATTTGGGATAAACATGGATCATCCTCAAGTGAGAGGTTATTGATAAGTGCTTGTGCGATATGAATTTGAAGCGTTCATTCCTTATGTTGAGCATTACTTTTCTCAGGTTTTTACATTAATATGTTTGTTTTTTATGTTACTTTTACGCAGGTAGGGCTGTGAGGCCGAGTATGAAGGAAATAGGCCAATGTGGATCATAATGCACTTATTTTGGAGGAGATCTTGCTAAAGCTCAAACGCGAAGACATAGGACAGGTGTGAGATGCTACAGTGTGTGCCAACCTCCTCACATTCGAGTGAGCACATCCATTTGGAGGGGCACAAAGGCAGTCACACTCGAGCATTCCGACCTATGCGTATAAGAACAAGAACCCCACCAACATGTATATCATTGAAGAAGCAAGTGATTCAAGACGTGAACGTGTGCCCGTTTGCATTACCCAGATGAAAGTATGGAATTGGGAAGTTATTCAGGTCGAAGACTATAGCAAAGCAATGTAGCAACACCGTAGCAATTACTGTAGCAGCACCAGAGAAATCAGAGAAACAGAGGATCCACACGGGCATGGGGAAATTATCCATGCCCGTGTGGAAATTCCGCACTGGCGCGTGTAGCGTCCACGCCCGTGGAGTTGTTCGATTCCAGCCCTATTTAAAGCCGATTCAGCCCCGATTTTGGTATTCTTTTCTCCATCTTTTTCGCAACTTGTGAGAGGGTTTCGGCTAGGGTTTCGAGGGGTATTGGCCAAGGTTTTGGAGATGTTCTATGGCTCCGACATTGTTATTCCATTAGGAAGAAGGTTGGTAGGGGAGCTTCGATCGAGGCGTATCCTATACCGGATGAAGGAATCCTTGGACGATGAGTAGAGTACTTTCCACAAGACCATCGACACGACCATCGAGGTGGTTTCTTTATAGATTCATTACTTTTACATTCAATTTCTTTGATTGTACTTAGCTCCATGGAGAGCTAAACCCCTAGTGGATACTTGGGTGATTGTGAACCCTAGGATGTATTCGTTTCATTGAACTTCTTTACTATGCTTCCAATAAATTTATGTTTATTGTGAGTTCCAACCTTGAATGCTTGATTGTATGAACATTTCCCCTAGAGTGACACTAGGGTTGAGAGTTCTTGTTGGTAACCTTGTGAGTGAGTGACACACACGAGCGCTAGACAAAGCTAGGTTGGAGAGGTTTGAGAGGGTGAGTCGAGAGGTACAGGAGCGTCCCCTTTCCCCTCCGACGTGATAGATTCTACCTCCGTTCCTCGAGTTCTTTGCGGCCATAATAGAATGAATGGTCTAAGGGATGAACCTCCGCTGGGGCCTAGTTGCGCGTGCAACGGAGTGAAGTGTTGAGAGGATCTCAGTATCTAGGGCTTAATTGTGGCTAGGGACCTTCCTTCTGGACCAAAGGGGTAGGTCTATATTTAGGAAGAGATTTATCACTTGGAATCCCTAGAGCTCATTGCAACTCTATGCGAGTGCGAGGTGTTGAGATTGTTCGATTTCTCCTCCGGGACATGTATAGAGTTAGGCATAGTTGACCTTAGATTTGGGACTATGTATGTAAGGATTTCCACGACTCACCATTGCATCGATTAGGAAGCATAATAGAGGGTTCTTGCACTTGAAACGATTATCGTAGGTGAAACATTATCCGAGTACCCCATCTTTATCGATTGCCTTGCCTCCTCCTTACTTCTGCTCTCTTACTTGTTGATTTTAATTCCTGAGAATTGAATCATTATCACACTTATCATTGTTGATACTCCACATAGGTAAGAATCGAATTAAGTGTCTTTACACCCTACTCCTTGTGGATTTGACCCTGCTCACCCAGGATTATTACTTAGATAAACCCGTGCACTTGCGGGATATAAGCAAGGGGATCTTGTCAGTTATCATGTTGTTCATATAGGGTTACGTCATCCCCGATATATCCCCTATTGTTTACAAATGCTCTATCTTTGGTGAAGACCAACACGTGATTATTGAAAAAAGAAAAAGTTTTGCCATATAGTCTAGTTACTTCTTTTTGAGCCTACTTTGATTGAAGATGATATCAAACCAAGAGTGCAACCACAACTAAGATTGAACCTCAATATGACGGAGGCAGTCAAAGCATAAGTAAATAAACTTTTGGATGTAGGAATAATCTACCCATTCTCTAATAGTTTGTGGGTTAGTAATGTACAAGTGGTACCAAAAAATGAGGGATGACAATAGTGTAGAATGAGCATAATGACCTGATTCTAATGCAAGTATTAATAGGCTCATGAGTATTTATTGATTACCAAAAATTGAATGATGCGACAAGAAAAGACCACTTTTCGCTACCATTCATGAATCAAATGCTGGATCATCTCTTTGGGCACATGTATTACTATTTCCTTGATGAAATTTCAAGGTATTTGCAAATCCTTATTGCATCTGAAGATCAATAGAAAATGAAATTTACTTGCCCATACGACACATTCTCTTATAAGAGAATGACTTTTAGATTATACAACCCACCCGCTACATTTTAGTGTTGCATGATGTCCATATTTGATGAATTTGTTAAAGACATTATGGAGGTCTTTATGGATGATTTTTTAGTGTTTGGGGACTTATTCGAGTGTTGTCTCTCTAATCTGGAAAAGGTGCTTGCTCACTGTGAAGAAACCAATTTGGTCCTCAGTTAGGAGAAATGCCACTTCATGGTGAAGGAGGGAATAGCTTTGGGCAACCAAATTTTCCAAATAGGGATTAAGGTGGGCAGGACCAAACTTGAAACTATTAAGAAACTCCCATTTTCCGTAATGACCAAGGATATTTGAAGTTTCTTGGGGCATGTGGGTTCTACCGGTACTTCATCAATGATTTCTCAACAATTTTCAGACCAATGGCTAGTCTTCTAGAAAAGGATGTAAAGCCACAGTTGATTAAATGAATTCTACTTCTTTACAACTTTCATTTTGAAATCAGGGATAAAAGAGGATAAAAAAATGTGGTGGCTTACCATTTATCTCATCTTGATCACTCCAAGGGTGATTTCAAGGTAGAAAAAGAAGTGAATGATGCATTCCCAGAAGAGTATCTTTATTTAGTGAAAGAATAGAAAGGTGAAGGCTTAGATACTCCTTGGTTCATTGATATTACCAATTATTTTGTGTGGGTAATATTCTGCCATATTTGTCCTATAAACAATTTAAGAAATTTCTCTCAGATGTGAAACATTTTGTTTGGGAGGACCTATTTTTTTACAAGTTTTGTGCTAACTTAATGGTAAGATGGTGCATTTTGCATGCAGAAGGATGGAAGATCCTATATCATTGTCATGTAGGAGTTGTTGGAGGACATTTCAGTGCGAACCAAACAGTGAAAAACAATTTTACAAGCAATTTTCTTCTAGACATTAATGTTTCATGATGCTCGAAAATTTGTTGATGCTTGTGATAGTTGTCAGCGGAGAGGTAACCTAACTAAACATGTTGAGATAAAGCAAACTCCTCTCCAACAATGTGAGTTGTTTGATGTTTGGGAATTGATTTTAGCGATCCTTTCCCCACCTCAACAAATACATTTTGCTGGTTGTGAATTACGTGTCAAAATTGTTGGAAGCCCAAGTATTGTAGACAAATGACGCTGAAATTGTACTAAAATTCCTGAAGAAATTATTTTCATAATTTGGCAGTCCTCGAGAGATTATTAATGATCAAGGGGTGCATTTCTACAATGCTCAATTTGAGAAGGTGATGAAGAAATTTAGAGTTAATCATCGTGTGGCTACTGCATATTATTCTCAAATGAGTGGTCAAGTTGAAGTTACAAATAGTGAATTAAAGCGCATTTTAGAGAAAACTATGCACCATAATCGGAGGGATTGGTCTGAGAAGATGGATGAGGCACTGCGGGCTTACTTGACAGCTTACAAAATGGCCACAGACCATAGCTTGTTTCACCTAGTTTATGGGGAAAGCATGCTATTTACCAGTTGAACTAAAGCATCAAGCTACCAGTTGAACTAGTTAAGCTTGGGGTAAAATGGAAATTACGGCTTAATGAGTTGGAGGAATTTCACCAATTGACTTATGAAAATTCAGTTTTGTACAAAGAAAGAGATAAGCGCTTGCATGACAAACACATCTAAGGTAGGAAACAACTTCTGCCATGTGATAATGTTTTGCTATTCAATTGAGGTTGAAACTATTTCTAAGGGAAGTTAAAATCTTGATGGTAGGGCCCCTTATACCATCACCCAAAATTTTGCTCATTGTGCAATTGAAATGTCCCAATTAAAACCTTATTTCCTTGGAGATAAATCATTCTCGGTGGAACCTTATGAGAAACTATTGTTGTGTCAATAGTTGAGGAATCACTAGGTATGTCCAGATAGCGATGAGGCAACTCAAGTGTTTTCGCATTTGTTTTTGTTGTTTTTCGTTCTTTTGTTGTGTTTCACTTCTCTTCATTTTATGCATTTTGGAATGCTTATTGTTGTGGACTTGAGTTTTTTTTCGATTTTGTAGGTCATTGTATGCTCAATTATGCTCAAATTTCAGCTCCAAGGCTATAATTTCATGCTACGGGGTGCTCGGGAGAGTATTTGTTCCATTTTGCAACTTTTTTTTGTTCTATGTCAAGCATGGTCAAGCATTTCATATCTTGTTTTCTTACCTTCAATCCATTCATTTTCTTGGTTTTTAGCATAACTTTGTCAATATTTGGTGCTATTCTGGATATATTTGTTGTTGATGCATAAATTTAAGGCTCAAAGTCATTAGGAGTGAATTTGGTAGTCAAACAAGTAAAGAATGGAAAAAGTTACTAAGTGTTCAAGCTCAGCATGAGCAGAGCACAATCATGCTCTGTCCCACTGATTATTTCTCCAGAGGGATCGCTTAGTGAAAATGCAAGCAGGAGGTACTTCCAGGCTGAGCATGGTCGGAGCACCAGCGTTCTCCTCCCACTGATTAATTCTGGCTTGAGATATTTTCAGCGCAACCAAAGGAAGCATGTTTTGCTTGCTCCTAGAATGATCAAGCACAAGTCAAGCACAAGAGGAGCATGACCGTGCTCCCTCCCACTAGAAAATCCAGAAGAGCACTTAACCAATTCACTCAAAATCCTAACCGAAAAAACACGGTCGAAGCCACGATCATTCTTAGCCCATGTCAACCTTGAGATCATTCTTTTTTATTTCAGATTCTAGGATTTCACTATCATCTTTGTTCGGGGACTCTTCTTTCCATGGAGGGGACTATGATGAGAGAAAAAATTTACTACTTGTTTTTAATGTCTAATGAGTTCTTTTAGATTCATGTGTTTAATCTTGTGTTACATAACTTGATATGTTGGATTGTGCATACTTGACTTGGTAAAACTTGGTGCATATTTTACCATAGTTGTGATTACTTGCGAGATTGCAAAACTTGATGTATTCGAAATACACAATTATCTTGGCAAAACTTAGTGTACCTGAGAACCATAGATGCAACATTGTTTATGAACGCACTCTTGAACTTTAGAATGTATTTGGTAGGCTTTAGAAAATAGTCTGCATGCTATAGCTCATAGGAATCATCACGAGGCATTGCTCTCTTGTTGCTGAAAACCTTGTTCCTAATCCATCCTTTGTCTCCATTTGTTCTGTCCTTTGTTAACTTTTTTATTCTTAAAACCAACCCAATTCTTGTTTAACTAAACATTAGAAGGAGAGTGAGTACTTTAAGTCCAGTCCATATGGTTCGACGACCCTACCCCTCATGGGTTACCACTGTATTACTTATGTGCAACCCGTATTCTTATGGAGAGTGCATCAGGGGCCTGCACGGACGTAGCCTCGCCCGTGTTGGTGATCATGCTTATTCAAGTATGGTCTCACTACCACTTGTAGTGTCATGCTTGATTTTTTAAGGTTTAAGAAGTTTTTCCATTAAAAAGCATGGCCTTAAGCATTGTCTAATGCATGACCATGCTCATTTAGGGTTTTGTTTTAAAATACAAGCATGACTTTGAGAAGGGGTTGAAGCACGGTGATAAATATCTAAATGCATGTATTTTAGTATATGTATTTCATATGCTTAACATGTATTCTTGTAAGAATTGATGCCCATTTAATAGTTAATCACGTATTATTTGCATTGTAGGGCGTGGAGGGGCTATGGAGAACACAAAGATACCATTTAGGTAAAAAAAGAGAAGAAAACCAAGTCGTGGTACTGCAGCGTATTTACTATAGCAGATAATGCAGTTGAAGTACTGCTGCAGATTCACTGTAGTAAATTACTGCAGCAGTCACTATAGCACCTGGAGAATTTTTGAGTCAGAAATTATTCTAGGCCATACGGCCTCCATACAGCTCGGGATTGACCTCGAGATTGACACTGTAGTAATGGAAGCAAAGGAATTGGCCTAAGTTATACAGCCTCAATGAGGGCCTCATGGACCTTGAGATTGACCCCGGGATGGCTCGATCTTGGAAAGTTTTGTGCCCCATTTGACCCCTATACGACTACCATACGACCCGTATACATAAGAGGTATAAAAGCACATTCTAGGGCATCAATGAGGGGTCTGTTTGGAAGCCATTACTTGGGAAAAGGATAGAGGAGAACAAAGACATCAACAAGAAGAACATCCTTGATGCTAGAGAGGTGACCAAGAGCATGATCTTCAAGGGAAGAGAGTCATCACCAAGGGAGGATGAGTCAAGGGTCATTCGACATTCATTTTGCTAGAGGAAGTGTCATTCGGCCGGCCTATCTCTTTTTCTTCATCATTTGGACTAGGGAGTGTCATTTATGACTTTGTTTCTTGCTTTCCTTGACTTTGTTAAGCTTGTTTGTATGATAGCACATTAAACCCCCAAGGCCACTGGATGTAGGTGAACCTAGGGGGGATTCATCATGTATTTTGGATGCTTTGTCTCTAATTGAATTGCTTGGGAGGATTTATGATTTAGTTCATTGTTCTTCATGCCTAGAACTACTAAATGGAGAGATCCATAGTTCTTTATTGAGTTATACATGTAGATGTGACCTACTCACGTGTATTAGACCCCTAATGAACTAAAAGTGGTTTGCTTGTATCGATACGCCAAGAAATTGGATGTCTGTCACCGTCCGAATCTTAACGATAGACTTAGAGTAAGTGTGTTGATAAGTGCTTGTGCGATATGAATGCGAAGTGTTCATTCCTTATGTTGAGCATTACTTTTTTCAGGTTTTTATACTAATATGTGTGTTTTTATGTTACTTTTATACAGGTAGGGTTGTGAGGCCGAGTATGAAGGAAATAGGCCAATGTGGATCATAATGCACCTATTTTGGAGGAAATCTCCCTAAGGTTCAAACGCGAAGACATAGGTCAGGTGTGAGATGCTAGAGTGTGTGCCAACCTCTTAGCATTCGAGTGAGCACATCCATTTGGAGGGGCACAAAGGCAGTCACACTCGAGCATTCCGATTTATGCACATAAGAATGAGAGCTCCACTAACATGTATATCATTGAAGAAGCAAGTGATTCACAACGTAAACGTGTGCCCGTTTGCGTTACCCCGATCAAAATATGGAATTGGGAAGATATTCAGGCCGAAGACTGTAGCAGAGTACTATAGCATGTACTGTAGCAGCACTGTTCACAGCCGGCCAAGAAATCAGAGAAACAGAGAATCCACACGAGTGTGTGGAAATTATCCACGGCCGTGTGGAAATTCCGCATGGGCGCATGTACCGTCCACGCTCGTGGAGTCGCCCGATTCCAGTCCGATTTAAAGTCGATTCAGCCACGATTTTGGTATTCTTTTGTCCATCTTTTCCCCAACTTGCGAGAGGGCTTCGGCTAGGGTTTCGAGGGGTATTGGCTAGGTTTTTGGAGAGATTCTATGGCTCCGACATCATGCGTCGTTTGGAAGAAGGCTATTGGGAGAGCTTTCGTCGGCATCGATCCGGCGAGGTGTATCCTAGGCCGGACAAAGGATCCCTTGCGACAAGTAGAGGACTCTTCACAAGACCATCGACACGACCATCGAGGGGGCTTCTTTATGGATTCATTGCTTTTACATTCGATTTCTTTGATTGTACTTAGCTCCATGGAGAGCTAAACCCCTAGTGGGTACTTGGGTGATTGTGAACCCTAGGATGTATTCGTTTCATTGAACCTCTTTATTATGCTTTCAATAAATTGATGTTTATTGTGAGTTCCAACCTTCAATGCTTGATTGTATGAACATTTCCGCTAGAGTGACACTAGGGTTGAGAGTTCTTGTTGGTAACCTTGTGAGTGAGTGACACACCACGAGCGTTAGACAAAGCTAGGTTGGAGAGGGTTGGGAGGGTGAGTTGAGAGGTACAGGAGCGTCCCCTTTCCCCTGCGACGTGATAGATTCTACCTGTGTTCCTCGAGGTCTTTGCGGGCATAATAGAGTGAATGGTCTAAGGGATGAATCTCCGCTGGGGTTTAGTTGCGCGTGCAACGGAGTGAAGCGTTGAGGGGATCTTAGTATCTAGGGCTTAATTGTGGTTAGGGACCTTCCGCCTGGACCAAAGGGTTAGGTCTATAATTAGGAAGAGATTTATCACCTGTAATCCCATTGGCTCATTGCAACTTTATTCGAGTGCGAGGTTGAAAGATTATTTAATCTCTCCTCTGGGACATGAATAGAGTTAGGCATAGTTGACCTTAGATTTGGGACTATGTATGTAAGGATTTCAACGACTCACTATTGCATTGATTATGAAGCATAATAGAGAGTTCTTGCACTTGAAGCATTTATCCTAGGTGAAGCATCATCTGAGTACCCCATCTTTATCGATTGCCTTACCTCCTCCTTACTTTTGCTCTCTTACATGTTGCTTTTAATTGTTGAGAATTGAATCATTGTCACACTTATCATTGTTGATATTCCACATAGCTAAGAATCGAATTAAGTGTCTTTACTCCCTACTCCCTGTGGATTCGATACCCGCTCACCCGGGATTATTAATTCGACAAACCCGTGCTCTTACAGGATATACGCAAGGGGATCTTGTCAAGTTTTTGGGGCCGTTGCCGGGGAGCTAGGCGTTTAGAGATACTTTACACTTTGTATTCTTAGCTATTTCACCACACTCTCAATTTCGTATATCCTTATTCAGTCATTGCTCTAATTTTTCCTTATTTCTTTTTGTTGCAGATAATGATTAACATTTTTGAATCATTTGACAGTATCATTGGAATGGTTGAACACGTAGAGCAGAAAGTTCAAACAGTTGCATGGAAGGACATATCATGTTATTCTTACCATGGACAATGTACAACTCTACAGCCATTAGAAGAATCGATTGAAGAGTACATCGCCAGGATTCAAGGACAAAGCTGTGAATTAAATTATGTGATAAAGCAGTTTGAGGAATCCACTTCAGTGTCAATGAGTGACAAGTTAGAGGAGAGTGTAGAAATAATCCTTGCTAGGTTTGATTCCTCCTATCAAGATCAGAAGCAAGAACTCTTTTCAGTTGAAGTTGCTATTTCAAATTTGGAATTCTTTGGAATGGACACGTTGATATCCATTGCAGATTGTAAAGAAATAGATTTCCAGGTGGAAAAGGAAGAGAGTAACTGTGAACATGAGGCGAATGATTTCGAGGAGATTGATAAATTGAAGGAGGGTAGCTTGCGGCCATCAATTGTCGAACCACCAGAACTTGAGCTTAAAACTCTTCCAGCACATTTGGAATATGCATTCCTAATGGAGGACTCTAAACTCCCCATAATCGTGGCGTTGAACTTATCTGTGGAACAAAAGGATAAGCTTGTTAGTAGGTTGGAAAAGCACAAATCAGCCATCGCATGGAAGATCTCCGACATTAAGGGTATAAATCCATCATTCTGCACTCATAAGATCCTAATGGAAGATGACTATAAATCTGTGATCCAACCTCAGCGAAGATTGAACCCGAATATGAAGGAGGTTGTTAAGGCGGAGGTAATAAAACTTTTGGATGCAGGAATTATCTACCCCATATCCGCAGCAAGTGGGTGAGTCCGACCCAAGTTGTCCCGAAAAAAGAAGGAATAACAGTAGTGATTAATGAAAAGAATGAGTTAATCCCCACGAGGACAGTTACTGGTCGGCGAGTCTGCATTGATTATAGAAGACTAAATGACGTCACTCAGAAAGATCACTTTCCTTTGCCATTCATTGACCAAATGTTGGAGCGACTAATGGGGCATCATTTCTACTATTTCCTTGACGGCATGTCAGGATACTTTCAAATTCTGATAGCCCCAGAAGATCAAGAGAAAGCCACATTTACTTGCTCTTATGGTACCTTTTCTTATAGAAGAATGCCTTTCGGGTTGTGTAACGCCCCTGCAACATTTCAGCACTGTATGACGGCAATTTTTGACGACTTTCTCAAAGATATTATGGAAGTTTTCATGGATGATTTTTCAGTGTTCTGGGACACTTTCGATGCTTGCTTAAACAATTTGGAAAGAGTATTAGTGAGATGTGAAGAGACAAATCTCGTCCTTAACTGGGAGAAGTGTCATTTTATGGTACAAGAAGGCATTGTTCTTGGACATAATATTTCTCAGGCAAGTATGGAGGTGGATAAGGTTAAGATTGAGATAATTGACAAGCTTCCACCACCTACGAATGTAAAAGGGATCCGCAGTTTCTTGGGTCATGCAGGTTTTTACATAACTTCTGGAGAAGG
This sequence comes from Dioscorea cayenensis subsp. rotundata, assembly GCF_009730915.1. NCBI lineage: Eukaryota > Viridiplantae > Streptophyta > Magnoliopsida > Dioscoreales > Dioscoreaceae > Dioscorea > Dioscorea cayenensis. Next base: position 13,740,331 of record NC_052471.1, read on the forward strand.
ATACCCCTTTTGACTTCAGAAACGACTGTCTGAATGCATTCAATGTATTGAAAGAGAAGTTAGTGCAAGCACCAATCCTAACAACACCAAAGTGGGATGAGCCATTCGAAGTAATGTGTGATGCTAGTGATTATGCAGTGGGAGCGGTTTTGGGTCAGAGAAGAAATAAGCAATTTCAACCGATCTATTATGCTAGCAAGACTCACAAGTGCACAAGAGAATTACACCACTACTGAAAAGGAATTATTAGTAGTAGTGTATGCTTTTGATAAATTCAGACCATATCTCATCCTATCTAATGTCACCGTGTTCACAGATCATTCTGCACTTCGTTATCTCATAAACAAGGCAGATGCGAAGCCAAGATTGATTCAGTGGATATTGTTTTTGCAAGAATTCGATATGGAAATCAAAGATAAAAAGGGGACAGAGAATGTGGGTGCCGATCATTTGTCGAGATTAGAGGGTTGTGAGGGGCAAGAACCGGCAAGCAGGGAAGTTAATGATTTCTTCCTTGAAGAACATCTGTATGCGGTACAGGAATCGGAATCAGAAGATACTCCATGGTTTACAGATTTTGCAAACTATCTGTCAGGAAAGGTATTGAAGCAGGGCTTAAGCTTTCAACAAAAGAAGAAATTTTTCAGTGACCTTAAGAATTTTTTCTGGGAAGATTCGTACATGTTCCGTATTTGTGCAGATCAGGTGGTGCGAAGGTGTGTTTCTAGGGAGGAAGGGTCAAACATCATTGTGCATTGTCACTAAGGCCCAGTGGGGGGGCACTATGCGTCAAGTCAAACTGTAGAGTAGGTTCTAGCTGCTGGGTTCTACTGGTCGACTTTATTCCAAGATGTTTATCAAATTCATTTTACGATATGATAGTTGTCAAAGGGCTAGAAACTTATCACAAAGGGATGAGATGCCTCAAAATACTATACAATTTTGCAAGGTGTTTGATGTATGGGGAATTGATTTCATGGGACCATTTCCAAAGTCCAATGGCAATCAATACATTTTGGTAGCAGTTGACTATGTTTCCAAGTGGGTGGAAGCCCAAGCTCTTCCAACTAATGATGCAAGAACTGTGGTGAAATTTCTTAAGAAGTTATTTGCTCGTTTCGGAACTCCAAGAATTATCATTAGCGATTGGGGAACACATTTTTGTAACACACAATTGGCGAAAGTGTTAAAGCCTTATGGGGTTCTTCATCGTCTTGCGACATCTTACCATCCACAAACGTGTGGGCAAGTGGAGGTTACAAACAGAGAGCTCAAGAGAATCTTAACTAAAACAGTGGAACAAGGTAAACGAGATTGGTCTGAAGAGTTGGACGACACGCTTTGGGCTCATAGAACAGCATACAAAACACCAATAGGGACCAGTCCCTATAATCTAGTGTATGGAAAATCTTGCCATTTACCGGTGGAGTTAAAGCACAAAGCGTATTGGGCAATTAAAGTGATGAATTCCGACTTACGCAAATCTGGAGAGCAACGAATATTACATCTCAATCAGTTAGATGAATGGAGGATGAAGGCATATGAGAATGCAAGGATATATAAGGAAAGAATTTGGAAGTGGCATGACAAGCATATTAAAACCCAAGTGTTTACTGTTTTCCTATCTTCTTAGTTTAATTTGTTTGCATGGATAAATTGTTAAGTGTTGGTGTCTTGATTTTTAAGTGCTTGTGCTATGATTTTATTGTGTGTTTTTATTATTCATCATGTGCTTGGTGCAGAATTGGCGATGTTTGGTTGTTTGAGTTCTATTTCGTGTTTTTATCTGGTAAATTTTGCATAATATAGCAGGCTCTGAGAGTGTATACATGTTCAAAATAGTTTTGCAGAGCCTGCAGGTTTTTTTAAGTCATCCAGAGAAAACACACGGGCGTGTGGAATTTCCACACGCTGGTGGGTGTATACTGGGAGCTCATCCAGAGAAGGCACAAGGGCGTGCGGCTGCCCCTGTGAATGACCATGCAACTGGCGCACGCCCGTTGGTAATTTCCGCACGGGAGTGTAAACTCCTGCAGAGTTGGGTAGATTTTCCCGAGAGCACACAGGGGCGTAGACTCGCCCCTGTGGGCGACCTTGTGAACCACACACGGGCGTGGGTAATTTTTGCATGCCTGTGCGAATCTTTGCAGGGTGTTTCCTCCATCCCGAAAAAACACAGCAGCGTGCGGCTGCCCCTGTGAGTTGAGCATGTAGATGTCCACGCCAGTGGGGAATTTCCGCACGGGCGTGTGTAAGACTTGATATTTTTCTCGGATGTCCAGGGAAGCCACAGGGGCGTGCATCTGCCCCTGTGGGTCGGGCACAAGGGCGTGGGTAATTTCCGCACGCTCGTGTGAGAGCAGTCAGAGTCAAAGGAGCGTTTTCCCGATAAAGCACAGGGACGTGTGTACGCCCCTGTGGCGCTCTCGAAGTGAGGCGTATGGGCATGGGTAATTTCCACACGCCCGTGGGGATACACAGAATTCCAAGAGACGCAATTTTCTCGTTAAAAACCTTATGATCCGTCTCATTCTTCATCTCCAGTCACCGGAAAATGGTTCCCGATCATGTTTACAACCCTTCATCGCTGTTTCGAGGAATTCTCTTCTCAAATCTTACCGAATTTGAGAAGTTTTTATATTCATCTCTTCGGTAACCTTTTTATCCTCTTTTCTTCGCCAATTATAGTTTTTCATGGATTGAATACTTTTAAATGCTAATTTTCATGCATGATGGATGTGTAGTAAGCATTTAGAAGTGGTTTTAAATTGAATTGTTAAGATTTGTTGTGCACCCATGCGGGAGTGATAAGTACCCCTTGCCTATATCCCGCAAGTGCACGGGTTTATCGAAGTAATAATCCCGGGTGAGCGGTGTCGAATCCACAGGGAGTAGGGAATGAAAATACTTAATTTGGTTCTTAGCTATGTGGAAGATCAATAATGATTGGTGTGAAATTGATTCAATTCTCAATAATAAAAGAAACAAGTGAGAGAGCAAGAATAAAGAAAAAGGTAAGGCAATCGATAAAGATGGGGAACTCGGATGATGCTTCACCTAGAAACATCGTTTCAAGTGCAAGAACTCTCTATTATGCTTGCAATGGTGAGTCGTGGAAATCCTTACATACATAGTCCCAAATCTAAGGTCAACTATGCATAACTCTATTCATGTCCCGGAGGAGAGATTAAGTAACCTCTCAACCTCGCACTCGAATAAAGTTGCAATGGGCTCTAGGGATTCCAAGTGATAAATCGCTTCCTAATTATAGACCTAACCCTTTGGTCCAGGCAGAAGGTCCCTAGCCACAATTAAGCCCTAGATACTAAGATCCCCTCAACGCTTCACTCCATTGCACGCGCAACTATTCCGCAGCGGAGGTTCATCCCTTAGACCATTCACTCTATTATGGCCGCAAAGAACTCAAGGAACGGAGGTAGAATCTATTACGTCGGAGGGGAAAGGGGACGCTCCTGTACCTCTCGACTCACCCTCTCAACCGTCTCCAACCTAGCTTTGTCTAATGCTCGTGGTGTGTCACTCACTCACAAGGTTACCAACAAGAATTCTCAACCCTAGTGTCACTCTAGGGGAAATGTTCATACAATCAAGCATTGAAGGTTGGAACTCACAATAAACATCAATTTATTGAAAGCATAATAAAGAAGTTCAATGAAACGAGTACATCCTAGGGTTCACAATCACCGAAGTACCCACTAGGGGTTTAGCTCTCCATGGAGCTAAGTACAATCAAAGAAATTGAATGTAAAAGCAATAAATCCATAAAGAGACCCCCTCGATGGTCGTGTAGATGGTCTTGTGGAAAGTCCTCTACTCGTCGTCCAAGAATTCCTTCGTCCGGTATAGGATACAGCTCGATCAAAGCTCCCCTACCAACCTTCTTCCTAATGGAATCACAAGGTCAGAGCCGTAGAACCTCTCCAAAACCTTGGCTAATACCCCTCGAAATGCTAGCCGAAACCCTCTCACAAGTTGGGGAACAGATGGAGAAAATAATTCTGAAATCAGGGCTGAAATCGGCATTAAATAGGCTAGAATCGGGCGACTGCACGGTCGTGTATTATGTCACACGCCCCTGTGGAATTTCCACATGGGCGTGGATAATTTCCACACACCAGTGTGGATTCTCTATTTCTCTGATTTCTCAGCCGGGCTGCTATAGTACTTGCTACAGTTCCTTCAGTAACCCGCTACAGTACTCTGCCAGAAATACTCCCGAATTCCATACTTTCATTGGGGTAACGCAAACGGGCACGCGTTTACGTCGTGAATCACTTGCTTCTTCAATGATATACACGTTAGTGGAGCTCTCATTCTTATGTGCATAAATCGGAATGCTCGAGTGTGACTGCCTTTGTGCCCCTCCAAATGGATGTGCTCACTCGAATGCTAGGAGGTTGGCACACACTCTAGCATCTCACACCTGACCTATGTCTTCGCGTTTGAACCTTAGCGAGATTTCCTCCAAACTAGGTGCATTATGATCCACATTGGCATATTTCCTTCATACTCGGCCTCACAACCCTACCTGCATAAAAGTAACATAAAAACACACATATTAATGTAAAAACCTGAGAAAAGTAATGCTCAACATAAGGAATGAACGCTTTGCATTCATATCGCACAAACACTTATCAGGGAGTTTCACGCTCTGCAGATCCACACAGGCGTGGGTAATTTCCACAGGCCCGTGTGGAATTCTGCAGTATATTGCTTATGAGATTTTTGATTGTTTTCTTCTTTTGCACTATAGATATGACACCTCACGGGAAGAAGTATGAAGTGAAGCGCCTCAGACTCACCTCACCCGAGCCAATACATGTGGAATTCTTGAACCCCGAGCATCAGGCTCGCTTCGAGAGACTTTCAGCACTTGGGTTTGGTCAGACTTGCTTCGCGGATGTACAAGTGCTTCGAAATATTCAGAAGGTTAACGAGGTAATTAATGAGATTGATGAGATGCTGGCAGTGGAAAGCTAGAGGAGGCTGCTGACGATTAGTGAGCCAGCTTACCGCGCACTTACGCTAGAGGTTTTAGCATCCTTTGAGTTTCGATTGCTGCATGGGAGAGTTGACACTATAGAGGCGATACAGTTTCGGGCATTCGGACATCCATTCTCCATGAGTGTCACTGAGTTTTTGATTAGGACGGGCCTGTACGATGTCGCTTATACAGGTACCGTGGAGTATCGTCGGCTACCAGTAGCTTTTTCAGTGCCAGTCACTCCATACCATGCGTACAGGATTTTGTGTGGGCGTGGAAAGTACGAACCAAGATTGTCGAAGGCCTATAACTTGTCCCGGTTCAGTAACAGATACGTACATGCAGTCATCAGTAGGTCCGTGACAGGTCGAATAGATAACACAGCCACTTTGACCAGGCTGGATCTCCTTTTCATATACTCCATGGTCCGCAATGTACCACTTCACTTAGGGTGCATTCTAGCAGATGTTTTGCAGTACCAGGGTCATTCAACGAGAGTGGGTCTACTATTTACTGGCCCTTATATCACCAGACTCATTCTAGGAATGGGTTTGGGTGATGCTCTATGTGGTGCTGAGAGGACAGTTGTATCCACTCCTCTTGCGTTCGATACGATCAGGATGATGGGGTTGGTACGGAGGTTTGGGCTAGGGGTTTATATTCTCACTATAGCTACCACTGTGACCACCAGGAGCGAAGGAGATACTGCGGGGGGTGTCCAGCAGGCTCCTCCATCTTCTGTAGCACCGGGTACTCGAGCCTATGACCGTAATGAGAGGCTGGAGACCGATGTTAGAGAGATTCGGACTGAGATAGCGGAGCTCCGGGCTATGCAGTCGCCTCAGTACACAGATCTTATGGCCCAATTCGACTTCTTTCGAGATCTCCTGAGCCAGATCCTCAGTTCCTCCAGCACCTCCATCCTCGACCCCAGCATCGGAGGACCCACTATATTCCACTTTAGTAGCAGCAGCAGCATAGGAGCCCGAGAGCGACTCCGACAATTGACTTTTCTTTTACTTTCGTGCAATTTACTTTATTCTATTTTCTTGTTTTTAGACTTGTTCACTCAGAAAGGATTTTTCCTTCTGAGTTTATGTTATGTTGCATTTACCAAGTTGTATTCATTGCTTCATCTTTTATACACTCGAGTTATTTTTGTTTTTCTTGACCTTCACTGAACACCCTCGTGTATGTGTGCAGATGGTCTTGTCTTCTTGGAAATTGAGACTTATTCATGGGCACGGCCAAGGTGCTTTGGCACTTGGCCGTGCGAGCTTCACAACCCGTTGGAACACTACTCCCAATGAATTAGCTTCATCAATCGCAACACTAGGAGTTAGGGGAGTATTGTTTTGATTGCTTCTCCCACATCTATTTTTTTGAATGATATATTTTTGAGTGAGCTTGCATGTGTACATTGAGGACAATGTACAACTTAAGTGTAGGTGGGGGAGTTTCATAATGCGCACATCTTTTCTATTGTTCTTGATTGATATATGCTCACATAGCCAATGGCGGTTCACCTTAGTTGCAATGTTTGTATTCTTAAGTCTAGGAGAATTGTTAACATTGAATGTTTTTTTCATGCTCCAGTTCTTGCTTGAAATTTTTTTAGGAATTTTTGCCCGATTTACACTTAGTGCACTACTTATTCTTGGAACTCTATTGGAAACTCATGTTTGAGGTCAAAGGGACTAGTTAGGTTTACTTCTTTTTTTATTGGAAAAAAATGAAAAAGAAGGAACAAAATATTTTTTTGTTTATTTGTATTTGTTGGGTGGAAAGAGCTACCACCTATGAAGTATGAAGCTACTCTCACAAGTCGGATACTAGTTATGCCCTAATGAGAGAAAGAGTTATCTCACAGGATGAGTGAAAGCTACCACCCGGGTAGAAAGAGCTACCACCTAGAAAGTGTGAAAGCTACCTTAGCGGCTGCTTTGGAAAGAGCTACCTTAGAGGATGTGTGAAGCTACTACCATCTTTTTAAAAATTTTTTTGTCACTTTTGTAGATAAATAAGTGCCTTGTACTTAGAACTTTGAGGGAGTATATTTTTGGGTTGTTTTTGAGTGAGTTCACACACATACACGAAATTCGGGTTTGTTGTCCTTTTTTTATTCAACTTTTTTTAGCTAGAGCATTGATTTTTTTCTTATTCTATCGTTGAAATTTTCCTTGCTTGTAGAATACTTTCTTTGTATGCCTCGGTGAACCTAAGGCCAAGCACTTTCAATATTTTTCTTCATTGATGCACGTAATGTTTTAATGTCCGCTTTCAGGACAAGCAAAAAAGCTTAAGTGGGGGGAGTTTGATAAGTGCTTGTGCGATATGAATGCTAAGTGTTCATTCCTTATGTTGAGCATTACTTTTCTCAGGTTTTTTTACACTAATATGTGTTTTTTTATGTTACTTTTATACTGGGTAGGGTTGTGAGGCCGAGTATGAAGGAAATAGGCCAATGTGGATCATAATGCACCTATTTTGGAGGAAATCTCCCTCAGGTTCAAACGCGAAGACATAGGTCAGGTGTGAGATGCTAGAGTGTGTGCCAACCTCCTAGCATTCGAGTGAGCACATCCATTTGGAGGGGCACAATGACAGTCACACTCGAGCATTCCGATTTATGCACATAAGAATGAGAGCTCCACTAACATGTATATCATTGAAGAAGCAAGTGATTCACAATGTAAACGTGTGCCCATTTGCGTTACCCCGATGAAAATATGGAATAGGGAAGTTATTCAGGTCGAAGACTATAGCAGTGCACTACAGCAACATTATAGCAGCACTGTTCACAGCCGGAAGAGAAATCTGAGAAACAGAGAATCCACACGGACGTGTGGAAATTATCCACGCCGTGTGGAAATTCCGCGCTGGCGCGTGTACCATCCACGCCCGTGGAGTCGCCCGATTCCAGCCCTATTTAAAGCTGATTCAGCCCACGATTTTGGTATTCTTTTCTCCATCTTTTCCCCAATTTGCGAGAGGCTTCGGCTAGGGTTTTGAGGGGTATTGGCTAGGTTTTTGGAGAGGTTCTACGGCTCCGACATCGTGCATCATTTGGAAGAAGGCTATTGGGAGAGCTTTCGTCGGCATCGATCCGGCGAGGTGTATCCTAGACCGGACAAAGGATCCCTTGCGATGAGTAGAGGACTCTCCACAAGACCATAGACACGACCATTGAGGGGGTTTATTTATGGATTCATTGCTTTTACATTCGACTTTTTTTATTGTACTTATCTCCATGGAGACCTAAACCCCTAGTGGGCACTTGGGTGATTCTGAACCCTACGATGTATTCGTTTCATTGAACTTCTTTATTATGCTTTCAATAAATTGATGTTTATTGTGAGTTCCAACCTTGAATCGTTGATTGTATGAACATTTCCCCTAGAGTGAGACTAGGGTTGAGAGTTCTTTTTGGTAACCTTGTGAGTGAGTGACACACCATGAGTGTTGGCAGAGCTAGGTTGGAGAGGATTGAGAGGCTGAGTCGAGAGGTACAGGAGCGTCCCCTTTCCCCTCTGACATGATAGATTCTACCTCCGTTCCTCAAGTTCTTTGCGGCCATAATAGAGTGAATGGTCTAAGGGATGAATCTCCGCTGAGGCTTAGTTGCTCGTGCAACGGAGTGAAGCATTGAGGGGATCTTAGTATCTATGGCTTAATTGTGGCTAGGGACCTTCCGCCTGGATCAAAGGGTTAGGTCTATAATTAGGAAGAGATTTATCACCTGTAATCCTTAGGGCTCATTGCAACTTTATTCGAGTGCAAGGTTGAAAGATTATTTAATCTCTCCTCCGGGACATGAATAGAGTTAGGCATAGTTGACCTTAGATTTGGGACTGTGTATGTAAGGATTTCCATGACTCACGATTGCATTGATTAGGAAGCATAATAGAGAGTTCTTGCACTTGAAGCGAATATCCTAGGTGAAGCATCATGCGAGTACCCCATCTTTATCGATTGCCTTACCTCCTCCTTACTTTTGTTCTCTTACTTGTTACTTTTAATTGTTGAGAATTGAATCATTGTCACACTTATCATTATTGATATTCCACATAGCTAAGAATCGAATTAAGTGTCTTTACTCCCTACTCCCAGTGGATTCGATACCCGCTCACCCGGGATTATTACTTCGACAAACCCGTGCACTTGCGGGATATACGGAAGGGAATCTTGTCATGTGTCCTTATTTTGGGATCGCCTTATACTTAATGCAATCGTAGGGATGTTGTTTAGAGAGAGATTCCTATCAACATTCGTATGCGATTAGGGTTCAATTGCAGAGAAATTACGGTTGTACTAAACTTTGAGATCCCTCGGTCTAAATCATCCTTGCTATGCTATTATCGTGCATCCTTATATCATGATGACCCCTCAAGAGGATCCTCATCCATAGGTCTCTGTATCATGTTATTGCTCTTGTAATCATATGTCTTGCCTTGTGATTCTTATCCTTGTGTTTTTTTACCTTCTTGCATGTATTAGAGTAGTTCATCATGTTTAAGTGGTGAGGTTGGATAGTAAGTGATGGAAGAGTAATAGGAGCTCCATAGCCCCATGGAATATGATCCTTGCGCTCATGCATAAGGTATTACTTGGCAATCTTGTAAACTTGCAGGGAAGCAACCAAGTTTTTGGTGCCGTTCCTGGGGAATTTAAGGAATTTTAGGAAACTTTCTAGCTTATTGCTTTAACCATTTTTATTTCTCTTGTTCTTCCTTTACTTTTATTATCTCTTTTGATCTTAATTTTCTATATCTTTCTTGATTTTACAAGGTATTATTCATGGCATGAGCAAAACCAATCAAACTTAGTTGCGCCAGACAGTGAAATTGAAAGGACCTTGTATCGAAGACTAAGAGAAGTTGGTGAGGGCTCAAGTGAATGAGATATTGAAATTGAAGATAGGGGATCTACAATCATAGCCAAGGAAATACACACCCTATCCAAATATGAAAGGCCACAGTTCCTAGGGTGAAGAATTCAGTGTTCAGGTGCCAACCATTGCCACAAACAATTTTGAAATCAAAGCAAGCACAATTTGCATGATTCAGAATTCAGTTTAATTTAATGGTCATACAAACGAGGATGTTCACGATCATCTTACTCAATTTCTCCAAATCTGTTCTACCTTTAAAATAAATGGAGTGACAGATGATGCAATCTGATTGCGACTATTCCCATTCAGTCTAAGGGACGGTGCATACCGGTGGCTTACATCCTTATCACCGGGGTCGATCAAAACATGTAAGGATATGGTTGAAAAATTCCTTACAAGATATTTCCGGCCATACAAAGCGGCTAAACTAAGGGAAGAGATTTCGTCATTTAAGCAAGGAAAGTTGGAGACATTATTTGAAGCTTATGAAAGATACAAAGATCTCCTTAGATGATGCCCCCATCATGGTTTTGCTTCATGGATGTTGGTATAGATAATTTATAATGAGTTAAACTATGAAACCCATCAATTAATTGATGCCTCATCGGTTGGATCTCTTAGCAACAAGTACAATATGAAGCCGAGTAACTACATGAATCTATGGCTAGTAATTAGTCTCATTGGGCCTCAAGAGGAACACCACAGAAAGGAGCCACAAAAGTTGACATGTTGTCTCAGAAGCTAGACATGCTCATTGGTAGTAGTTCGAAGTCAGAGTCAGTGATGAGTTATAGCACTTGTGGGGAGTTGCCCAATGTCCTATTGCTAGCTTCTCCGTCGCACCAATCGAGAATGTTGACTATATTGGGGGACAAAGACCACAAGGGAATCCGTACAACTCAATTTACAATCAGAGGTGGAAATACAACCTAAGCTTTTCATGGAATCAAGGGTACCAACAAACAGGTGTACCTCCTCAGGGTTCCCAAGTGCATCAACCAATCCAGGAGAAGAGATTCACTACTAAAAATGTGCTTGCCAAATTCATGATCAACACTGAATCAAGGTTTAATAGCATAACCAGTAGTATGGATATTCAGTTTGGCAAGGTAAATACCCAGCTCGCTCAACACGAAGGACAATTCAATGAGATAGGCTCCATCTTGAGAAATCTTCAAGCCTCTGTGCAATCACTCGAACATCAGGTGGGGCAACTTGCTAAAGCAAATTTTGAGCGATCTTCTGGTAGTTTTCCTAGCAACTCCAAAGAAAATCCCAGGGAGCACTTGAAGGCATGATAAGTGCTTGTGCGATATGAATGCGAAGCATTCATTCCTTATGTTGAGCATTACTTTTCTCAGGTTTTTACATTAATATGTGTGTTTTTATGTTACTTTTATGCAGGTAGGGTTGTGAGGCCGAGTATGAAGGAAATAGGCCAATGTGGATCATAATGCACCTATTTTGGAGGAGATGTTACTGTAGCAAGGTACTGTAGCAGCCCGGCCGAGAAATCAGAGAAACAGAGAATCCACACGGGCGTGTGAAATTATCCATGCCCGTGTGGAAATTCCACAGGGGCGTGTGACATCATACACGCCCGTGTAGTCGCCCGATTCTAGCCCTATTTAAAGCCGATTTCAGCCCTGATTTCAGTATTCTTTTCTCCATCTTTTCCCCAACTTGTGAGAGTGGCCAAGGTTTTGGAGAGGTTCTACGACTCGACATCGTGATTCCATTAGGAAGAAGGTTGGTAGGGGAGCTTCGATCGAGGCATATCCTATACCAGATGAAGGAATCCTTGGACGACGAGTAGAGCACTTTCCACAAGACCATCGACACGACCATCGAGGGTGTTCCTTTATGGATTCATTGGTTTTACATTCAATTTCTTTGATTGTACTAAGCTCCATGGAGGGCTAAATCCCTAGTGGGTACTTGGGTGATTGTGAACCCTAGGATGTATTCGTTTCATTGAACTTCTTCATTATGCTTTCAATAAATTGATGTTTATTGTGGGTTCCAACCTTGAATGCTTGATTGTATGAACATTTCCCCTAGAGTGACACTAGGGTTGAGAGTTCTTGTTGGTAACCTTGTGAGTGAGTGACACACCACGAGCGTTAGACAAAGCTAGGTTGGAGAGGGTTGAGAGTTTGAGTCAAGAGGTACAGGAGCATCCCCTTTCCCCTCCGACGTGATAGATTCTACCTACGTTCCTTGAGTTCTTTGCGGCCATAATAGAGTGAATTGTCTAAGGGATGAACCTCCGCTGGGGCCTAGTTGCGCGTGCAATGGAGTGAAGCGTTGAGGGGATCTTAGTATCTATGGCTTAATTGTGGCTAGGGACCTTCCGCCTGGACCAAAGGGTTAGGTCTATAATTAGGAAGCGATTTATCACTTGGAATCCCTAGAGCCCATTGTAACTTTATTCGAGTGCGAGTTTGAGAGGTTATTTAATCTCTCCTCCGGGACATGAGTAGAGTTAGGCATAGTTGACCTTAGATTTGGGACTATGTATGTAAGGATTTCCACTACTCACCATTGCATTGATTAGGAAGCATAATAGAGAGAGTTCTTGCATTTGAAACGATTTTCCTAGGTGAAGCATCATCCGAGTACCCCATCTTTATCGATTGCCTTACCCTTTTCTTTATTCTTGCTCTCTCACTTGTTTCTTTTATTATTGAGAATTGAAATCAATTTCACACCAATCACTATTGATCTTCCACATAGCTAAGAACCAAATTAAGTATTTTCATTCCCTACTCCCTATGGATTTGACCCTGCTCACTCGGGATTATTACTTCGACGAACCCGTGCACTTGTGAGATATAAAGCAAGGGGACCTTGTCAAGGCAATTGGCCTTAGGAGTGGGTGATAGGTTGAGACAAGGGTTGAAGTTGACCCAAGTATCAAGGAAAGTAAGATCCCCATTGAGGAAGACCACAAATCAGTTAAAAAAGTCTTTGAGAAGGGCAATCAAGGAGATAACAGTGAACTTCGGCCGAGGGGATCATCAAGGCCATTTGAGTAAAAACCTCCAATCCCCTATCCACCAAGATTGAAGCAAGATAAGGAAGATGTTCAATTCAAAAAATTCATTACCATTTTCAAGCAACTCCACATAAACATCCTTATAGTGGAAGCATTAACTCAAATGCCCAAACATGCCAAGTTTCTAAAAGAACTTCTTACAAATAAGAAGAAATTGGAGAAAGAAGGCATAGTTGCACTTACGGGAAATTGCTCGCCCATTTTGGAAAAGAAGCTCCCACAAAAGTTGAAAGATCCGGGGGAAGTTTCAAAATTCCATGTGTACTTGAAGGTGGAATTTCAAGCAAATGCCCTAGCAAACTCAGGAGCTAGCATCAACGTTATGACCTATACCATGTATTTGAATCATAGCCTAGAAGACTTAAGACCGACAAGGATGACTCTACAATTGGCGGATCGATCAACAAGGAAACCTCATGGGATCGTGTATGATGTGATTGTCCAGATGGACAAATTTGTATTTCCTGTGGATTCTGTCATCATGGATATCGATGAAGATGTAGAGACACTATTGATTCTTGGTCGGCCATTCCTCAGTACCTCCGGTGCCCTAATTGACCTCAAAGGAAGAAAATTAACATTAAGGGTTGGTGAGGAAGAAGTAGTATACACTCTACCGATGGCCATGAAACACTCATTAGACCATGATGACATGATTTATTTCATAGATGAAACTGAACTTTTAATTTTTGATTGTGTATAGGAGGTGTTGTCATTGAACCCATTGGATGCGTACCTTGGGGAGCTAGGAAATGAAGACCAAGAAGAACCTTACCCTCTTCTTCCAAGTCACAATTTCAAGCAATCGAAGGAGATGGTGATATGTACTAATGCTAAATGAAAAGAGAAAAAGGATTCGATGTTGAAAAAAATTTGGAGGAAGGTCCGTGGAAGAAGAAGAAAGGTATCACCCTTCATCATCCAACACCTCAAGGAGGGTAGGTACAATTTTCACCCCTTTTTACTCATGAAAAGCATGAAGTTCATTCATTGATGTCATTAAATTTACCGGGAATAAGTAACAGCTTAAAAATGACCGGGGGTAATTTCAAACTATTCAAACCCCCATTAGGTAAGCAAACAAGGTACGTCAAGCTTGTGACGTTAAACAAGCGCTTCTTGGGAGGCAACCCAAGCATTCGGCAGTTTATTTTCATATTCTCATGCTCTTAGTTTTCATTTTAGTATTATTTTTGTATTTCCCTAAGGTTTATAATTTGAATAAGTCCATGCACACATTGCATTATACATCATTCTTATCATCTAAGTCGTGGTTCACTCGTTTTCGTTGTTGAGAAACACTTATTTTGTTTATTAATGTGGGAGATATTTTAGAACACTTTAAGGCCATGCCCATGCACTTGGAGTAGTTAAAAGAGCCCTAAAAATAACTTCATACGGCCTCAATAAGGACCTCATTGAGGCCATTTGCCCCATCTAGAGAAGAAAGCTAAGGGCAAACGGCCTCAATGAGGTCCTCATTGTGGCCATCTGCCCTAACCTAAGTATTTGACCTATCCCTTACGACTTCAATGAGGTCCTCATTAAGGCCGTGTGGGGTCGGGTCCCTCCTTGTCTTCCCACCACCTTTTCTCTCTCTTCATTCTCCTTCTTTTTCTACCAAATTTCTCTCTTCTTTCTCCATCAAACCTTGGCCAAATCTTCTCCTTTCTTCTTCTAATTCATCACCTAACCTCTTTGAGAGCTTGATCTAGTGGTTTTCTCCAAGCTTCACTCTAGTTTTCTCAAGCTTTTGTCGATAAGGTCTTTGGTGCCCTAGCCCCATCTTCTTCAATGTCTAATGTTTTCTTGAGAGTATTTGTGGAACTTTTCATATATTTAGCTTGTCTTGTGTGGTATGAAAATCATGGTTGTGAATTCTCTTGATTTTATGAATAAGAGTTTTTATTTTCATGATGAGGAGAAACTCTTGCAAGTTGAATAGTGTCCATATGGCCCCCATACGGTCGTATGGACCCTATTCAATTATGTTTATTCATTTTGCTTACTTTTTCATGCCTCATTTTGAACTCATTTTTATTCCTTTAAGTTCTATATGATTTATTCTTGATGTAGGATTGCCAAACGTCAAGAAACTCACCTCCAAATGACAAGGGAATGATGCTCACACCCCCGAAGAATCCTGATTCAATAGTATTCTTCACAAAGCAAGATACGACATCTTGAAGACCAAACCTTTTGGCAGCTTTTGACACATTCAATGGAGTATTTTAGGGGAACTTCGGATGGATGAACAAGTGAAGGAACTATTATCACATAATGGTTGGGAGAATTTATTCTCAATCGATGACCCTACATTTCGCCAACTTACATTGGAGGTGTTGAGCACCTTTGAGGTAAAGCATGATAAGAGAAACATCATCACTCAGGGACAATGAGCCATTCTATTCCAAGCTTTTGGAAAGTCTCATGAAATGAATCACATGGAGTTTGCAAAATACTTGGGGCTTTATGATGACGAGTTCATTAGCATGTCGTTGCTTAATCGACTACACATTGATTATCCACCATGCACGAGTGCGAGCTAATACTGGACTTCCCTAGCACCTAGTGTCACCAAGAACACTCGAAAAAGCACATTCATATGGTAAACACCCGTACACAGATATGTTCATGCTCTTATTACACGCTCTATTGGTGGGCAGAAGGAGAGTACTGGGGATAGTTACATAGTCAGACTTATACATCATCTATGGTATTCTTGAGTAGCACCCCATCCATCTTGGGCACTGACAACGCCCCTTGCATGTGTGACCCGCAAGTGCACGGGTTTGTCGAAGTAATAATCCCGAGTGAGTAGGGTATCATATCAACAATGAGTAGGGAATAAGAAATACTTAAATTGCTACTTAACCAAGTGAAAATGAACAATGATTGTGTTGATATGATGTAGGGTAAACAAAAATAAAAGAAACAAGAAAGAGAAGCACAAGTAAATGAGAGATAAGGGAATCGATATAAATGGGGTACTTGGATATTGTTCCACCTAGGAAAATCATTTCAAGTGCAGAACCAACTATTATACTTCCTCATTAATACATTCATGAGTCGTGGAAATCCTTCAATACACGGTCCCAAATCTACGGTCAACCGTGACTAACTCTATACGATGTCCCGGTGGAGAAATCGAACAATCTCAACACCTCGCACTTGTATAGGATTACATGGAGTTCTAGGGATTCCAAATGATAAACCCTCTTCCTAGATGTAGAACTAATCCTTTGGTCCAGGTGAGAGGTCCCTAGTCACAATTAAGCCCTAGGTGCTAAAATCAATTTAACGCTTCACTGCATTGCCTTTGCAACTAAGCCCCAGTGGAAGGTCATCCCTTAGCCCGTTCACTCTACTATGAATACAAAGAACTCAAGGAAATGGAGGTAGGATAAATCACATAGAATTGGAAAGGGGACGCTCCACTACCTCTCGACTCATCCTCTCAACCCTCTCCAATCTAGCTTTGTCTAACTCTCGTGGTGTGTCACTCACTCACAAGGGTTACCAAGGTGAACTCTCAACTCTAGTGTCACTCTAAGGGAGATTCAATCAATCAAACATTCAAGATTGGAACTCAATTAAAACATCAATTAAGGAAAGCATAATAAAAAGTTTAATGAAACAAATACATCCTAGGGTTCACAAATCCAAGTACTCACTAGGGGGTTTAGCTCTCCATGGAGCTAGTTACAATATACAATGAAATCAAATGTAAAAACAAGTAATCCATAGAAAATCTTGTGGAGTGGCCTCGTCTCCTCCAAAGGTCCCCTTGTCCGGCCTAGGGCACACCTCGCCAGATCGGTGCCGACAAAAACTCCACCAATAACCTTCTTCCAAGTGGAGCGCCATGTCGAAGCCGCCCTCTTGAAAGTTGGGGAAAAGATGGAGAAAAAAATGCTAAAATCGGTCTTAAAAAATCCCCTTTTAAAGGGCTAGAATTGGGCATCCACATGCCCATGTGGGCACCACGGTGGATTTCCACACGGGCGTTGGTAATTTCCACACGAACATGTGGATTCTTTAAAATTTAATTTCTCGGCCGGCTGTGAACAGTACCTACTACAGTAAATTGCTTCAATGCTTTGCTACAGTACCTTGCTACATTACTGGCCCGAAACACTCCCGAATCCATGTTTTCATCGAGGTAACGGAAACGGGCACACGTTCACATTGTACATTGTTTTGCTTCTTCAATAAAGGGCCTCATTGGTGAAGCTCTTGCTATCAATGTACAAATCGGGATACTCAAATGTGACTACCTTTGTACCCCTCCAAATCATTGTGCTTGCTTGAATACAAGGAGGTTGGCACACATTCTCACATCTTGAACCCGACTTATGTCATCGCGTTTGATCCTTCTCAAGATTTTCTTCAAATAGTGCGTTCACGATCTACATTGGCTTCTTTCTATAACATTCGGCTTCACAACCCTATATGCATGTGATGAGTGCTTGTGCGATATGAATGCAAAGCATTATTTCCTTATGTTGAGCATTACTTTCCTCGGGTTTTTACACTAATATGTGTGTTTTTATGTTACTTTAGTGCATGTAGGGTTGTGAAACCAATTATGAAGGAAAAAAGCCAATGTGGATCACAATACACCGATTTTGGACGAAATCTTGCTAAAGTTCAAACGCGAAGATATAAGTCGGGTGCGAGATGCTAGAGTGTGTGCCAACCTCCCCGTATTTGAGTTTACACAACCATTTGGAGGGCACAAGGGCAGTCATACTCAAGCATTCCGACTTATGCACATAGAATAAGATCTCCATCATCTTATCCGTCATTGAAGAAGCAAAGCGATCCACAGCATAAACATGTGCCCGTTTATGTTACCTCAATGAAAAGTGGATTCGGGAGTATTTCTGGTTAAGTACTGTAGCATTTACAGTTTACGCCGAAAATCGCAGAAACAGAGAATCCACACTGGCGTGTGGAAATTATCCACGGCCATGTGGAAATTCTGCACAGGCGCGTGTTCTGTACACGCCCGTGTAGTCGCCCGATTCCAGCCCTATTTAAAGCTGATTTCAGCCCCGATTTCAATATTCTTTTCTCCATCTTTTCCCCAACTTGTGAGAGGACTTCGGCTAGGGTTTCGAGGGATATTGGCCAAGGTTTTGGAGAGGTTCTACGGCTCCGACATCGTGATTCCATTAGGAAGAAGGTTGGTAGGGGAGCTTCGATCGAGGCGTATCCTATACCGGACAAAGGAATCTTTGGACAACGAGTAGAGCACTTTCCACAAGACCATCGACACGACCATCGAGGGGGTTTCTTTATGGATTCATTACTTTTACATTTGATTTCTTTGATTGTATTAAGCTCCATGGAGAGCTAAACCCCTAGTGGGTACTTGGATGATTGCGAACCCTAGGATGTATTCGTTTCATTGAACTTCTTTATTATGCTTTCAATAAATTGATGTTTATTGTGAGTTCCAACCTTGAATGCTTGATTGTATGAACATTTCCCCTAGAGTGACACTAGGATTGAGAGTTCTTGTTGGTAACCTTGTGAGTGAGTGACACACCACTAGCGTTAGACAAAGCTAGGTTGGAGAGGGTTGAGAGGGTGAGTCGAGAGGTACAGGAGCGTCCCCTTTCCACTCCAACGTGATAGATTCTACCTCCATTCCTCGAGTTCTTTGCGGCCATAATGGAGTGAATGGTGTAAGGGATGAACCTCCGCTGGGGCCTAGTTGCGCGTGCAATGGAGTGAAGCGTTGAGAGGATCTTAGTATCTAGGGGCTTAATTGTGGCTAGGGACCTTCCATCCGGACCAAAGGGGTAGGTCTATATTTAGGAAGAGATTTATCACTTGGAATCCCTAGAGCTCATTGCAACTCTATGCAGAGTGCAGGTGTTGAGATTGTTTGATTTCTGCCTCGGGACATGTATAGAGTTAGGCATAGTTGAACTTAGATTTGGGACTATGTATGTAAGGATTTCCACGACTCACCATTGCATTGATTAGGAAGCATAATAGAGAGTTCTTGCATTTGAAGCGATCATCCTAGGTGAAGCATTATCCGAGTACCCCATCCTTTATCGATTGCCTTACCCTCTTCTTACTTTTGCTCTTTCACTTGTTGTTTTTATTGTTGAGAATTGAATCAATTTCACACTTATCACTATTGATATTCCACATAGCTAAGAATCAAATTAAGTATTTTCACTCCCTACTCTTTGTGGATTCGACCCCGCTCACCCGGGATTATTATTTCGACAAGCCCGTGCACTTGCGGGATATAAGCAAAGGGAACTTGTCAGCATGAAAGTAACACAAATGCACAAGTATTAGTGCTAAAACCTGATAAAATTAGTGCTCAACATAAACAAAGAATACTTTGCATTCTTATCACACAAGCACTTATCAAACTCCCCCACACTTATGCTTTTGCTTGTTCTCAAGCAAAAATAAAAGATTGAAACATAGATGTGGGAAATATTGGAAATTCTTGGCCTTAGGTTCACCAAAGCATACAAAGAGAGCATTCTATAAGTAAGGGGAATTTCAACACTAAATACAAAATACCAATGCTCTAGCTAAAAACAAGAATAAAAAAAGACAATAAACAAGAAATCATGTAAGTGTGTATAAACTCACTCAAGTAAACACAAAGTATACTCCTCCAAAGTTCTAAGTATAAGAAACTTATTTATCTACACAAAGTAACAACAATTAAAAAAAAGACAGTAGTAGCTTCACACATCCTCTAAGGTAGCCCTTTCCAAAGCGGCCGCTAAGGTGGGTTTCATACTTTCCAGGTGGTAGATCTTTCTACAAGGGTGGTAGCTTTCACTCATCCTATGAGATAGCTCTTTCTCTAATTAGGGCATAACTAGTATCCGACTTATGAAAGTAGCTTCATACTTCATAGGTGGTAGCTCTTTCCACCCAACATGCACAACTAAACAATAAAACTATTCTGTTCTTTCTATGCCTTTTTCCATTTTTTTTCAATTAACAAAAGAAACATCTATAACCAGTCCCTTTAACATCAAACTTGAGTTTCCAAAAGAGTTTGCTGAGCGAGTAGTGCAACAAGTGTCAATCGGGCAAAAATTCCTAGAAATACAAGTAAAAACTAGAGCATGAGAACATTCAATGTTAAAAATTCTCCTGGAACTCAAGAATACAATCATTGCAACTAAGGTGAACCGCCATTGGCTATTTGAGCATGTATATCAATCAAAACTAATATAAAAGACATGTGCACTATGAAATTTCCCACCACACTTAAGTTGTACATTGTCCCCAATGTACCATGAAAGCTCATTAATAATGTATATCAATCAAGAATATATGTGGGAGAAGCAATCAAAATAATACTCCCATGACTCCTAGTGTTGAATTTGATGGAGCAAAATCCTTGGGAGTGATGTTCCAACGGGTTGTGAAGCACACACGACCAAGTGCAAAAGCACCTTGATCGTGTCCATGACTAGTTCTCAATTCTCATACTGACAAGACCATCTGCATGCATACATAAGGGGTTCAGTGAAGCTCAATAAACAAAAATAACTCGAGTATATAAAAGATAGAGCAATGAAATACAACTCGAGACAAAAATAAAAGATAAACTCAGAAGGAAGATCCTTTCTGAGTATACAAGTTCAAAATAAAATGCAAAAATAAAATACTAAAAAAAAGAACAAAGAAGGTAAAGGCGGCTCAAGTGTCAGTTTCAATTGCTAGTGCATTTGTTGCTGCTGCTGGTAAAGATGATGCTAGTGCTACAAAATAAATGAAGATTGGGCGAAGATAGAGAATTAGAAGCTTACCGACGAAATCAGAATGAAAGAATAGAAAACGGCTGGAAAACTCAAGTAACAACCCTTTAAAATGATAGTGAGAGTTTGGGAGAGTAGAAGGATGCGTTCTCAGAATGTTTAGGAATGGAAAGATAAAAAGGCAAAATAAATTTATAAAGAGAAAACACAGCCTTTTGAGTTCTGTACCTCCACACGGGCGTGTGGAAATTACCCACACCCTTGTGATTCCGCAGGAGAGACCCACAGGGGCAGTCGCGCGCCCCTGTGGCTTCTTGAGATGACACCTTATGCTTCTGAACGCATCCACACGGGCGTACGGCAAATTCTCACGCCCGTGCACCCGACCCACAGTGGCAGACGCACGCCCCTGTGGTTTCTCTGTCCAACTAAGAAAATTCTCTAAGTGTTTCACACGACCGTGCAAAAATTCCACACGGGCATGGATCCTTACATGGCAATTCACAGGGGGAGACGCACACCCCTATGTCTTCTCGGGCATGGAGGAGGAATTCTATGCAGAGAACCACACGGGCGTGCGAAAATTACCCACAACCCGTGTGTTTGTTGACATAATCATCCATGCCCCTATGTCTTCTCATGGAAAATCTCTAAGTTTGTGCAAGGAAAAACACGACCATCACAAGGTCCCTTACAGGGCTGAGTCCACACCCCTGTGCCGTCTTTGGATGAGCTCTGAACAAAAAATGCACACCCGTTCGGAAATTCCACACGACATGTGTTTTCTCTAGACACCTAGAAGACTTTGCAGGCTCTGCAGAAAAATTCTTGAACACAGATATACACTCAAAGCCTGCCTAACAATGTAATTTTAACTAGAGAAAACACAAAAATTGCTCAAACGACCAAGATTATTCACTACACATGCTTAGGCACATGATAACACCACAATGTTTGCGAGAAAATCACAGCAAAAGCATCTAAGAATGAAGACACCAATAGTTAAAGCCTTATTCATTCAAATACTAAATAAAGACTAGAAAAACATTAAAAACTTGGGTTGTCTCCCAAAGAGCGCTTGTTTTACATCACTTAGCTTGACATGTCTCTTCCTTACCTAATGGAGGCTTGAAAAGATTATGTTCCTCCCGACTAGACATTGCAAAGCTACTTCCTTTAAACCAAAAATATACTTGCCGGGGTGGAATATTTGTTGGAGAGTCCAACCATCTTACCTTTGGCCTGCAAGGAAACAATTTGGGTTGGGAATTGTCCAAGCTTATCACAGGTGGGTCATTGGATGGCTTCAATCTCCTACCCACATCTTCTTCAAACCCAAAATCTCTTTCTTGCAATTTATGAGTTGATCAATCCCAAAGAGGGTTGCGCATTCCATTACCTTAGGATTTACTTCTTCATTCATTTCAACTTGAAAGCAGTTTGTCTTCACCCACCCTCCTTGTATCATTTCTTGTTCACAAACATACTGTCCATTCAAACAACCATCATATTGAATAAAAGGTTCTTTTCTCATCCCCTCAATCTCGACAACATCATACTCGTTCCGCCCAAATTCTTCATTGCCGATCACTACCACATCATCTCTATAAGGAACTTGAATTGCTTGCTCAAATGCTTGTTGTTCCTTGGAGAGTGTGTCAAGTATCCCTCCTAATTGATGCTCAAGGTTTTTATAGGAGGCTTCATGACATCTTAGTGTCGTCTCCATATTTTTGGACCCATGCATCGGATGCTTCAGTAAGGTTAGCTAATACTCTTTGCAACTAAAGTGCATCCTCTCCGAGTATCTCACCCTTTTGACATTCCTCTTGAGGTGCTTTCCAATATTGTCCATCACTATTCCACAATAAAGTATGGGTAGCCCTTTTCAATTGGATGATTTGTGTTGCGACAAGGAATGCTCTGTTGTTGTGAAGCAATAATTCTATCAACTTTTTTCAGTCAGAGTTTAAACTCGAGAATATAGAGCAATGAGCAGATCAATCATCATTTAAACTCCTTGCTAAAAAAATGTAAGACACGACAAAAGAAAACAAATGAGAATGATGGAAGAATAAGAAAGTGTGAAATAGAATGAATGATAAATAGCTAAAATAGCAAAGGACAAAGTATCTCTAAACGCCTACTCTCCGGCAACGGCGCCAAAAACTTGACAATGCCCCTTGCGTGTGACCCGCAATTGCACTGGTTTGTCGAAGTAATAATCCCAGGTGAGTGGGGTATCCCATCCACAGGGAGTAGGGAATAAGAATACTTAAATTGCTACTTAATGAAGTGAAAATGAACAATGATTGAGTTAATAAGATGTAGTGTAAACAAGAATAAAAGAAACAAGAAAGAGAAGCACAAGTATATGAGAGATAAGGCAAGCGATATAAATGGGATACTCTGATATTGTTCTGCCTAGGACAATCATTTCAAGCGCATAACCAACTATCATGCTTCCTAATTAATATATTAATAAGTCATGGAAATCTTTCAATACACGGTCCCAAATCTAAGGTCAACCGTGACTAACTTTATATGATGTCCCAGTTGAGAAATCGAACAATCTCAACACCTAGCACTTGTATAGAATTGCATGGATTTCTAGGGATTCCAAGTGATAAACCCTTTTCCTAGATGTAGACCTAATCTTGTGGTCCTGGTGAGAGATCCCTAGTCATAATTAAGCCCTAGGTGCTAAAATCACTTCAACGCTTCACTCCATTGCCTTTGCAATTAAGCCCCAGCGGAAGGTCATCCCTTAGCCCATTCACTCTACTATGACCGAAAATAACTCAAGGAAATGGAGGTAGGATACATCACATCAAAAGAGAAAGGGGATGCTCTGCTACCTCTCGACTCACCCTCTAACCCTCTCCAATCTAGCTTTGTCTAACTCTCATGGTGTGTCACTCACTCAAAAGGTTTACCAAGGTGAACTCTCAACCCTAGTGTAACTCTAAGGGAACATTCAATGAATCAAACATTCAAAATTGGAACTCAATTAAAACATCAATTAATGAAAGCATAATAAAAGGTTTAATGAAACAAATACATCCTGAGGTTCACAAATCCAAGTACCCATGAGGGAATTTAGCTCTCTATGGAGAAGAAAACCAGGGTCGTGGTACTGTAGTGTATTACTGTAACGGGGGACTATAGCAGAGATACTGTAGCACAATCACTGTAGTAGTCATTGTAGCACCTAGAGAATTTATTAGCCAGAAATTGGTCTAGACCATACGGCCTCAATATAGGCCAGGATTGACCCCAGGATTGAGCGCGGAATTAATCCTGACATATACCCTGGAATGTTTTGTGCCTCAAGAGGCACGGGTTTTCTTTAAAATATCTTCGCATTTCTTCATCTCTTCACTCCCAAACCTTCAAAGATCGCATCCATTCATTCTCCCGACTTCGCACCTTCGTTTAGAGAGGTTTTGCTTGAGTTTTTCAGTTGATTTCAACACTTTCATCTTCATTTCATTGGTAAACAATGTTTCTCTCTTTTTCTTCACCACACTTGATTTTAATTGTTTAAATTGGTGAATATTGCTTTGTTTCTATGATTAGATGATCATTGCATGTTTAGAACGAATTTAGAAATGATGTTAAGATGTATTTTTGGATTTTCACACCCGTGGATCCACACCGGTCGTGTGGAATTTCCAAACGACCATGTGGATTTCAGCAAAGTTACTTTTTGAATGCTTTTGATAGATTCTTTGTGTAATTCTTATAGATATAGCACCCAAGAACAATATTGTGGCCGATAAATATCCTAGAGAGCACTCCCCTGACACAGAGCACATAGAGTTTGCCATTCCAGAGCACCAGGCTCGGTTCGAGCGATTATCAAAGCTCAGGTTCAGTCAGACTCAATTCCCGGATGTGAGCGCGCTTAGAGAGATTTAGATTGTCGGTGAGATGGCAGATAAGGTGAAGGAGCTTCTCTTAGTCGACAGCTGGCATACATTGTTGTCGATCCGAGAGCCAATTATTCATCATCTTACCTTGGAGGTGCTCTCAGCATCGACGATTTTACTCGCTTATGAGTGTCTCGAGCGCAGTTTTTATCAAGAGTCTCGCGTCTCAGGCTTGTTTGATGTGGCTTACACAGATACAGAGGAGTACGCCATTTGTCTATGGACTCTCCCGCTGTACTGACCCCACAGTTACCATACAGTAGTTTTATATGGACAAGGGAAGTATGAGCCGGGCGTGTCTAAAGCCAAGTGCCTGTTCCGGCCGAGTTATAGATACATACATGCCATCCTCAGTAGATCAGTTAGTGGACAAGGCTACAACACAGGTGTTTTGAGCCGGCAGGAGTTACTCTACTTGTATTCCATGGTCCAGAGCGAGCCGATTCATCTGGGGCACATAGTGGCAGACTACTTGAGGCACCAGGGCCAGTATGCGAGAGTAGGAGTACTATTCTCTGGTCCTTACATCACTAGACTCGTCATGGCCATGGGTCTATTGGATGCCATCCGCAGGGCAAAGAAGGTAATCATTCGCTCTCCTCTTAGCCTATACACGAGAAGACTGATGGGGTTAGTGCGCAAACACGGACCTGAAGGGTATACTTTGATTACGCCTACCCAGAGATAGCCGAGGGATGGAGCTGAAGTAGTTGAGGAGTCTGAACCGGTTCTCGAGCCTCAGCTATAGCATACAGAGACCGAGGCACTCCCTACAGCATAGGACCCACCTCCGGTACGCATGTTTTCACCATCTCGAGCCTATGACCGATTTGAGAGGCTCGAGAGTGCGGTAGGGTTGTTATGGACCGAGATTACTGAGGTTCGTAGCGACGCAAGCTGCGCAGCAAGCAAAGGTGATGGCGCGTCTCGAGACCTTACAGCAGTTATTAGAACAAGACGCCGTCTCACCCTTTATCATGAGACCCGAACTCCTCAAGCTTCACCAACACTAGTCGATGTAGCTATTTCAACATCGCCACCACCAACAGTAGTAGAGGAGCCTGAGCATGATACCAAAGCTTGATACATTTGTCTTTTATTTTCTTTATACTTTTGTATTTCATTTATTCCACCGTATTTCATTTTGAACTTGTATACTCAGAAAGGATCCTCCTTCTGAGTTTATCTTTTATTTTTGTCTTGAGTTATATTTCATTGCTATATCTTTTATATGCTTGAGTTTATTTTGTTTTTGTTGAGCTTCACAGAATCCACCTTGTGTATGCATGAAGATGGTCTTGTCTGTATGGAAATTAAGAATTAGTCATAGGCACGATCAAGGTGTTTTACATTCTACCGTGTGTGCTTCACAACCCATTGGATCTTCACTCCCATGGATTTTTGTTCCATCAAACGTACTACTAGAAAGTTTAGGGGAGTATTGTTTCAATTGCCCACTCCCATATATATTCTAAATTGCTATACTTGTTATTCTGCTTGCATGTGTATATTGAGGGCAACATACATCTCAAGTGTGGACGGGAGTTCACATCGTCACACATGTTTTTACTTATGCTTTGATTATACATGCCCATGTCACCAATGGCAGTTCATCTTATTTGTAACGATTGTATTATTGAGTTTAGGAGAATTTTTAACATTGAATGTTTTCATGCTCCAGTTTTTACTTGAATTTTTAGGAATTTTTACCCGATTGACACTTGTTGCCCTACTCGCTCATGAAACTCTGTTGGAAACTCAAGTTCGATGTTTAAGGGACTAATTATTTTTTTCTTGTGTTATTTTCTAAGAAAAAAAAATTATACTTTTTTGGTTGTACATTGGGGGATGGAAAGAGCTACCACCCATGAATTATGAAGCTACTCTCATAAGTCGGATACTAGTTATGCCCTAATGAGAGAAAGAGCAATCGAACTCAAACGATGAGAACACCTCTAGTTTAAGCATGCAGATAGCTGGCTCCCAGATCAATTGTAAATGCCACCAAGTATACACAGAGAGAAGCTCGTTGATAAGAGCTTGTGTACTAAGAATATGAAGTATTCTTTTTCTTACTATGAGCATTACTTTTATCAAGTTTTATCGCTAATACATATGTTTTTGTGTTTTTTTGTGCATATAGGGTTGTGGAGCCAAATAGAGAAGAAAGGAGTCAAAGTAGTTTCTGAATGCATTATGTTGATGGAATCTTAAAGTGAACACACGAGAAGGTACAAGTTGTGCTCGAAGACTTTTTAGTGTGTGATAAGTGCTTGTGTGATAAGAATGCAAAGTGTTCTTTCCTTATGATGAGCATTACTTTTAGTAGGTTTAAGCGCTAATACATGTGTATTTGTGTTCTTTTGCACATGTACGGTTGTAAAGCTAAGTATTGAGAAAAGAAGCCAAAAGTAGATCGTAAACGCATTATTTGGTGGAATCTTGGAAGGAACAAAAGCGAAGACACAAGTGGGACTCCAGGATATGTGAATGTGTACCAACCTCCATGAATTCAAGTCATTAAAATGAGTTGTAGTGGCACAAAAGCAGTCACATTTGTGTATCCTGACTTGTGCATTGATAGCAAGATCTTTACAACCGGTAGCAGGATGCTTTGGCAAATATTATAGCAGGTACTGTTCACAACCAGCTGAAGAAGGAGTAAAATAGAGAATCCACACGGGCATGTGGAAATTCCACACACCCGTGAGAAAACTCCACAGGGATGATCACATGGACGTGTGGATTCTTGATTCTAGCCCTATTTAAGGCCGATTTCAGACCCGATTTCAAAAATTTTTTCTCCATCTTCTCCCCAACTTGAGAGAGGGCTTCGGCTAGGGTTTGGAGAGGTATTGGAAAGGGATTTGGAGAGGTTCGACGGCTCTAACATCGCGCTCTGTTTGGAAGAAAGTTAGTGGGAGAGCTTTCTTTGGCACCGATCTGACAAGGTGTATCCTAGGCCGGACAAAGGGACACTTGGACGAGCAGAGGACTCTCCACAAGACCATCACCATGGCTATCGAGGGGGTTTTCTATGGATTCTTTGCTTTTAGCATTGATTTCATTGATTTTAGTTAGCTCCATGGAGATCTAAACCCCCTAGTGGGTACTTGGGTATTTGTCCTAGGATGTATTCGTTTCATTGAATCTCTTTGTTATGCTTTCAATTAATTGATGTTTTATTTTAGTTCCAATCTTGAATTCTAAATTGTATTAATACTCCCTTAGAGTGACACTATGGTTGAGAGTTCTTGTTTGTAACCCTTGTGAGTGAGTGACAAGTGCTCCCCGTAAGTCCACGGAGTTGTTGAAGTAATAAATCCCAGGTGAATGGGGTATCGTATCCATAGGAAAAAGGGAATAAAAATACTTAATTTGCTTCTTAACTATATGAAAGATGAATAGTGATATGTGTGACAAGATTCAATTCTGAAAAAGAAAACAACCCCAAAGAGAGCAAAAGTAAAGGAAAAGGTAAGGCAATCGATAAAGATGGGGTACCTAGGTATTGATCCGCCTAGGAAAATCATTTCAAGTGCAAGAACTCTCTATTATGCTTCCTAACTAATGCATTGGTGAGTCAGGGATATCCTTTAATGCATGGCCCTGAATCAAGGGTTACCAAGCCTAATCCTCTACAAGTCCCGGAGGAGAGGTTGAACAACCTCTTAACCTCGCACTCGTAAGAAGGATTGCATTATGCTCTGGGGATTCCAAGTGATAAATCTCTTCCTAATTATAGACCTAACCCTTTGGTGTAGAAGAAAGGTCCCTAACCACAATTAATCCCTAGATGCTAAAATCACATCAACACTTCACTCTATTACACTTGCAGCTAAGCCCCAAAAGAGGGTCATCCCTTAGCTCATTCGCTCTATTATGGCCGCAAAGAACTCGAGGAATGAAGGTAGAATTTATCACACTGAAGGGGAAAGGGGACACTCTTGTACCTCTCGACACACCATCTCAACCCTCTCCAATCAAGCTTTGTCTAACTCTCGTGGTGTGTCACTCACTCACAAGGGTTACCACGTGAACTCACAACCTTAGTGTCACTCTAAGGGGATATTCAAACAGTCAAGCATTCAAGATTGGAACCCACAATAGCATCAATTAATTGAAAGCTTAAAAAGATTTAATGAAACTAATACATCCAAGGGTTCACAATATAAACAATGATGAAATCAAATGTAAAAGAGAACAATCCATAGGAAAAATAGCCTCGATAGTCGTGGCGATGTTCTTGTGGATAGTCCTTTACTCGTCACGAGATCCCCTTGTCTGTTATAAGATACGCCTCGCCGAATCAATCTAACGGAGGCTCCCTTACCAACTTTCTTTCAAAGAGATGATGATGTCGAAGCCGTAGAATCTCTCCAAATCCCTAGCCAATACCTCTCAAAACCCTAGGCGTAGCCCTCTTTCAAGTTGGGGAAAACATGGAGAAAAGAATGTTCAACTCGGGGCTGAAATTGGCCTTAAATAGGGCTGGAATCAGGATTCCACACGCCCCTATGGATATTTCACACGGGCATGTGGAATTTCCAAACACTTGTGTGGATCCTCTGTTTTGCTCTTTCTTCAGCCGATTGTAAACAATACCTTCTACAGTGATTGCTACAATACCCTGCTACATTCGGCCCAAAATACTCCCGAATCCATGCTTTCATTGAGGTAACATAAACGGCACACATTCACATCGTAGATTGTCTTGGTTCTTCAATAAATGGTCACGTTGGTGGAGATCTTACTAAATATGCACAAGCCGGAATACTAGGATGTAACTGCCTTCGTGCCCTTCCAAATCATTGCCTTAGCTCAAATACAAGGAGGTTTGGGATACATTCTAGCATTTTAAACCTGACTCATGTCTCCGCATTTGAGCCTTCTCAAGATCTCCTCCAAATAATGCCCAAAACGATCTACAATGGCTTCTTCCACAAATAATCGCCCTCACAGCCTAATCTGCATAAAAGTACACAAATACACACGTATTAGCGCTAAAACCTGACAAAAGTGATGCTCATCATAAGGAAATGATGTTTCGCATTCTTATCGCACAAGTACTTATCTGTGAGTGACACGGCACGAGAGTTAGACAAAAGCCGGATTCGAGAGGGTTGAGAGGGTGAGTCAGAGGTAGCGTAGCATCCCCTTTCCTCTTCGGTGTGATTTATTCTACCTCCATTTCCTCAACTTCCTTATGGTCATAGTAGAGTGAATGGGCTAAAGGATGACCTTAAGTTGGGGCTTAGTTGCGGGTGTAATGGAGTGAGGCGTTGAAGTAATTTTAGCACCTAGGGCTTAATTGTGGCTAGGGATCTTCCACCTGGACCAAAAGGGTTAGGTCTACATCTAGGAAGAGGATTTACCAGTTGAAATCCCTAAAACTCATTGCAATTCTATACAAGTGCGAGGTTGAGAGGTTATTCAATTTCTCCTCCGGGATATTTATAGAGTTAGGCATAGTTGACCTTAGATTGGGGACCATGTATTTAAGGATCTCCATGTCTCATTATTGCATTAGTTAGAAAGTATAATAGAGGGCTTCTTGCACTTGAAATGATTGTCCTAGCTGGAACAATATCAGAGTACCCCATTTATATTAATTGCCTTATCTTCTCCTTTACTTGTGCTCTCTTTCTTGTTCTTTTACTTTTGTTGTTTTACATCTTGTCACACATATCACTATTCATCTTTCACTTAGTTAACAAACAATTTAAGTGTTTTTATTCCCTACTCCCTGTGGATACGATACCCCATTTATCTGGGATTTTATTACTTTGACAAATCCGTGCACTTATGGGACATACGCAAGGGGCGTTGTCAAGTTTTTTGGCGCTATTGACGGGGAGTAGGCGTTTAGAGATACTTTGCACTTTGTTTTCTTACCTATTCATTCATTCATTCTAATTCATTTCTTCTTATTCTATCATCATTCTGATTTCTTTTTCTTTCTTTTTGGTGCAGCTCTAGGTTATGATGAGAGGGAACCCGTCAATATTGGTTGAAGGAGATCCTGAACTTGAACGTACACTTAGAAGAAAAAGAAAAGAACCTGTGTAAGAACCATCTAATCTAGATGATTTGGAAATAGAAGGATCTGAAAACATGGCAGAACAGAATGAGCAACATCAGACATTATCCGATTATGCCAAACCTTCAGTATTGGTGACACAATCGAGTATTGTGCGTCCCCCAATTACAGCTCAGAACTTCAAGCTAAAGCCGGTATTCATCCACATGTTGCAGCAATCCGCACAGTTCAATGGTTTGGCAGATGAGGATCCAAAAAATCATATAGAGAACTTTTTGGACGTGTGTGATATGCTTAAGAAAAACAGGGTGATTGATGATGCCATAATGTTGAAAGCCTTCCCATTTTCCTTAAAGGGGATAGCGAAGCAGTGGCTACACTCATTACCTACAGCATCGATTACCATATGGGAGGAGATGGTAGAAGCTTTTCTGGCCCGCTATTTTCCTCCTGAAAAATCTGCAAAGCTTAGGAATGAGATCTCGTCCTTTCTACAGTCAAAATTGGAGTCTCTATTTAAGACATGGGAAAGGTTTAAGGAGCTCCTGGGAAAGTGCCTGAAACACAGATTCCCGGAGTGGATGACTGTTCAGACCTTTTACAATGGGTTGAATCCTAGTACAAGGCAACTCTTGGATGCGGCAGTAGGAGGTACCTTAGAAAGCAAGACCATCGGTGAGGCCCGTCAACTAATTGAAGAAATGGGGTTAAATAGCTATCAATAGAATTCTAGGAAGAAGAAAATGATGGGCGGGCTCCATGAGATATATGCAGTAATTTCATTGGCGGCTCAAGTGGAATCATTGAGTAAGAAGTTAGATCTTCTAACTTCGAATAGAGTGGTGGCCATGACTACTTGCACCAGGTGTTGTGGAGAACATGCTTCCTCTGATTGCCCGATCTCCATTGGTGATGCATCTTCGGTTGAGAATGTCGATTTTGTGGGTAATGCAATGAGGAACAAAGGGAATCCATATAGCAACACATACAATCCAGGTTGGAAGAATCATCCCAATTTTTTGTAGAGCAACCAAGTTCCACAAAAGGCCATGGGGCCACCAGGTTGCCAACAACAACAAGCCCCAAACATGGAAAACCAAATTTCAGGTTTGGAGACCCAAATAACCGATTTTGAGAAGTCCTTGACTAGGTTTGTGTAAATGTCAAATACAAGGTTTCAATCAGTCGAGGCTACACTTCGCAACCACACCGCCGCTTTGCACAATCTTGAAAATCAAGTGGGGCAGATTGTGCAGTCTCTATCAGAAAGGCCACAAGGAAGCTTGCCCACTCGGATGACTTTGCAATTGGCGGTCCGGATGGTGAGACATCCGAGGGGCATCATTGAAGACGTGCTTGTCAAGATGGACAATTACATATTTCCTATAGATTTTGTAGTGTTGGATGTCAATGAGGATGCAGATGTTCCTTTGATACTTGGGAGGCCATTCTTGAGCAGTTCCAAGTCATTGATTGACATAGACGGCGGGGAGTTGACATTGAGGGTTGGAGATGACAAACTCACATACCGCTTCAACGAAGCCATGAGACAATCTCTTGACTTTGATGATACTTTATATTTTCTTGACATTACTGATGAACTAATTGATGAATATGTGCATGAAATATTGAATCCGGACGCATAAGAGGTGTTCCTAGACCAAGAGGTGGATAGCAAAGAAGTAATAATGCTTGATCTATAAGAGAAAGTACCATCTACTCTAGTGATCATGAAGAAGGTGCTTTGGAAGATGAAGCGAGTGAGGAGATGCCACAAGAAATGCTCCATGGCTGTTGGAGATGTGCAAGAACCGAACAAGGTGGACGAACACTTGTTAAGTGGTACTAAGCTCAACAACTCTCCTTCTACCTTCAAGAGGTTATGTTCATCATGCTTCCAAGTCATAGGTAAGAGGGAAACCTTCATCTATGAGCCCCCGTGAGGTAAGAAAAGGTACGTAAAAGCTAAGTGACATTAACAAGCGCTTCTTGGGAGGCAACCCAAGCACTTACTTTTTGGTTAGTTGTTAGTTTAGTGATTACATAAATAAGACGTTGAGTGTTGGTTTCTATATGTTTTGATGCATTGCTGTGATTCTCTTGTGGATGAGTTGGTGTTATCATGTGCTTAAATGTCTATGGCAAAATTGTTGGTCATTTGAGTATGTTTCGTGTTTATCTCTGGTATATTCTGCATGCTTGAAGCAGGCTCTGAGTGTTTTTATATATGCAGGAATTTTCTGCAGAGACTGCAATTCTCCTAAGGTATCCAGGGAAACGCATGGGCGTGTGGAATTTCCACACGCCCATGGGTCTCTACTGGGAGCTTATCCAGAGAAGGCACAGGGGTGTTGATTCGCCCCTGTTAATGACTCTGTGAGATACACTCGCCCGTGGGTAATTTCCACAAGGGCATGTGTATTCCTGCAGTGATTTAGAGATTTTTCCCGAGAAGATACAAGGGCATGGATTCACCGCTATGGATGACCCTGTGGTAAACACACGTGCGTGGGTGATTTCCGCACGCCCGTGTGGATCTCTGCAGAGGAGCTCTCTTCCATACCTAGAATACACAGAGGCGTGCGAGTGCCCCTGTGAAGTGGCCCTATACAAGTCCACGCCCATGGAGAATTTTCGCACGGGCGTGTGAAACACTTAGAGTTTTTTCATGATTGGACAGAGAAGCTACAGGGGCTTGGGGATACCCCTATGGGTCGGGCGCATGGGTGTGGGTATTTTCCGCACGCCTATGTGTTTGCGTTAGAGATACTTGAGTGTTTTCCTGAGAGCACACAGGGGCGTGCGTTTGCCCCTGTAGACTCCATTGTGGTTTCACACAGGCGTGGGTAATTTCCGCACGCCCGTGTGGATATGCAAAAATCATAAGGCTGCGATTCCCTGCAAATTCGGAGAACACTCTCTCGCACTAACACGATCTCCCACCACTGGTTTCGAGAAGTTCACGGGAGTTTTCCGGCCGATTTACAGATTTTGAACTTCATCTTGTCGGTAAACCTACTTTTCACTCCAATCTTTATCATTGCATGATTTTCTAAGATTTCATTGATTAAATGGGTGAATGTGACTCGTTTTTGCTCTAAAAAGGGTTGAAATTTATTCACGATGAGTTCAAAAGCGATTCAGGTGTGTATTTGTGGATTTTTGGTCAAAGGGACGTGTGTCTTTCACGCCCCGTGGATCCACACAGGCGTGTGGAATTTTCACAAGCCCATGTGGATTCCTACATCATTGTCTTGTGAATGACTAAAAATTGATTTCTTTTTAATACTTCAGGTATGGCTCCCAGATCAAAGAAAGAAAATGACATGCAGCCTCGACAACCTACATCTTCGCCGGAGAGCATGGAATTCACCATCCTTGAACACCGAGCTCGGTTTGAGCTACTATGAAGGCTTAAATTCGGTCAGATGCGATTTTCGGATTTGAGCTCACTCAGGAAGGTGCAGCTAGCAGATGATATGGGGAATGAGATCGAGGAGTTGTTGTTAGTGGCCAAATTGGCATAGGCTATTACTTATCTGTGATCCTCCTATCCGCCTGCTCATATTGGAGGTGCTCACCACATTTGAGTTTGATCGCTCTTATGCTCATTTTGATAACATTGATGCCATTTAGTTTAGAGCTTTTAGATAGCATCATAGTATGAGCGTCAAGCAGTTCTCCATCAAACTAGGATTATATGATGAGGCATTCACTGAGCTAGAGGAGTATGATGGGCTACCGACTGACTTCACGGGAGGTTTGACTCCAAGAAGGCATATAAGATACTGTGTGGTTAGGGTCGGTACGAACCAGGAGTGTCCATGGCTACATGCCTCTCCCGACCAAGCTACAGATATCTTCAACCGATCCTGAGTACATCATTGAATAGCCGCGGCGACAGTTCTGGAGTCCTGAGTAGATGAGAACTTCTATACTTATACTCCATGGTGCGAAGCGAGCTGATTCACTTAGGACACATCATAACCGAAACTTGAGGCATCAGGGACATTATTCCATGATCGGTGTCATTTGTTTCGGCCCATACATCACTAGACTCCTCCTTGGGATGGGATTACAATACATGATCAGAGGAGCCGAGAAGACGACAGTACCAGTGCCCCTTGCGTTAGAGATGATGAGGCTCATGGGCATGATTAGAAAGTATCAGGGCGGGGTTTATGTACTGAAAGTGCCCCCACTAGAGCCATTTGAGACTGAGGGAGTTACAACCGAGGGTTCTCAGCTGGCACTAGAGGCACCACCCGAGTAGTATCAAACAAGGGACATCCCCTACTGCGCATGAACCTCCACCAGTGCGGATATTTTCTCCGACTCAGGCCCACGATCATTTTGAGAGGCTCGAGAATGCGGTAGGGGTATTAGAGGCATATGTGGCCAAGATTCGTGCGATACAGAGGGCTCAACATACCAAATTCATGGCGCGTTTCGACATCATACAGCAACTGTTAGAGCAAGACATGGGACCACCGTGTGTGATGCGACCTCGGACCCCTCTGGCCCCTCCAGCACCCTCATCACCGATTCATATGTTGTCCGATCAACCAGTCTCCCTTTCTTCCACCATAGCCATAGCACCAGCAGCAGCAGAGCCAGAGGGCGATACTAAAACTTGATGCATTTTTCATTTCTTTATTTCTGCATTCTATTTTGGACTTGTACACTCAGAAAGGATTTTACTTCTGAGTTTATCTTTTTTTGTTGTCTCAAGTTGTATTCATTGCTCTATGTTTTATATACTCAAGTTGTTTTTGTTTGCTTGAGCTTCACTGAACCCCCTTGTGTATCAGTGCAGATGGTCTTATCAGTATGGGAATCGAGAACTAGTCATGGACACGGCCAAGGTGCTTTGACACTTGGCCGTGTGTGCTTCACAACCCGTTGGAACATCACTCCTAAGGATTTAGCTCCATCAAATGTAATAGTAGGAGTCTGGGGAGTATTATTTTGATTGTTTCTCCCACATCTATTCTTGAGTGATATACATTGTTTGTGAGCTTGCATGTGTACATTGGTGACAATGTACAACTTATTTGTGGGGGAAGTTCACGTTGCACATGTCTTTTATATAAGTTTTGATTTACATACATGCTCACATAGGTAATAGCGGTTCACCTTAGTTGCAATAATTGTATTCTTAAGTTTAGGAGAATTTTTAACATTGAATATTCTCATGCTCTAGTTTTTATTTGAATTTCTAGGAATTTTTGCCCGAACCACACTTGTTGCACTACTCGCACTTTAAACTCTTTTGGAAAACTAAAGTTTAATGTTAAAGGGACTAGCTAGTGTTACTTCTTTTGTTAATTCTTGATAAGTGCTTGAGTAGACATATTTTTATATATGTTTTACATGCATTGAGCATCATTTTTACTGTGGTTTATGTCTCATATTGTGTATTTGGTGTTCTTTTATGCATATAGGTTGTGAATCCTTTAAAGAGTAAAAAGAAAGCAAAGATAGGCTATAAATACACAATGTTGGGAGTTCTTGTTCAATTTAAGGATCAAGACATGAGAGCAGTTCATAAACGTGGAGATGTGTGCCAACTTCTAAGAAGATTCAAGTCAATTCACTATTTGGAAGGGCACAAAGGCAGCCACATCGTCATATTCCTTCTCTTTGTGAAGATTGCAAGACCTCTCAAAGATACGTCGATGAAGAAAAGTTTTATAGCCTACCACATGGACGTGTGCCCGGACATGTGGCCTTAAGAGAAGAGTGTTCGGATCGTGTTTTGTGGAAAGTACTGTAGCAATTTCACTATAGCATACTGTAGCAAAATTACTGTTTACGCGGAATTGGAAATTCTTGCAGCCCACGCGGGCGCGTGGAAAATCCACACGGGCGCGTGAGGGCAAGTAACAGACGCGATCTAAGGCCTATAAATAGCCATTTTGCCCTATTCTTTCTCATCTTTTGTGCGGCTCTTGAGGGGTAAGACGGCTAGGGTTTGGAGAGGAGGTCTTTGCGGCTTTGGAGGCGCTTCGTCACCAACTTTGATCGATTCCTCCTCCGTCATAGCATCAAGGAAGCCACCGGTGAGCCTAGCTTCGGAGTGGGTCCTTCAAGACGTCGAAGCTCTCCATCAAGGCCATCAGTTCATATATAAGGGGGTTTATTTCTATGGTTTTAATGTACTTTCATTCATTGATGGTGTGTTTTGTATGTTGCTCCATGGAGGGCTAAAACCCTAGACGGTATTTGGGCTTGTGAACCCTAGGATTCTCTTCTTTTGTGGATTTGCTTTGTGTTTCTATTTAATCCGAGTTTGATTAAGTTTCATTCTTGATTGTTTAATGCTTGCTTGCCTTATTGATCTTATGGTTATTTGGTTTGCATGATTTGTTGCCTTGGTGGGAGAGAGATCTCCATTAGGGTTAGAACCTCAAGATTGAAGAGGGTTGAGAGGGTGAGTCATGAGATAGTGAAGTGTCCCCTTTCCCTCCGATTGGTGTATTCTATCTCCATTCCCTAAGCTCTATGCAACCATATTTGGTGGGAGGCGTGAGATTGCTTGATTTCTCCGCCGGGACCTTGTAGGGGGTTAGGATCCTTCTCCGGGAATTAGGGTTGGATCAATCTTTAGGAATTGGATACAGCTTTGGAATCCCTAGAGTGCTTTGCGGTCATATGTGGTGTGAGGTGTTGAGATTGAGCGATTTCTCCACCGGGACCTCGTAGGGGGACTAGTATCGGTGATCTAGAGATAGACCCGATTATGTTTAGATTTCCACGACTTAACTTACTCATCATAGAAACACTTTGCTTATCCGGTACCTAATACCTGAATCCTAGGGGAGCATTGCTCGAATACCCCACTTTTTACCGATTGAGATTCTCCTTCCATTTTACCATTGCATATTCATCTCCGGTGTTCATCTCTTCAGCACATTAGATCACCACACTATCCCATTATCATTAGGCTAGATAGCAGAGAAGAAGTTAGTACTAGTAGCCCCTGCTCCCTCGTGGATTCGACTCACCCGACTCACTGGGTATTTATTACTTCGACACTCGTGCACTTGCGGTACACACACGCATATTCGGACGTGTCAATTCTGCTAAAAATAAAATAAAAATTAAACAAAAACAAATAAATAAATAAAGTACTTGTTGTTTGTGCATTAGGGGTGGAAAGAGCTACCACCTATGTTGTATGTTGCTACTCTCATAAGTCGGATACTAGTTATACCCTAATAAGAGAAAGAGCTATCTCATGGGATGAGTGAAAACTACCACCCCGAAAGTGTGAAAGCCACCTTAGCGGCCGCTTGGGAAAGGGCTACCTTAGAGGATGTGTGAAGCTACTACCATCTTTTTATTTTGTTATGTTTTGTAGATAAATAAGTTACTTGTACCTAGGACTTTGAGGAGTATACTTTGGGTTTAAATGAGTGAGTTTACACACACTTACAAGATTTTTGGTTTGTTGTCCTTTTTTATTCGACTTTTTGGCTAGAGCATTGATTTTTCGTAATTAGTGTTGAAATTTCCCATACTTGTAGAATACTCTCCTTGCATGTTTTAGTGAACCTAAGGCCGAGCACTTTCAATATTCCGTTCTTCTATGCTTCAATGTATATTCTTTGCTCAAGGACAAGCAAAAGATTAAGTGTGGGGGAGTTTGATAAGTGCATATGTGCTAAGAATGCGAAGTGTTCTTTCATTATGATGAGCATTACTTTTAGCAGGTTTAAGCGCTAATACATGTGTTTTTGTGTTCTTTTCCGCATGTAGGTTTGTGAAGCTAAGTATTAAGAAAAGAAGGCAATAGTAGAACATAAACGCATTATTTGGTGGAATCTTTGAAGGAACAAATGCAAAGACACAAGTGGGACTCCATGATACGTGAATGTGTGCCAACCTCCATAAATTCAAGTCATTACAATGAGTTCGAGGGGCACAAAGGTAGTGACATTTGTGTATCCCAACTTATACAATGTTAACAAGATCTTCACAAACAGAGCCTTTGATTGAAGAAGAGTTGCGATCTACAGTGTAAATGTGTGCTTGTTTGTGTTGCCTCGATGAAAAGTGTGGAGTTTGAAGTGTTCTTGCCAAGTATTGTAGCAAGTCACTGTAGCAAAACAACGCAGCAAGCACTATAACAGTTACTGTTTACAGCTGGCTGAAAAAAAGATTTCAAGAGAATCAACACGGGCGTGTGGAAATTCCCCATGCCATGTGGAAATTCCACAGGCCTGTGTGGCAGATCTACAGGGGTGTGTGGACGACCGATTCTAGCCCTATTTAAGCCGCGATTCAGCCCAATTTTGGGGATCTTTATCCCCTCTTGTCTTCCACTTTTCTCCATCAGTTGGGAAGCCGTTGGCTAGGGTTTCGAGAGGCTTTTGGCAAGAATTTAGAGTGGTTTGAGGGATTCAAAACCGCGATTCACTTGGAAGAAGGTTATTGGGGGAGCTTTCATCGGCATAGATCCAGTGAGGTGTGCCCTAGGCCAGACAAGGGAACCCTTGGAGAAGACTTGGCTACTCCACAAGACCATCGACACGACTACCGAGGGGGTTTTCTTATGGAACACTCGTTTTTACTTTCGATTTCATTGTTGATTGTATTGTGCTCCATGGAGAGCTAAACGCCCTAGTGAGTACTTGGATTTTGTAAACCCTCGGATGTTATTGTTTCATTGATCCTTTATTATGCTTTCCTTTATTGATGTTTCAATTGAGTTTCAATCTTGAGTGCTTGTGGAATGATTTCCCCACTAGAGTGACACTAGGGTTGAGAGTCCATCTTGGTAACCATTATAGATGAGTGACACACTTCGAGGGTCAGACATTGCTCGATTAGAGAGGGTTGAAAGGGTGAGTCGAGCAGTAGCGGAGTGTCCCCTTTCCCCTCTGGTGCGATTTATCCTGCCTCCATTTCCTTGAGTTCTTTGCGGTCACAATATAGTGAAGTTCTAGAGGATTAACTCCGCTTGGGCTTAGTTGCGTGAGTAACAGAGTGAAGTGTTGAAGGGACTCTAGTGTCCGGGGCTTAGATGTGACTTGGGGCCTTTCGCCTGGACCAAAATGTTAGGTTTATATATAGGAAAAGGGTTTATCACTTAGATTCCCTAGAACTCCATGCAACTTTACACAGTGTGAGGTATTGAGACTTAGCGATTTCTCCGCTAGGACATAGTGTAGAGTTAGTCACGCTTGACCTTAGATTTGGGACCGTGTGCTTAAGGATTTCCACGACTCATTGAGCATTGATTAGGAAGTATTATACTTGATCTTGCACTTGAAAATTTAATAATGAGGGGAGCATTGCCCGAGTTCCCCACTTCTACCGATTGCCTTACAACTCACTAACTTATGCCTCTCATTCTTATTTCTTTTTATCTTTGTTTTCATTACATTTTATCAACACTATCATTGTTCACTTTCATGTGGTTAAGTAACAATTTAAATATTTTTACTCCCTACTCCCTGTGGATACGATACCCCACTCATCTGGGATTTATTACTCGATAAACCCGTGCACCTGATGGTAATACACAAGGGGCGTTGTCAGTGTGTGCCAACCTCCATTGTGATCAATGGTTATGTAAATTGGAGGGACACAAAGGCTCTCACACTCATGTCTTTAGACTTGTACAAAGTTAGCAAGATTCCAGTCAAATGTGCTTTTACTCGAACAAACGGAGCGATCTACGACATAGAGGTGTGCCCATTTATGTTGCATCAAAAAAAGTGTGGATTCGGGAGTATTTTGGTGGAGTACTGTAGTAGGTTATTGTAGCAAATACCTTCAGTAATTTACTACAGCAGTTACTGTTCACAGTCCGCAGAAAATTTGATTTCCATAAATCCACACAGGCATGTGGAAAGTCAGGCCCGTTTAGATTCCCGATTCCAGCCTATTTAAAGCAGGGAACAACCCCGATTTTAGGATCCATCTTTCATCCTTTCGTCTATCTTTTCTACAACTTTTGGGAGGCCGACGTTTAGGGTTTAGATAGGCTTTGGTAAGTCTTTTAGAGTAGTTCTATGGTTTCGACACTACTGTTCTCTTGGAAGATAGTCACTGGGGAGCTTTCATCTGCACCGATCTCGTGAGGTGTGCCCTAGGCTTGAAAGAGGACCTTTGGAGAGGATGAGGCTATTCCACAAGACCATCGACATGAATACCGAGGGGGTTTTACTATGGATTGCATGTTTGTGGTCACAATAGAGTGAAGGATTAATGGATGAACGCCGCTGGGGCTTAGTTGCACGAGTAATAGAGTGACCCCGACCAAAGGGTTAGATCTACATATAGGAATATGGTTTATCACTTGGAATCCCAAGAGCTTCTTGCAACTTTACACAGTGTGAGGTATTGAAATTGGTTGATTTTTCCGAAGGGGTATAGTATATAGTTAATCACGGTTGACCTTATTTTTGGGACCATGTATTTAAGGATGTCTAAGACTCATTAAGCATTAATTAGGAAGCATAATAGTTGGTTTTGAACTTGAAGCAATAATCTTAGGAGGAGCAATATCCAAGTACCTCACTTTTATCGATTGCCTTTACTCTCATTTTATTGTGCCTCTCTTTCTTATTTTCTTTAGTTTATTTGTGTCGATCTTTATCCATACCATAATTGTTCCACTTACTTAAGTAGTAATCTTGGTGTTTCTATTCCTTATTCCCTGTGGAGATGATTCCCCACTCACCTGGGATTTATTATTTCGACAAACCCGTACACTTGCGGGTCACACGCAAGGGGTGTGTCACTCATCAACCTCATTGGCCATGTCATCAGCTAACTGTATCTTGTTGAATGAGCTCAAATCCGGAAATCAGGTCTGACTGAACTTTAGCTTCGACAAACTCTCGAATCGAGCCTGGTGTTGGGAATCGAGAACTCTATATGTTCTAGCTCAGGTGAGGCCTCTTAAGGATGCTTGCTAGCTACTTTCTTAGTACTTGGTTCCATACCTACAAGTATTAAAAAGAAAATCAGTCAAATAAACTCAAAAACCAATACTGCAGGAATCCACACGCCCATGTTGATCAACGGGGCATGAAAATCGCACAGCCTCTATGAAATATACTCAAAATACATCATAAATTTGTTCAAAAACCACTTTAATATACAAATAAAGGAACCATCACTAGTTTAATTGAATTAAATCAAGATTAGCGAAGAAAAGATGGAATGAGGGTTTATCGATGAGGTAAAGATGAAAATCTTGAAATCAACTAGAAAACTCTATTAAAATCAGTCTTAAATGATGATGAGAAGTCAAGAGAGTAAGTGGATGCATTTTTTCGGTGTGGAGAAATGTAAAAATGAAAAAGCGCATGAAGATTATAAAGAAAACTCGCGGCCTTTTGAGTTCTGTACATCCACACGGGCGTGTGGAAATTACCCATGCCCGTGTGACTCCACAGGAGAGCCTCATAGGGGCACACACACTCCTCTATGTGCTCTCGGGATAGCACACTTTGTCTTTGTATGCATCCAAATGGCCGTGTGGAAATTCCGCACACCTGTGTGCCCGACCCACAGGGGCACAAACACGCCTCTGTGGCATCTCTGTCCAACTGAGAAAAAATTCAAAGTGTCCCACACGCCCCTTTGGAATTCCACACGGGCGTGTGGATCTTCACAGGGTTACTCACAGGGACACTCACACACCCCTGTGTCTTCTGTGGATGGCAATGTCTTCTCTGCAGGAAATCACACGGGCGTGTGGACATTACCAATGCCCGTGTGTAATGCACATAGTCGGACACAGGGGAAGACACACGCCCTTGTGTGCTCTCGGAATAGAGCATTGAACGTCTGCAGAGACACACGCCCATATGGAAATTCCACACGAGTGTGTGTGACCGTCACAAGGTCGTTAACAGGGGCAGACACATGCCCTTGTGTCCTTTTGGGATTTGCTCTTAATGAAAACACAAGTTGTGTGTAATTTTCACCCGGCCGTGTGTTTTCTTTGGATGACTTAGAAAAAATCAAAGACCTTACAGAAAATTTTTGAACATTTACACCTATTCAAAGCCTGCCTATATTATGCAAAAGTAACCAGAGAATCATGAAACACATAATCAAACGACCAATAACTTTGCCAAACACAATTATGCACACGAAAACAACAATGATCCACAAGAAAAACACCGCAATTTCCATGTAAAAATCAAAACACCAACACTCAAAGCCTTATTCATGCAAGTACTAAAATAAAAACTAGAAAAACAGGAAAGACTTGGGTTGCCTCTCAAGAAAAGCTTGTTTAACATCACTAAGCTTGACGTACCTCTCCTTACCTTATGGGGGCTCATGGATGAAGGTTTCCCTCTTACCCATAACTTAAAAGCATGATGAACATAATGTTTTGAGGGTAGAGGAGAAGTTATTGAGCATGTTACCACATGAGGGTTTATCACCCTCACTCCAATCTTGTACATCCCCAATAGCCTTGGGGTGTTTCTTGTGGCGTCTCCTTGCTTGCTTCATTTTTCAGAGCACCTTCTTTACGATCCCCTAGGTAGATGGTACCTTTTCCTCTAGAAAAAGCATCAAGACTTCTTCATTTTCAACTTCATGGTCTAGCAACCCTTCATATGGGTCCCGATTCATCATTTCCTACACATATTCATCTATTAGTTCATCGGTAGTGTTAAGAAACTAAAGTGTATCATCAAAGTCAAGAGAATGTTGCATGGCATCGGCGAGGCGGT
This sequence comes from Dioscorea cayenensis subsp. rotundata, assembly GCF_009730915.1. Lineage (NCBI taxonomy): Eukaryota > Viridiplantae > Streptophyta > Magnoliopsida > Dioscoreales > Dioscoreaceae > Dioscorea > Dioscorea cayenensis. The sequence continues at coordinate 13,783,724 of NC_052471.1, forward strand.
ATGTCAACTTGTCATCGCCAACCCTCAGTTCAACTCCCCACGGTCCATGTTGATAATTGCCTTGGAAGTGCTCAAGAATTGTTTTCCAAGTATCAAAGTAACATCTACATCCTGGTTGTGAAGTGTAGCTTCAACCAATTGAAATCTTGTGTCCAATGACTGGAAGAATCTTGTCAAAGCTTTCCCTAAATTGGTTATTGACACGTCCGAATATGCATGTGTGTACCGCAAGTGCACGGGTGTCGAAGTAATAAATACCCGGTGAGTCGGGTAGTCGAATCCACAGGGAATAGGGCTACTAGTACTAACTTCTTCCCTGCTATCTAGCCTAATGATAATGGGATAGTGTGGTGATCTAATGTGCGAAGAGATGAACACCGGAGACGAATATGCAAGGGTAAAATGGAAGGAGAATCTCAATCAGTGAAAGTGGGGTACCGGATAACCAAAGTGTTTCTATGATGAGTAAGTTAAATCGTGGAAATCCAAACATAATCGGGTCTATCTCTAGATCACCGATACTAGTCCCCTACGAGGTCCCGGTGGAGAAATCGCTCAATCTCAACACCTCACACCACATATGACCGCAAAGCACTCTAGGGATTCTAAACTGTGTATCCAATTCCTAAAGATTGATCCAACCCTAATTCCCTGCGAAGGATCCTAACCCCCTACATAGTCCCGGAGGAGAAATCGAGCAATCTCACGCCTCCCACCAAATATGGTTGCATAGTGCTTAGGGAATGGAGATAGAATACACCAATCGGAGGGGAAAGGGGACACTTCACTATCTCATGACTCACCCTCTCAACCCTCTTCAATCTTGAGGTTCTAACCCTAATGGAGATCTCTCTCCCACCAAGGCAACAAATCATGCAAACCAAATAACCATAAGATCAATAAGGCAAGCAAGCATTAAACAATCAAGAATGAAACTTAATCAAACTCGGATTAAATAGAAACACAAAAGCAAATCCACAAAAAGATGAGAATCCTAGGGTTCACAAGGCCAAAATACCCTCTAGGGTTTTTAGCCCTCCATGGAGCAACATACAAAAACACACCATCAATGAATGAAAGTACATTAAAAACCATAGAAATAAACCCCTTATATATGAACTGATGGCCTTGATGGAGAGCTTCGACGTCTTGAAGGACCCACTCCGAGCTAGGTTCACCGGTGGCTTCCTTGATGCTATGACGGAGGAGGAATCGATCAAAGTTGGTGACGAAGCGCCTCCAAAAGCCGCAAAGACCTCCTCTCCAAACCCCTAGCCGTCTCACCCTCAAGAGCCGCACAAAAGATCCGAAAGAATAGGGCAAAAGCGGCTATTTATAGGCCTTAGATCGCGTCAGTCACGTGCCCTCACGCGCTGCGGTGGATTTTCCACACTCCCGCGTGGGCTGCAGAATTTCCACGCTGGCGCGGAATTTCCACGCGGGCTGCGGAATTTCCATGACGCCGCTGACGATGAATTTTTGCTACGATGCTTTTTCACAAACCGCGATCCGAACACTCTTCTCTTAAGGCCACATGTCGGGGCACACGTCCATATGGTAGGCTATAAAACTTTTCTTCATCGACGTATGTTTGAGAGGTCTTGCAATCTTCACAAAGAGAAGGAATATGAAGATGTGGCTGCCTTTGTGCCCTTCCAAATAGTGAATTGACTTGAATCTTCTTAGAAGTTGGCACACATCTCCACGTTTATGAACTGCTCTCGTGTCTTGATTCTTGAATTGAACAAGAACTCCCAACATTGTGTCTTTTTAGCCTATCTTTGCTTCCTTTTTACTCTTTAAAGCATTCACAACCTATATGCATAAAAGAACACCAAATACACAATATGAGACATAAACCACAGTAAAAATAATGCTCAATGCATGTAAAACATATATAAAAATATGTCTACTCAAGCACTTATCAGTCATCCTGGTTTCTGAGCCTGAAACTTAGTTCCCCATGTTCGGGGCTTGTTGTTGTTGAAAACCTGGTGGTAACGTGGCCTTTTGCTGCCCTTGGTTATTCCAAGAAAAATTGGGATGGGTTCTCCACCCTTGGTTGTAGGTGTTGCTATAAGGATGGCCTTTCCTTCTTCCCGAATTACCCACAAAAACTATTTGTTCAGTTGGGGATGAAGTAGCAATCGAAATAGGACAATTAGATGGCATTTGTGAACCCCCACAACATTACAACTTGTGATTGCGGCTACCCTTGGTGAAGTCAATGCATTCAATTTCTTCCTTAATGCCTCTACTTGGGCTACCAAGCATGTAACCGCATCAATTTCATATGGTTCGGCCACTTTCTTCCTTTCTCTTGCATTCCATTAGTAGCTATTCAAACCCATTTCTTTGATCAATTTCCTAGCTTCTTTGGGGGTTTTGTTCCCCGTTGTACCTCCTACGGCGGTATCTAGAAGTTGTTTATTGCTTGAGCACAACCCGTTATAAAATGTATTAATAATCATGCACTAGGGGAACCCTTGTTGTGTACACTTCCGCAAAAGGTCCTTGAATCGTTCCCAAGGCTCAAACAAAGTTTCAAGCTCCATCTAAACAAATGAAGATATCTCATTGCAAAACTTTGCCAATTTTCTTAGAGGGAAGTACCTTGCAAGGAAAGCTTCGACCATTTCGTTCCATGTTGTGATGTAAGCTCTTGGCAATGAATGGAGCCACTATTTGGCCCTTCCTTTCAAAGAGAATGGGAAAGCCCTCAAGCAAATTGCATCATCAGAAACCCCATTGATCTTCAACATGTCGCACACTTCAAGGAAGTTCTCAATATGATTGTTCGGGTCTTCATCGGCTAACCTATTAAATTGTGCGAACTGTTGAACTATCTGAATAAAGGCCGGCTTCAACTCAAAATTTTGTCCTGCTACCAGTGGCCTCACAATGCCCGAATGTGTCCCATGAATAGTAGGTCTAACAAAATTTGAAAGAGTTCTATGTTGGCCCTCTTGTTTAGCCATGTTTTCAGATCCTTTACCCTCTATATCAGATGAATGATTCTATTCTTGCACAGGTTCTTTACCCCTTCTACAAAGTGTTCATTCAAGTTTAGGATCTTCTTCAACCAATGTCGAAGGGTTTCCTAGGGTCATAACCTGGAGTTGCTACAAAAGAAAGAAAAACAAATCCGAACGATGATAGAATAAGAAAGTGTGAAATAGTGTAAATGATGAATACATAAAATAGCAAAGTGCAAAGTGTTTCTAAAACGCCTATTCCCCGACAACAGCACAAAAATCTTGACACACCCCTTACGTGTGACCCGCAAGTGAGTGGGTAGTCAAATTCACAGGGAATAGTGATCAGAAACACAAAGATTGCTACTTAGATAAAGTGAAGATGAATCATTAATAGTGTGAACAAAAATAATATGAAAAGGAATAAAGAAAATAAGAAAGAGAGGCACAATAATATGAGAGGAAAGGCAATTGATAGAAAGTGGGGCACTCCGACATTACTCACCCTAGGATTATTGCTTCAAGTGCAAGGCCAACTATTATGTCTCCTAAATGATGTTTAACAAGTCGTGAAAATCCTAAAATACACTATCCCAATCCTAAGGTCAACCTTGACTAACTCTACACTATGCCCATGTAGAGAAATTAATCAGTCGCAACACCTCACACTGTGAACAGTTGCAAGAAGCTCTAGGGATTCCATGTGATAAATTCTATTCCCTAACATAGGTCTAACCCTTTTGTCCAGGCAAAAAAACCTAGTCACTATTAAGCCCCAGCACTAAGGATTACTTCAACGCTTCACTTTGTTGCTCGCACAACTAAGCCCCAGTGGAGTTTCTCTCTTAGCACTTTACTCTATTGTGACTACAAAGAACTCTTGGAAAATGGAGGTAGGATAATTTACAATGAAGGGGAAAGGGGATGCTCTGCTACATCTCGACTCACCCTCTCGACCCTCTCCAATCTTGCTTTATTTAACCCTCATGGTGTGTCACTTACTCACAAGGACTACCAATGTAGACTCTCAACCGTAGTGTCACACTAAGGGAGAAATCATTCAAAAAGCATTCAAGATTGGAACTCAATTAAAAAAACATAAATTAAGGAAAGCATAATAAAAGGTCAATGAAACAAAAACATCCTATGGTTTACAAGCCAAAGTACCCAGTAAGGGTTTACCTCTACATGGAGCAAGATACAATCAATTATGAAATTGAAAATAAAGAGATACAATCCATGAGTGAAACCCCATTGGTATTAATGTCAATGGTCTTGTGGAGTAGCCTCGTCCTCTTCAAAGGTTCACTCGTCAAGCCTAGGGCACACCTCGCCGGATCGGTGCCGAAGAAAGCTTACCCAATAACTCTCTTCCAAAGGAACACAGTGTCGATGGGCACAGAACCACTCCAAAAACCTTGCCAAAGCCCCTCCAAACACTAGCCGCAGGCCTCTCCAAAGTTGGGGAAAAAATGGAGAAAAGATGGAAAAGATGATCCTTAAATCGAGCGGAATCGCGGCTTTATATAGGGCTAGAATCAGGAATCCATACGGGAGTGTGGAATTTTCACACGCCCATGTGAATTTGCGGAACTTGGTTTTTCAACGGCCTGTGAACAGTAACTACTACATTACTCTGCCAAAAAAACACTCCCGAATCCACACTTTTCATCATGGCAACATAAACGGGTACACGTCTATGCCGTTTATTACGTCGCTTCTTCAATAAGAGATAACATTGACAAAGATCTTGCTAGCCTTGCACAAGTCAGAACACATGAGTATGACTACCTTTGTGCCCCTCCAATTTACATATTCCATCGAGCATAATGGACTTTGGCACAGACTCATCCGTCTTTAAGCACAACTTGCGTCTTCTCGTGTGTTCACTTCAAGATTCCATTAACAAAAATGCATTCGCAATCTACTTTGGCTTCTTTCTTCTACATTTTGCTCCACAACCCTACATGCACAAAAGAATACAAAAACACATGTGTCCGCGATAAATCTAAGAAAAGAAATGCTCATCGTAAGAAAAGAATACTTTGTATTACTAATACACAAGTACTTATTAGCCGAATGAAAGTTCCACGCCTCTAGATCACATGGCGGAATCAAGAGATAATCTCCTCTTCGTCAAGTAGTGGCTAGGGTTAGAGATGAAGAGAGAGTTTGGGGATTTTCACATTAGAGAATTAGTTGATTGATTCTATGGTTAGAGAGGAGTCATATTTATAGAGATTTCATAAAATATGATAAACATTATTCAATTATGAGTTCTATTCAAAATATGAACCTTCATAATATGATAAACATCATTCAAGTATGAAGTCCTATTTAAAATATGAATCTTCATAACATTACCATAGAAGTTCTATTAGAAATATGAGTCCTAATCTAACTAAAACCACTTTTGTCTTTGAGTCCTTATAATTTTAATTATCTATTCTACTCCATCGAATTTAAATAAAAATTTAAACTTTAGACAAAAACCCTAGACCAATTTACAATTTCACTCATCCCATGAAGTAAAATTGTAAATAGACAATTTTTTACACCTTGACAGGTACAAATATGTATGTGAAAGTAATACTTACCTCGGTGAGTGGGTAGTCAAATCCATAGGGAATGGAAGTATTAGCATTAACTAATGCTCAGTTATCCAGTTAGAATCAATGAATGTGATTAATTGAACTAATCGTGAGAGAAGTTAATAAGCAAACAAATAGACAAGGAATAAAGTGAAGGAGTTCTCAATCAATTAAGATGGGGTACTCAGGCAATGCTCCCCTTAGGATCTAATATGAAGCTCAAGATTCACTAAATGGCTCTAAACTGAGTTTAAATTCAGTCGAGGAGATCCAAGAACAATCGGTCCTCATCTCTGATAAGTCCTTGTCTGATAAGAATGCGAAGTATTCTTTCCTTATGTTGAGCATTACTTTTATCAGGTTTTAGCGCTAATACTTGTGCATTTCTGTTACTTTCATGCATATAGGGTTGTGAAGCCATATGTTAAAGAAATAAGCCAATGTAGATCGTGAACGCACACATTATTTTGCCAACCTCCTTGTATTCAAGCTAGCACAATGATTTGGAGGGGCACAAAGGCAGTCACATTCGAGTATCCTGATTTATACATTGATAGCAAGAGCTTCACCAATAAGGCCGTTTATTGAAGAATGATTGCTTCCCCGCAAGTGTACGAGATCGCCAAGTAATACCTCGTGCGAAGATAAGAGGATCGTATTCCATGGGGCTAAGGATCTCCTATTACTCCTTCTCAGGCTATTATCTAGCCTAAGATCTCAACTGATGTAATTTACTTTACTAGGTGCAATTAAAACTAAAACAAGATTATCAACAAGTTAGAGAGAACAAGCAATGAGCAAGCAAGAAATTTAATGTAATGCAAAGGGCTATGGATGTGGATCCCCTTGAGGGGTTATCATGAAACATGGATGATGATTAAAAGATGCAAGGGTAAAGTGGACCAAGAGATTTCTAGATTAGAACAACCCCAATTTCTCGGTGATTGAACCCTAATCCCATACAAACATAGATAGGAATTTCTTCCAAATCCACATTCGTACAATTGCATTAAGCACAAGGAAATCTCAAATAGGAGTAAACCTAATCTTCTTCGGCTTAACCTAACATGGAGGGCTACCAACACTCAATTTCTCAGCGTGATTATACAAGTATCCCTTTTTAATCCATTCATGATCTAATACATGCGAGTAAGTCACATCTACATGCATCACTCATAAAAGAGATACGGATTTCTCCTTAGTGTAGCACTTAGCATGAAAATAATGGATTAAATCTCAAAATTACACAAGCATGGAATTACCAAGTAATCATCCAAAATACATGATAAAACCCCCTAAGGTTCACCAACACCCGGTGGCCTTGGGGGTCTAGTTTGTCATCATCTCACAACAAGCAATACAATCAAGTAAAACACAAAAGATAAGCATAAACGACACTCCCTAGATGAAATAATGGAGGAGGTAGAAAATGTGCTGAATGACACTTTCCCAATCAAAGGAATGCCGAATGACGCTTCCTCTAGCCGCGGGTCTCCTTCCTTCAAATCGTGGTAGATCTGCCCTTGAATGATGTTGCCTTCATGCCTTGAGAGTCTTGGACCTTGACCTTGAATGATCTCCTAGCTTCCTTACCCTACTTCTACTTCCCAAGGTCGCCCAAAGCTTCTCAAGTGGTCTCTCAAAAAATGCCCAAAAAAGTCCCTTGTTCTGTCCTAAAGTCAGTATTTATACCCCCCATGACATACGAGCCATATAGGGGTCATATCTAGTCGTATAGCACTCAAAAACCCTAGATTGACATTTCATACAGGGTGCATACGGCCTCCATACGGCCCTGTATACTAGGTAGTATGGAAATCTGGACATATAACTCTAAATCATTTCGCTTCTATAGTGCATACGGCCCCCATACTGGGTAGTATGGGGGTGGTATGAAATTCTTGTTTTCTTCTCTTTTCATCTAAATGATATCTTCTTGGTCTCCATGGCTTCCTTATGCCCTACAAAGCAAATAATAGACGATTAAGCACAAAACGGGCATCAAACCTCACAAAATACATGCAAAGTGAATACGATATATATATCTATATATATATGAAAACACCTACATTTAGACACTTATCAAAGAAGCAAAACGATCTACAACATAAATGTGTGCCCGTTTATGTTACCTCGATGAAAACATGGATTTAGGGGTGTTTCGGGCCGATACTGTAGTAGGGCATTGTAGCAAAATAATGTAATAATTCACTGTAGTAAGTACTGTTCACAATCGTCCGAGAAATTGAATTTCAGAGAATCCACACAGGCATGTGGAAATTATACCCCCGTGCGAAAAATCCACAGGTGTGTGTTGATGCCCAATTCCAGCCCTTTTAAATGCCTATTTTCAGCCTGATTTCAGCATTCTTTTCTCCATCTTTTCCGCAACTTTAAAGTGGGTGGCTAGGGTTTTGAGAGGTATTGGCAAGGGTTTTGGACAAGCTCTACTGCTTTAACATCGATCCGGCGAGGTCTGACCTAGGCCGAACAACGGGACCTTTGGAGGAGACGAGACCACTCCACAAGACCATCGACACGACTATTGAGGGGTTTTTCTATGGATTACTTGTTTTTATATTCGATTTTATTATTGTTTGTAACTAGCTCCATGGAGAGCTAAACCCCCAAGTGGGGAACTTGGATTTGTGAACCCTAGGATGTAATTATTTTATTAAACCTTTTATTATAATTTCCTTAATTGATGTTTTAATTCAGTTCCAATCTTGAATGTTCGATTGATTGAATGCTCCTTTAGAGTGGCACTAGGATTGAGAGTTCACCTTGGTAACTCTTATGAGTGAGTGACACACCATGAGAGTTAGACAAATCTAGATTGGTGAGGGTTAAGAGGGTGAGTCGAGAGATAGCGGAGCGTCCCCTTTTCCTTTCGACATGATTTATCCTACCTCCATTTCCTTGGGTTCTTTGTGGTCATAGTAGAGTGAACGGGCTAAGTGATGACCTTCCATTGGGGCTTAGTTGCAAAGGCAACAGAGTGAAGTGTTGAAGTAATTTTAGCATGTAGAGCTTAATTGTGACTAGGGACCTCTCACCTGGACCAAAGGATTAGGTCTACATATAGGAAGAGGGTTTATCACTTGGAATCCCTAGAACTCCATGCAATTCTATACAAGTGTGAGGTGTTGGGATTGTTCGATTTCTCCACCGGGACATCGTGTAGAGGTAGTCACTGTTGACCCTAAATTTGGGACCGTGTATTGAAGGATTTTCATGACTCATTAATGCATTAATTAGGAAACATAATAGTAAATTTTGCACTTAAAACTGTTGTCCTAGGCAGAACAATATCTGAGTATCCCATTTATATCAATTGCCTTATCACTCATTTACTTGTGCGTCTCTTTCTTGTTTCTTTTATTCTTGTTTACATTACATCTTATCAACACAATCATTGTTCATTTTCACTTGGTTAAGTAGCAATTTAAGTATTCTTATTCCCTACTCCCGGTGGATACAATACCCCACTCACCTGGGATTATTACTTTGACAAACCTGTGCACTTGCGGGGGTTCTTGTCAGTCTCCAAGCAACTTGTACTAGTACCCTAGAAGGTCCAGGTGGATAAATTGCTCAATCTCAACACCTCACAACCCATATGACCGCAATAAGCTCTAGGGATACCTACGAATGAAACCAATTCCTAAATATAGATCCAACCCTAATTACCGGCGAAGGATCCCTAAACCCCTACAAGGTCCCGGTGGACAAATCTATCAATCCACGCCTTACACCAAATATGGTTGCAAAGAGTCTAGGGAATACGGAGATAGGAAACACTCAATCGGAAAAGGGAAGGGGACACTCCATTATCGCATGACTCACCGTCTGAACCCCAGTTAACCTTAGTGTTCTAATTCTAATGGAGACCTCTCATATCAAAGTAACAAATCAAGCAATGTAGATTAATCACAAAGATCAATAACACATGAAAGTAATAAAATCACAAAGTTAAACCTCAAATCAACTAGGATTAACTTGAAACATAAAGCAAATTAATACAAAGAATAGATCCTAGGCTTCACATGCCCAATTACCCACTAGGGTTTAGCCCTCCATGGTGCAAGTTAACAGACAATGATTACTACAATGAAAAGCAATGAAAAACATGAAAGAAAACCCCCTTGAATTCATGATGAATGGTCTTGATGGGTCACCCACCGTCTTGAAGAATCCTTATCCGAGACTAGGTCGCTGGTGGCTTCCTCTTGCTATGATGGAGAGAAGATCTATCAAAGTTGGTGATGGACTTCCACCAATGTTGTGAAAGACCTCCTTCCAAACCCTAGCAACCTTGTCTTCAAACTGCTCGCTAAAAGATCCACAAAAAGAACCCCAAAAATATTGCAAACATCATATTTATAGCTCAGATTCACATTTATCACGCGCCTACATGCCCCGGTTTGTATTTTCCACGCGCCCGCGTGGGCTGCTGGAGTGCTTTCACAAACACGATCCAAACATTCTCCTCTTGAGGCTACATAATTAGGCACACGATCATGTTGTAGACTATAAAACTTTTCTTCATCGAAGCATCTTCGAGAGATCTTGCAATCTTCACAAAGAGAAGGAACATAAAATGTGACTGCCTTTGTGCCCTTCCAACTCGTGAATTGACTTGAGTCACTTTGGAAGTTGGTAATCATCTTCACATTCATGAACTCCTCTAATTTCTTTGTCTTTGAGTTGCACAAGAACTCTCAACATTATGCCTTTATAGCCTATCTTTGCTCTTTTTTAATTCTGCAAGGCATTCGCAACCTAATTGCACAAAAGAACACATAATACACAATATGAGACATAAACCATGGTAGAAATGATGTTCAATGCATGTAAAACATATATAAAAATATGTCTACTCAAACATATATAAAAATAAGTCCTTTATCCCTTTAAGTGTGACTCCCTAGGTTTGTTTCGATTGGCAATGGGAGAATACTAAAGGACATGGGTCACACCTAGCAATCACCGTGAGCCCACGTAGTAACCTAATTTAACACGAATGAGTAGATCATTATGGATCTTTCCAATTATGAATACCATATGTGTATAAACCTTTCGTTCTTATATCCCAACCGAGTGAGAGCCATGGTATTTGTCAAACTCACTGAACTCAATCATATGCAAATAACTATAGTGGGGTGAGATTACCAAACTACCCTTCGTGTTCCACACGATTAATTTGACTGTCTTGGCCAAGGTCTTCTATTCTCACATACTTATAATCGCATAGGATACTAACTCATGTACTTATGAGAGAACGAATTCTTTCTTGGTGATCACTCAGAACTTCAACTTGCCCGACATAGTCGCAATTCAAGGTCAGCCCTACCAAAAGGTAAACTGAGCCTAACAACTCTAGTAACAGACTAGACATCACAAGTACATTGTGATCATGATACCATTGGTCTACCGCCCACTAATATGATCATAACCAACAATTCAAATTATTGACTGTCAAAGAGTAAACCCCATATGATTGGATTGTTTTGAGTCATGTTCGATTACACCAATTCGCAATGATGCATTTATGACACATGCTCCCATTATTCCATAGTGCTCAACTAGCACTCTTTGTCAAAGTATATGTCATACAAATCCTTACGAACCTTTAACGCCCAATTAAAGATTCTCCGATTTGTGAACTATTTAAGTGTATAAGTATGTGACCCTTCTAGTGCTCTCCTCTTTATCGCACAAAGAGTAGAAGATTTAACTTAATACACATGGACAATGATATTCAAAACTAATTTTAATGCCATCAAAAAATTCATATGAACATCAAAATAAATGCCTATTTAATGAGAATGAGAATGTATAATACAAATGAAATGCCCTAATACAAGTATTCTCATTGGCATTGGAGGGCATAATCTTAACAAAGAGTTATCATTTACTTGACCTAGTTAGTTCACTATGTGATCAACAAATTAATTAGCATTAAAAATAAGGGTGACTCGAACATGTCTTATGCTAATTATGATATTCAGTGGCAAAGGATTGTATGAGGTTGCGATAGGTTCCGTTAATTTTTGAAATTGACCTTCATTTAATATTGGGTAATTCAATTATCTTGCTAGAGAATAATTATGATTTATGAGCATTAAAATTGTTTGAGCACATTGCCAATGTTAAATGGACCTACAGGATCGTACACTAAGAATGCCGGGATCAAGGATAAGTATTTGTTACTTATTAGACCACCTATTTAGGGTTTTGGTGAAAAACCTAAATTAGGTGGAGCGAATAGATTATTTAGGTTGGGTCTTATTACATGTTGATCCAATCTAATCGATTTGGTCAATTAAAATGGTTTAATTAATCAATTAAAGAAGAGATTCCTAATTTGATTAGGAGTGAAGGGTTTTTTCATAAATTAGGGGTTTGGGGTTCATAATAAATAGATGGTCCAACCCTAATATGAAAAGTGAGAGAAAAAAAACAGAGAAAAAAGGATATAGTGATTGAGAGATTGTCTCTTAAGAAAACCTAGCGGCCACCCACTCTTCTCCCTTGGCCACTCCAGTCGCATTCCGCCGCTTTAACACGCCAATGCCACGCCTACAACCCCTTTTCTCTTGAATCTCGGGTTCTTGCTATTCGACCCACAAAACAAGTGTTGTTTCTTGAGGTGCAAGCATGCCTGCTTCATTCCCAAAGGCTTTCGTGTATACGTGATAGTAGAGGGGAGTCACAATTTGTAGTCCTTTTAGATTTGAAAGAAACAAGGGTGCGTTGAGAATCGTCATCAAAAGAAAGGTATAACTTTTAATTGTCTATTTGTCTAGAATTTAATCGTAGTTCTGGTATGTGATAGGGTTTTATCATGTTTACTTGCTTTTAAAAGTTTTGTTATCTGCTGGGTTTTGGCATGTATTTTTCGCATGATAATTTAATTGTTAGAGTGATAAGATCACAACAAATCCTAGCTTGAGGACCTCACACTTTCAATGCTACTTGCTTCTTTAACATGCTTATGTGGTGAGCCTTAGTCCATGTGTTTATAGTTTTCTCTTTTGTTATTTTCTCACTTTGTTATAAACTTATATTTCTTTGATTAGAGAATGCCGTTTAGGGGGAAGTAATAGAAGCTCTTGGGACCCCATGGAATACAACCCTCTCATGCGTGTAGTAGAGGTATTACTTGACGGCCCGTGTGCTTATAGATCAAAATTAGAGATCTACTCTTGGCATAGATTACACACCTACATTGCACACCCCGGTGCATCAGGAGCAATACCCATGCCTATCCCATTGCCTCTTTGGAGAGTCTCAATAAATTGATTGTGATGTTCTCCAAAAGATCAGACTCAAGGAGGTGGTTCAAAGAATATTGAGTGAGGGGGTGTGGCGACAGTTGTTTCAGATCACAGATAACACCAATGAGCAATTGGCGCTAGAGGTGTTAGCAACGTTTGAGTTGTCCCAGTGCATGATTGCCTTCCATTGCGGCAACTACATTCAGTTACAGGTCTTTGGCGTGCAACAACAGATGAGCCTAATGGAGTTCTCAGTTAAGCTCGGTCTATATGATGTAGAGTTCACCATAACTACTGCATATGATGCGTTACTGACTTCTCGGCTGGCTGGGGAGTGGCAGAGGAGGCCTTGTAATGACTGAGCACTACTCTAACTTATGGACCTCGTCAGAACAAGGCCACTACACTAAGTTGTCCAGCATTCTGATACATTCATTATGTGCTCAGTGACACACTCACAGGATGCGGTGACAGTACCGGGGTAGTCAGTCACCGAGATTTTGATTTCTTACGGAGTATAGTGGATGGATTCCACCTCCATTTAGGCTATGAGGCGGCAGTTTATATTGCACATTATGGGACTAGCCCCTACAATTCTATCCTTTTCTTCGGTCCCTACATTACTCAAATCATCAGGCACATGGGCCTACTTCAGGGGACTTATCGTATGAGGATCATCGAGGGCTTTGCAGCAATGTCCCTAGAGACCCTAAGTTCAATAGGGTTGCTGCAGTGAGTCCAGACCACTAAGGGGTTGATTATCATGACTGCCAGCCTACTCCTTCAACCAATGCTTCTGATTCACCCTTGCAGATGATAATGCCCTGCCTCACCACCGCATGCTACCACTTCACGCCTGAGATTCCACTCGCTGCATCGCGCCCCCTCTAGCCACACGGACCATGTTACTTGTTCTTCTGTAACTTTTCGTTTGATATAGAGGAGCGTCAGCCAGATCTTCTAGCATCTGGGTGTGAGGCTATCCCCTGAGCGATCCATTGGTTATATCATGGTCGACACTTATGATCTATCGGAGTCTCAGGCAGATTCTACTTCATTGAACGATGATTCTAAGACCGAGAATGCGCCATTATGATCACAGCACCAGCAACAGTCTTTTGTTTATCTTTATTTCCTTTTGTTGTATTTTCTTTTATTGCATCACTTATAGTCAGTTAGCAAGGGGAGTTCCCTTCTACATTTTGCCTTTTTTTCTTTATTTTGAATGGTTGCTTGTTCTTTTTAGCTTTTATTTTATATTATCATATTTTGGCTCATCTCGAGCTTTACTTGTGTTCTCCATTGATTTCAAGGATTATGTGGTTGCTTAGAGTGGCCAAGACATTGAGAGCAACAACATTGCTCTCCGTGTTCAAGACTGAGGATTTTAGTGAATAGTACACATGTTGAGAGTAGCAACGCCCCTTTCCATGTTAAGGGAAGTTACGTGAACTCCCTATTTCCCTTGTTGTACTCATTTGCTGTTTTGTATGCCTTATATTTATACATTGAGGGTAATGTATCATTCAAGTGTGGGGGAGGGTTACATGCTTTCCTTTGTGGATGTGTGCCTTGCTAATGATGATCAATGATTATTTTGTCAGAAATTCTTAAACATAGGGTGACACAAGTGTTAGCGATTTATCTGGAGCGACTTGTATACTCACTTTTACTCTAATGACCTAAGATTTCATCACGTTGAAATAAGTGTGAAGCCACTTGCTTTAGGATGAAAACCTTTCACTTAAGAGTAAGTGTTTGTGTTAATTCTAGTGTTAAAAAAAACTAGAAGTCGGATTCATTTATGAGATGCCCTATCAGTCCAATTTTGAAATATTGAGTGTAGAAAGATGGTAGAGAGAGCTATCCCCTAGAGGAGTGAAAGCCACTTTTAGTAGTCGAATTTTGGGCACTACAAGTGTACATTTGATGGCCTACTAGGAGAGAAGGATACTCCTATGGTGTATGAAGCTACTACCCAGTGTTCTAGTTGAAATAAAAGTTTATTAGTATTAGGTTGACTCCTGGAGACTTTGGGGCACTCATGTTAGGGTTTGCACGCACACAAGTTCTTTAAAGTAAAAGTGTAGCCTTTTATCGAGCATTCTTATTAGAACTAACCATTGTTGATCCCTCTTTTCTTAAGGATTTGCCATTCCATTGAGATCATAAGTAATGCACTCATCTCCACTTTTATTGAGTGATGTAAGATTGCTTGAGGATAATCAAGCATTCATGTGTGGGGGTATTTGACGAGTGCATTTCATATCATATTCACTCACCCTTTTTCCATTCATTTACTCGTCTTTTAGAAAAATTTTATACATTTGAGGTGCTATTCTAGGTATATTTGCTAGATGTGCAGAAACAAGGGGCTCGAAGCAATTTGGAGTTAATTTGGGGAGTAATCGAGCAGAAGAATCATTATTCTGCTAAGTTTCAAGAATGATACATGAAGCAAAGAACCATACATTGTCCCCTTGAAAACCCCATTCAGGAGACAAACAATAAAGTATTCAAGAATAATCCTGTTCTAAGGCTAGACACGGTCTCCGCATGGCTGTGCACATTCCCCTGAAAATCTCAGCCTACAGACAGTTTCTTCTAAACAAGGGCAGCATGATCTGGAATCTCTTCGCATGATTATGCACAGGCAGTGCATAGAATGTCACGATCGTGTCTTACCCCTTGAATATTCCAGCGTCGATTCACTCATAATCCTTGAAAAAGCCCCTTGTGTGTGACTAGCAAGTGCACGGGTTTGTCGAGTAATAAATCCCAGCTGAGTGGGGTATCGTACCACGTGAAAGTGAACAATGATAATGTTGATAAAATGTAATGAAAACAAAGATAAAAAAGAACAAGAATGAAAGACAAAGGTAAGTGAAGGGTAAGGCAATCGATTGAAGTGGGGTACTCCGGCAATGATCCCCATAGGATTAATATTTCATGTGCAAGACCAACTATTACACTTCCTAATCAATGCTCAATGAGTCGTGGAAATCCTTAAGCACACGGTCCCAAATCTAAGGTCAATCGTGACTAAATCTACACTATGTCCCGGTGGAGAAATCGCTCAGTCTCAACACCTCACACTGTGTAAAGTTGCATGGAGTTCTAGGGAATCCAAGTGATAAACCCTCTTCCTATGTATAGACCTAACTATTTGGTCCAAGTGAAAGGCCCATAGTCACAACTAAGCCCCAGACACTAGAGTCCCTTCAACGCTTCACTCTGTTGCTCGCGCAACTAAGCCCCAGCGGAGTTCATCCTCTAGAACTTCACTCTATTGTGACCGCCAAGAACTCAAGGCAATTGAGGTAGGATAAATCACACCGGAGAGGAAAGGGGATGCTCTGCTACCTCTCTACTCACCCTCTCAATCCTCTCTAATCAAGCAATGTCTAACCCTCGTAGTGTGTCACACATCTACAATGGTTACCAAGATGGACTCTCAACCCTAGTGTCACTCTAGGGGACAAAACATTCCACAAGCACTCAAGATTGGAACTCAATTGAAACATCAATTAAGGAAAGCAAAATAAAAGATTAATGAAACAATAACATCCTAGGGTTTACAAAATCCAAGTACCCACTAGGGGGTTTAGCTCTCCATGGAGAACAATACAATCAACAATGAAATCAAAAGTAAAAACAAGTGTTCCATAAGAAAACTCCCTCGGTAGTCATGTCGATAGTCTTATGGAGTAGCCAAGTCTTCTTCAAAGGTTCCCTTGTCCAGCCTAGGGCACACCTCACCGCATCTATGCCCATGAAAGAACCCCAATAACCTTCTTCCAAGCGAATCACGATGTCGAATCCCTCAAACCACTCCAAAGACTTGCGAAAAGCCTCTACAAACTCTAGCCAACGGCTTCCCAAATGATGGAGAAAAGTAGGAAAGAAAAGAGAAAAAGATTCCTAAAATCGGGTTGAATCGCAGCTTAAGTAGTGCTGGAATTGAGAATCCACACACCCCTGTGGATTCTTCCCACGGGCCTGTGGAATTTCCACACGGGCGTGGGGAATTTCCACACACCAATGTGGAATCTCTGAAAATATGTTTTCTGGCCAGCTATGAACAAGAACTGCTACAGTAATTTGCTGTAGTGCCTTGCTATCTTACTTTTCCAAAAATATTCCCATTTCCACACTTTTCGTCGAGGCAACATAAACTGGCACACGTTTATGCCGTAGATCACAACTATTCTTAAATTAAAGGTTTCGTTGGTGAAAGATCTTGCTATTAATGCATAAGTCAGGATACACCAATGTGACTGCCTTCATGGCCCTCCGACTTGTTGTAATAGTTTGAGTACATGGAGGCTGGCACACATTCACGCATCATAAGACCATACTTGTGTCTTCACGTTTGTTCCTTCTAAGATTCAATCAATTAGTATGCGCATGATCTACTTTTGGCTTCTTTTCTCAAAACTTAACTTCACAACCCTACATGCATAAAAGTAACACAAATGCAAAAGTATGAGAGCTAAAACCTGATAAAATTAAGGCTCATCATAAGGAAAGAACACTTTGCATTCTTATCACACAAGCACTTATCAAACTCCCCCACACTTAAGCTTTTGCTTGTCCTCAAGCAGAGGAATACCCATTGAAACATAGAAGAAAGAAATATTGAAAGTGCTCGGCCATAGGTTCACCAAAACATGCAAGGAGAGCATTCTACGAGTAAGGGAAATTTTGACACTAAATACGAAAAATGAATTCTCTATCTAAAAACTCGAATAGAAAAGGACAACAAGCCTGAAATTGTGTAAGTGTGTGTAAACTCACTCAATTCAACCCAAAGTATACTACTCAAAGTTCTATGTATAAGGGACTTATTTATCTACAAAACATAACAAAATAAAAAGATGGTAGTAGCTTCACACATCGTCTAAGGTAGCTCTTTCCTGAGCAGCCACTAAGATGGCTTTCATACTTTCAAGGTGGGGTGGTAGCTTTCACTCATCCCATGAGATAACTCTTTCTCTCATTAGGGCATAAATAGTATCTGACTTATGAGAGTAGCTTCATACTTCATAGGTGGTAGCTCTTTCCACCCAAAATGCACAACTAAACAATATATCTATATATTTTTTTCTTTTCTTTTTCCAAAATTGTATTTATTTTTTTTTAAGCAAAATAACACAAGAAACAAAACTAATTAGTCCCTTAAACATCGAAACATGAGTTTCCAAAAGAGTTTCAAGAGTGAGTAGTGGAAAAGGTGTCAATCGGGCAAAAATTCCTACAAATTCAAGAACAAATTAGAGCATGAAAACATTCAATGTTAAAATTCTCCTAAACTCGAGAATATAATCATTACAACTAAGGTGAATAGCCATTAGCTACATGAACATGTATGTCAATCAAAATTTATATAAAGGACATGTGCAATGTGAATTCCCCCAACACATAAGATGTACATTATCCTGAATATACCATGCAAGCACAGTAGAAAATAAATCAATCAAGCATAAATGTGGAAGTGGCAATTGAAACAATACTCCCCTGACTTCTAGTGTTGCGTTTGATGGAGCTAAATCCATGTTAATAAAGTTCCAATGGGTTGTGAAGCACACATGGCCCACAATGGCCGTGTCCATGACTAGTTCTCATTTCCCATACTGACAAGACCATCCGCACGCATACACATGGGGATTCTGTGAGGCTCAATAAAAACAAAAAAACTCAAGTATATAAAAGATAGAGCAATAAATATAACTCGAGACAACAAAATGAAAATAAAAGACATACTCAGAAGGAAAATCCTTTCTAAGTAGTGCAAGTCTAACAAAAATACAATATAAGATAACAAGAAAGAAATAAAGAATGACGCATCAACTGTCGATGTAACGCTCTGGCTCTGCTACCAGTGGATTCGGTGATGGTGAAGCCGGAGGAGCCGGAGATTGGCTAATCAATAGCTACTATAACCTGTTGAAACGGGCCATCACAATGGTATACTGTGCCTTATATATCACTCGAATCTCGGTAATCTCTGCCCACAATACACTCACAACACTCTTGAGCCTCGCAATATGATCATAAACTCGGGACAGGGTGAGCGTGCGCCATGGGCTCTCAGTCTCCATCGGTGCAGAACCCTCCGTTGCGTCTCCTCCGCCCGCTGCGCTCTTTGTAGGAGATGTAGGCAAAATATAAGCTCCAGGCCCATATCTGCGCTCTAGTCCCGTCATCCTGATCGAATCAAGTCAAAACAGGAATAGGGATAACCGTCTTTTCGGCTCCTCGGATAACACCCGACAAGGCCTATCCTAAGGATAAGCCTTGTACCATATAGGGTCCAGCAAATAATACTCCCGCGTTCCAATTCTGGCCCTGATATCTCAAGAAGTCTAGCACAATGTGGTCAGGTGAATCGGTACAATCCGGGCCATAGAATATAAATAAAGTAACCCCTACTGGCTCAAAGCACCTGCGTTGTCACCTCGGTCATTCACAAATCTGCTAAGGACTGAATGTAAATACCTGTAGCTCGGCCAGGACAAACATGTGGCTTTGGTGATGATCTTGCTAAATGGGCCCATATAGTACTTTGCCAAAATATTTCCAATTCCACACTTTTCATCGAGGCAACATAAACGGGCACACGTTTATACCGTAGATCTCAACTCTTCTTCAATCAAAGGTTTTGTTGGTGATGATCTTGCTATTAATGCACAAGTCAGGATACACCAATGTGACTGCCTTCATGCCCCTCCGACTTGTTATAATAGTTTGAGTACACGGAGGTTGGAACACATTTACGCATCATAAGACCGCACTTGTTCCTTCCAAGATTCCATCAATTAGTGTGCTCACGATTTACTTTTGGCTTCTTTTCTTAATATTTAGCTTCACAACCCCTACATGCACAAAAGTAACATAAATGCACAAGTATGAGTGCTAAAAACCTGATAAAAGTAATGCTCATCATAAGGAAAGAACACTTTGCATTCTTATCACACAAGCATTTATCAATCCACATTGAGGGTACAGTCATTGCACAACCATGAGCATATCGTGTCCTACCCAAGAATTGCCATTTAACTCTAGACTTCTAGGGTTTTGAGATCATCTTTGTTTAGGGATTTGTTACATCACCGGGAGTACTTGGATAATATCGAAGATCACACTTCACCACACCATCTAGGGAGATCAAGTACGAGTTTGAGGCTGATGAGATCCATAAGTGCAAGGGTCGTTATGTAATACCTATCATGCACTCACGAGAGGGTCATATTCCCTAGGGTCCCAAGAACTGCTATTACTTCCCCCTAGATGACATTGTCTAATCTAACAAATATAGGATTAAAACAAGATAAGAAAAATAACAAAAAAGAAAACTATAAACACATGGACTAAGGCTCACCACATAAGCATGTTAAAAAGTAAGTAGCAATGCAAATGCGACGTCCCCAGGCTAGGACCCCCTCAGTACTACTAAAGCTAGATGGATGCTAAAATTACAAAGGCAATGGTGATTAGGCCAAGAGATATCCAACAGTAGGTTACCCCGATGGTCACGGCAATAACCCCTAATCCCATACAAGTATTGGGTAATAATCGCTTCCGCCTAAATCTTCCTATTATTGCATTAAATGTTGGGATATCTCTAATTAAAGCCGATACTCAACTAGGTATAACCCTAATGGTTGGAATGGTATGTAATACCCAATGGTCAATGTATATTCATACATGAATCCTTTCTAAACCAAGTGTGTCTAATACTAGGGCAATGGTCATGCAAACTAGTATAACCTAGAAATTGATACACAAAGTTCTCATGCATACCAATACATCAAAGATCACAAGGCTTAAACCACAAATCACATTAATGCCATATATGTAAACTAAAGCAAGTTCATCCCTTGGTTCACCTGATGTTCGATGATCTTGGGAGTCTAGTTTAACATAAACCAAAGAGAGATATCAACATACAAAATGAGTTTAAGAAAAATCAATGAAAGACTCCCTTAGACACGTCGACTAGAAGGTGGTGATGAGAACTTGTCCTATTTTGGCTGGCAAGCTCCTTGATGTTCTCCCTTGGGTGTAACCTTCTTCTCCCATCGATTTGCCCCTCAGATGTGCCTTCTCCCGCAGCCTTGAAGCTCTAGAAGATGATGGTGGAGAAGGAATGGCCAATGACACCATGAATGATGCCCTAACCCCCTTTAAAAGATGATCTCGGGATGGCTTGCGAGATGCTTCACCGTAAATATACTGCCCGTGAGGATGCTGAGAAAACAAGCCAAAAATTTCAATAAGTTGCTATATTATTGCTACAGTAAACTACTACAATGCTACTGCTCTCTAAATTGAGTGCGCTCATCTTCATATCCATGAGGTTGCTTGTAAGAATTCCCAAACTTAGATTTTTCACAAAGACTTCGTGCTTTAGGCTGCTACAGTGCTGCTACAGTGCCCGGGAACTAAAATGCAGTTTTCATTGTCGGTTTCTTCTTAAATCACATTGTTGGGCTCACCTAAGCTTCCTTTATACCCATAACATGAAATTAACCAATTAAACCATAAAAGCGCATGAATTCATCAATAAAATACATGATTCATACAGAACAAATATGAAAAAAATACTTATATTTAGGTGCTTATCAAACATCCTACACCTAAGTGTTTGCTTGTTCCCAAGCGAACATACATGAAGAACAAGGGCAAGAATATAAATGGCTAAATGTACAACTTTAAGCTCAAATTTAAAGGACTCCACAAGCACAAGTGAAAAGAAATCAATAGGTGAGTTAGTCAATGAATAGTTAAGTGACAGTAGCTCTGTTTTATCTAAAGTGCTCATGTAAGTGTGTACCAACTCCCACCTTAACCTACACACCCTAGATTACACCACGATGTCCATTCACCCCACGCACAATGGAAATGGCATTAAAGTGCTAAATACATCCTCAATACTCAGTTAAAAGTCCTTTGGTTCCTAGATAAAATTCTAACTCTCAAGTGACTATGTTGCAGGTTCTAGGAGATCAATAGAGATACTTTATTTCTTTCACACATATATACAGATGTACACACACATTTTTTCTTTCTTTCTGAATCCAACAAATGTAGATTGCACCAACAATTTTTACAATCTTTTTGAAGGAGCCACCTAATGACAAATGTAGCTATATGAAATCAGCCTTAACTTTCTCGATAATGCTCTAGTTGCAATGATTAAGGTAGACTTGGAAAATATACCTGAAGGTCAATAATTATAAATGATGTTATTATGAGAGATTCGAAGGGCATAGTTAAGAAAATGTCAAATATTTCTTTCATGTTTTCACTTCATATGGCTATAGTTAAGTTATATATCACAGCTACATAGAATTAGCCATAACTTTCTCGATTCTACTCAAATTATAATGATTCAAGTGGCATTAGACAATATATCTTCATATCTATATTTCTAATTGATGTTATTATGTGAGATTCAAAGCAAATTATTATGAAAATTACCAATATTTCTTTCACTTGTTTACTTCATATGGCTACATTTGGGTTTTATGGCACAGCTACACAAAATCAATCATAACTTTCTCGTTACTTCTCCAGTTACAATGATTTAAGTGGTATTGGAATACAAACCTTAAAATCTATATTTTTCAATGATGTTATTGTATGAGATACATAACAAATAATCAAGAAAGTGATGAATATTTCTTTCACGTGATCACTTCAAATGACTGCAGCTTAGTTTTATAGCATAGCTACATAGAATCAGCCATAACTTTCTCGTTGTTGTGACACGCCACTTGCGTGTGTGTACCACAAGTGCACTGGTCATCAAAGTAATAAAATACCGCGGTGAATGGATAGTTGAATCCACAAGGGATAGATGTTCAGAAAGAAGAAGTATTGCTATTTAGCTAGAGTGAAACCAATTTGTGATTTAAATCAAAATATCAATGAAAATAAAAATAAAAGAGAAAAGAGGAAGTAGAAGGAATAAAGAGAGGTAATCGATAGTAAAATGGGGTACCTGTACAATGCTCACCCTAGGACTAATGTTTCAAGTGCAAGACTAATATTATTCCTCCTAATTCAAGTTTAATGAGTCATGGAAATCCAAAGGCACACGGTCTCAAACCTGAGGTCAACCGTGACTAGCACCCTACACTATGCCCCAGTGAAAAAGGATACTCTCAACACCTCACATTGTGTGGAACTGCTTGAGGCTCTAAGGAATCCAACTGATAAACCATATTTTCTAATTTAGATCTAACCCTTTGGTCCAGGTGAAAGATCCATAATCACAATTAAGCCACAGCACTAAGGATTACTCCACACTTCACTCTGTTGCTTGCACAACTAAGCCTCAGTGGAGTTTATCTCTTAGCACTTCACTCTATCATGATCTCAAAGAACTCTTGGAACATTGAGGTAGGATAAATCACATCAGAGTGGAAAGGGGACATTCTGCTACCTCTCGACTTACCCTCTCAACCTTTTTTAATCTCTCTATGTCTAACACTAACGAGGTTGTCACCACTTCAATGGGTTACCTAGATAGATTCTCAACCCTAGTTTCATTCTAAGGGGAAATCACAACAATATTCATGCAAGATTTAAACTCAATTAAAAAATCAATTAAAGAAGCATAATAGAAGTCAATGAAACAAAATCATCCTAGGGTTTACAAGTCCAAGCACCCACTAAGGTTTTAACTCTCCATGGAGCTATACAAAGTCAAGAATGAAATCGAAAACTAAATGCAAGCAACCCATTGAGATAACCCCTATAGATAACCCCCTTGTCATCTGTGTTGATGGTCTTTAAGAACTGCCTCATCTTCTCCAAAGACTCCTCCGTCAAGCATAGGGCACACCTCGTCAAATCAATGCAGATGAAAGCTCCACCAATAACTCTCCTTCAAAAGAAATCGCTAATGAAAGCCATAGACACTCACTAAAAACCTCGTAAAACCTCTCAAAACCCTAGCCGCACTGTCTCCTAAAGATAGGAAGAAGATAGGAGAAAAGTCTCCAAATTAAACTCTCCAAGCGGTATTTAAAGGGCTGAAATATGGCATCCACACACCCCTGTGGAAATTTCACATGGGTGTGTGTATTTCTAGGCTTCTCATTTCCTGCGCGCTATTAATAGTATCTATAGTATTAGCTACAGTACTTTTACTGAAGTACTCCCGAATTCATTTTCTTCATCGAGGCCGCACGGTTGGGCACACATCTATACAGTAGATCACGTTGTATCTTCATTTTTTTATTGAAGCTCTTTACAATGTTACACAAGTCAAAACATATGAGTGTGACTGCCTTTGTGCCCCTCCACTTTGTGTATACACCTGAACACTTTGGAGGTTGGCACACACCCACATGTCTATGAGCACAACTTGTGCCTTAATCCTTGCTCGGTCCAAGAGTTTCCTCAACAATTGCGTCCATGATATAGTTTTGCTTCATTTCTTCCAAACTTCTCTCCATAACCCTAAATACGCAAAAGAATGCAAATACACATGAATGAGCCATAAAATCTGATAAAAGTGATGCTCATTGTAAGAAAAGTATACTTAGTAATATTTATGCACAAGCACTTATCATGTTGTTATAACTGAAATGGTTCAAGTGTGTTAGAAAACAGAACTCAAGATCTATATTTTTCAAGGATGTTATTGTGTGAAAGTTAATATGCTCCTTGCTCATCTGTAAGTGCACAGGTAGTAAAATGTAGTATAATATACCCAATGAAGATCAAGTAGTCGAATCCATAAAGACCAGTAATTTCCATTACTAGATTCTCTTAAATATTAGGGGAAAACTCTATTCTTTGAATCTAAAGGAAGAATAAGAGAAGTGAGGAGAAGATGGAAAGAGAACAAGGTAAGAACATGGTAGAAGTTGTGATGAGAAGTAGCACCCCAGACCAATCCTCTAATGAAACATGCAGTGTCTCTCCTGCAATGGTATCAGGTAAATCCTATGGATCCTATGTGTGCTCTCAATGCAATGCCACATTTATGTTAATAAAATATGCCATGTTTTGTAATTGTAACAATGGGAATCATGGACATAAAATTTTGTAACTACACTATGACAATCGCAACTATAAAATTCAAAACATGTTGAATTTTATTATTACAACTACACAAATCATGACATCAAGTACTAGTAAAAATAAGTTTTAACATAGGAAACAAATAGAACTCCATAATCATTACAAAAGAGTAAATCAACTATATATTATCAACTAAGTTAATGAATTCGGGGTACCAAAGAACGGTTAGCATCTTATGGGCTCACACAACATTGAAAAGATAAAGAAAACAATTATGAATTGATTGAGTCCATGAAAGTGCATGGGGTCTTCAAGTAATAACTCTCATGCAAGCACGAGAGGGTCGTATTCCTAGGGCCCAAGAAGCTACTCTTACTTCCTCTTCACGTGTTGTTTAGACTATAAATGCGAGTGATTCTCCTAAGCTACTAAGAAATAAAAATAACTCTAAGATAAGTGTCTACAGTTTAGGTAAATAAGGTAAAAATCAAGGGATGAAGATGGTCACGGATGTGGATTCCCCTGGGCTACTAAAGTGAGAAGGATGCTACGACTATCATGCAATTGGTTGTTTGGACCGAGAGATTCCTACAATAGTCCAACCCGATGGTCATGGTAATTGACACCTAATCTAGTACGAGTATTGATAACAAATTTTTTCTGACCAAATCCTCCTATAATTGAGTTAAAAACAGGGAAATCTCTACATAGGGTTGAAACACAAACTAGGTCTAACCCTAATGTTAGAGGGGTACAAAGTACCTGGTGATCACGGCATATTTGTACATTGATCCCTTCCAAGCTAAGTATGTCTAGTACAAGGGCAATGGTCATGCAACCAAGTACAACCTAGATATTGACATACAGAGTTCTTATGCATATTAATACATCAAAGTACACCAAGCATGGATCACGAACACACAAAATGCAATAGAATAAATCATAGTATCCAACTACACAAGTTCACCCCAAGGTTCACCAACACCTGGTAACCTTGGGGTTTAGTTGTTCATGCTAAAATAATACTTGATAAAATCCACAAAAACAACCAAGTAAAACAACATAAAATTCCCTCAAACGATGAATGTGGAGAGATAAGTCGAGGAGACCTTCCACGACGCCACCAATGTGGCGACTTCCTTGCTCTCAACATGTTTGAACAATTAGAGATAATGCTGGATCTTTCACTTCCTTTGATTTCCTTGACTAAAATGTCTTCTTAAGCCTTCTTGACCCCGGATTTGGAAGATGGGGAAGAGTGGTGGAGGTAGAAGAAGAAGATATGGAAGAAGATGCCTTAAAAACACCCTTTTAAAAAAATCTAGGGATGGCTTCATGGCCTCATTCATGGGCATGAAGGAGGCCATCAGAGTCTCTGGAATTCACTAAAGAATTTGTGAACTGCTACATGTAAAATGCTCTAGTGACCACTCATTCTTCAACCACTTCATGTGCGTCTTCAAAGCCATCAGCAAACCCACCAACAAAACCTGAGACTTTGCCATTTCTCATGTTCTTCATTCTACAGTAATTGCTACATTGCTGATATAGTACCCTGGACTCTAAAATGCTGCTTTGGGTGTTGTTTTCCTTCTCTTTTGCATTGTTGAGCTCACTAGGGAATCCACAAAACCTGTAACATGAAAAATGCCCATTAAACCACACAAATGGAAACAAATCATCGATTTATACACAAATCATATGACATAAATATGTATAGAAAACATACATTTAGGCAATTATCAAGAATCCATAGACTCCTGATTGCTACCCATTCTCTCCAGTTGTGCTCCAAAGATCTTTCCGCCGGCTTCGATCTAATCCCTAGATGGATGGTGGTAAAGATCATCCAAAAGTTGCCTCCAAAATCCCAAGCCAAACTCCCATCAAACCCTAACTTTGGGACTTAAAAAGAGTTTTTGACTCAAGCACGGCCGTGCTTTGGGAGTGCTTCCTAGTCGTGCTCTTTATAGCTAGATTTAGGGTTTTACATCAAAGTGAGTTTTCTCCAGATAGTAAAGAGCATGGAACAAAAGCACTACCTTGCTTGGGCTGTGCTTCCATAAGCATTACCATGCTCTTAGCTCCAAGATTGTGCTTTCGTACTTCTAATATTTTTTTAAGAACTATAATATGCACGGCTCAAAAGCATGCATGTCCTTAGGCCGTGCTTAACCTAAAAGCTTCTAATTGAGTTTTTTCAATGTCATGTCCACCCTAATACTTCTAATGTCCTAAAGCATGTTAATCTATAAAAGAACACAAACATACCCAAAATAGTACTAAAATATATAAAACAAATGCTAAAAAACAAGAAAAAAATATTTAAGAAGTATAATATATATAATGCCCTAATCAAGATTCATAGCGAATAGTTGATAAATGACAAATATTTCTTTCATGGGTTCACTACATATGGCCACAACTGAGTTTTATGGCACAGCTAAATAGAATTAGCCATAACTTTCTCATTGTTGCTCCAATAGTAATGATGTCATTGTGAGATATTCAAAGATAGTAGTCTACAAAATTACCAATATTTCTTTCGCATGTTCACATCATATGGCAATTACTGAGTTTTATGGTGTAGCTACATAAAATCAGCCATAACATTTCTCTTTTCTGCTCTAATTACAATGATTCAGGTAGCATCCAAAAACAGACCTAAAGATTTATACTTTGAAATGATGCTATTGATCGAGATTTAAAGTGAATAGTAGAGAAAATGACCAATATATTTCTTTCATGTTTTCACTTCAAATGGTTGCGACTGAGTTTATTGCGCCACTTCACAAAATTAGTCATAGCTTTCTAGTTTCATCTCTAATTGCACTAATTTTGATGATGTATGAAAACATACCTCAAGATCAATATTTTTAAATAATGTCATTATCTAAGATTCAAAGTGAATAGTTAAGAAAATAACCAAAATTTCTATCCCATGTCAATTCAGATGGCTGTAGATATGTTTTATGCTGTAGCTACACACAATCAGCCGTAACTTTCTTATGCTGCTTAAATTGCAAAGGTTCAGGTGGTGTAGAACCCAGACCTCAAAATCTATATTTCTAAGTATTATAGTTATTCGAGATTTGAAGTGAATAGTTGAGAAAGTGATCAATATTTCTATCATGTGTTCACTCTATATGTTGTAGCTAAGTTTTACAGTGAAGTTGCAAAGAATTAACCATAACTTTCTCGTAGCTACTCTAATTGCAATGATTCAGGTGGCGTTGTAAGACATGCCTAAAGATCTATATTTTTGAATGACATTATTATTTCAAATTAAAAGTGACAGGTCGAGAAAATTACCAACATTTCTATCCCATGTTTACTATTTATTCAATCACTAAATGATAAAAACTAAAAACTAGAAATCAAACAAAGCATAAGAACTACTTGGGTTACCTCCAAAGTAACACTTGTTTTATGTCACAAGCCTAATGTACCTGCTCCTACCTAAGGTTGGATTCTTCTCCCTTGTCATTCCAATTATTCTTCCCAAAATAATATTTTAAGTGGTGCCCATTTACCTTGAACGTACATCTCTCGGGGTGAGTTACCTCTACAACACCGTAGGGGAAAACTGACTTTACCATGAACGGTCCCGACCCTCTTGATTTCAACTTACCAGGAAACAACCTCAATCTTGAATTAAAAAGTACTTGGTCTCCTTCTTCGAATTCCTTACTGCATGTGAGGATCTGGTCGTGGTACTTCTCTGTGCACTCTTTCTAAATCTCTAAATTGTTATTGGTAGTTATCCGCCATTCTTCGAATTCCTTACTGCATGTGAGCTAAACTTTGACCCCATTAAGGTTTGTTTTGCGTGCTTAATCTTGGAGTTTTCCTTGGTGTTTCTTTGGCTTACTCTTTTCTTGTTTTGTGTATGTGTGTGTGTGTGTGTGTGTGTGTGTGTGGTCTTGGTTGGTTAGGTGGTGAGGGTTTGGCTCGAGGCAAGGAGTAGGTGGAGAAGTAATACTCTTGTGGGCTATACTTGCCTAAGTTTGGTGAGTGTGATTATTGATAAGTGCTTGTGTATAAGTAATATGTAGTATTCGTTTCTTACAATGAGCATTATTTTTATCAGATTTTAGCGCTAATACATGTGTATTTGTGAACTTCATACATGATGGGTTGTGAAGCCAAATATGAAAGAAAGAAGCCAAAGTAGATTGCGATTGTACTTTGTTGATGAAGTCTTGGAGTGAACAAATGTGAAGACACAAGTTGTGATCTAAGATATGTGAATGTATGCCAACACCATGTGCTCAAGCAATTACATGGTTTGCAAGGGCACAAAGGTAATCACATTTGCGTATTCCGATTTGTGTAATATTAGCAAGATCTTCACCAATATGGCATTTTATTGAAGAAGTGATGCGATCTACAGCATAGACTTGTGCTTGTTTATGTTGCCTCGATGAAAAGTGTGGATTCAGTAGTATGTAGCAAATCATTGTAGCGATTTACTATAGTAGTTACTATTCACAGCCCATAGAAAATTAGATTTCCTGAAATCCACACGGGCATGAAGAAATTCTACACTACTGTGTTGATGCCCGATTCTAGCCCTTTATAAAGCCGCGACTTGTACGGATTTGGGGATCCATCATTCATCCTTTCTTCTATCTTTTCTCCAGCTTTTGGGAGGCAGGAAGCTAGGGTTTAGAGGGGTTTTGGCAAGGCGTTTGGAGTGGTTCTACGGCCTTGACACCGCGTTTCTCTTGGACGATAGTTATTGGGGGAGCTTTTGCCAGCACCGACCTTGCGAGTTGTGCCCTAGGCCTGATAAGAGGGCCTTTGGAGATGACAAGACTACTTCACAAGACCATCGACACTAATATTGAGGGGATTTTCTTATGGATTACCTGTTTTTACTTTCAATTTCATTATTGATTGTATCTTGCTCCATGGAGAGCTAAACCCCATAGTGGGTACTTGGACTTGTAAACCCTAGGATGTTATTATCTTATTGACCTTTTATTATGCTTTCTTTAATTGATGTCTTTAAGTTATTTCCAGACTTGAATGCTTGTTGAATGATTTCTCTCTTAGAGTGACACTAGGGTTGAGAGTCCTTCTTGGTAGCCTTTGTGGATGAGTGACACACCATGAGGGTTAGACAATGCAAGATTGGAGAGGGTTGAGAGGGTGAGTCGAGAGGTAGTGGAGAGGGTTGAGATGGTGAAGTTCTAAGAGAGGAACTCCACTGGGCCTTAGTTGCACAAGCAACAGAGTGAGGCGTTGAAGTAATCCTTACTATCTACGGCTTAATCGTAACTAGGGGTCTTTTTCCCTAGACCAAAGGGTTAGATCTATATATAGGAATAGGGTTTGTCCCTTGGAATCCCTAGAGATTCTTGTAACTGTACACAGTGTAAGGTGTTCAGAATGAGCAATTTCTCCACCAGGGCATAGTGTAGAGTTGGTCACGGTTGACCTTAGGTTTGGGACCGTGTATTTTAGGATCTCCATGACTCATTAATGATCAGTTAGGATACATAATAGTTGGTCTTGCACTTGAACCAATAGTCCTAGGAAGAGCAATGTCTGAGTGCCCCACTTTCTATTCATTGCCTTTCCTCTCATTTTATCGTGCCTCTCTTTCTTATTTTCTATAGTCTTGTTCACTTTGATTTTATCCACACTATTATTGTGTTATTTTCACTTAGTAAGTAGAAATCATTGTGTTTCTATTCACTATTCCCTGTGGAGACGATAACCCACTCACATGGGCTTTATTACTTCGACAAACCTGTGCACTTGCGGGTGACACGCAAAGAACGTTGTCAGGTTTTTGGCGCCGTTGCCTGGGAATAGGCGTTTAGAGATACTTTGCACTTTGCTATTTAACTATTCATCATTTATTCTATTTCACCTTTTCTTATTCTGTCATTATTCTAATTTGTTCTTTTTCTTTGATTTCAGGAAAAATGATCAACATACCCGAATTATTTGACACAATTATGGGAATGGTTGAAAATATAGAACAAAAAGTTCAGTTGTTTACAGTGCAATCCACTTTATTTTGTTCCGTGCAAGAGCAATTCACCATTAACAATCCCGTGGAAAGAACAGTTGTTGATTATATTGACAGAATTCAGGATCTGAGTTGCGAGTTGGATAGTATGCTGGATCAGTTTAAAAAGTTTGCATTGGCATCTATGAGCATTCATTTGGAAGAAAGTTTGGAGAGAGTCCTTGCTCAGTTTGAATCCTCCTTTCAAGAACAAAGACAAGATCTTTTCTCATTGGGTGTGTCATCTTGTGGGTACGAAATCTGTGAGATAGAGGATGATGTTGTCATTGAAGACCATTCAAATACACATGTACAAGTAGAGGAGGAGATAAAGAATGATCTCGAACAAGGGTCGGATGATTTTGAGAAAATTGACAAATTGAAGGAAAGAAGATTGCGACCATCAATTGAGGAACCACCTGAGTTAGAGCTAAAAACTTTACCGACACATTTGGAATATGCTTTCCAAAATGGAAGAATGAAAGGTCCCAGTGATTGTGGCTTCGAACCTCTCTCCAGATTAGAAGGATAAGCTTGTGAGCATGTTAACAAAACATAAATCTGCCATTGCTTGGAAGATCTATGATATAAATTGAATAAATCCTTCATTTTGCACTCATAACATCTTAATGGAGGATAATTACAAGTCGGTGATTCAACCTTAGAGAATATTGAATCCAAACATGAAGGAAGTTGTCAAGGAAGAGGTGGTAAAATTGCTAGATGCGGGAATCATTTATCCTAAATCAGACAGTGTGTGGGTGAGCCCAACTCAAGTA
Organism: Dioscorea cayenensis subsp. rotundata; assembly: GCF_009730915.1. Classification (NCBI taxonomy): domain Eukaryota; kingdom Viridiplantae; phylum Streptophyta; class Magnoliopsida; order Dioscoreales; family Dioscoreaceae; genus Dioscorea; species Dioscorea cayenensis. The sequence goes on from NC_052471.1 coordinate 13,815,410, forward strand.
GTCCCAAAGAAGGAGGGAATGATGGTTGTGAGAAATGAAAATAATGAAATAATTCCAACCATGACAGTTAGTGGTTTGCTTGTCTGCATTGACTACATAAGGCTAAATGATGCAACTCGAAAGAACCATTTTCCGTTGCCATTCATTGATCAGATGTTGGAGCGGTTGGCAGGGCAGCAGTTTTATTGCTTCCTTGATGGTATGTCGAGGTATTTTCAAATTCCTATAGCTCTAGAGGATCAAGAGAAGATGACATTTACTTTCTACTACAGTACTTTTGCTTACAAAAGAATGGCTTTCGGGTTTTTACAGAAGGTTCATCAAGGACTTTTCGAAAATCACCTAGCCATTGACTAAATTGCTTGAAGAGGATGTTTCCTTTGACTTTGGGAATGACTATCTGATAGCGTTCAACTTATTGAAAGGGAAATTAGTGCAAGAACAAATTTTGACCATACTGGATTGGAAAGCACCCTTTGAGCTCATGCGCGATGCAAGTGATTATGCTCTTAGAGCAGTTTTGGGTCAAATGAAATATAGGCAATTCCAACTGATCTATTATATTAGCAAGACTCTCACAAGTGCTCAAGAGAACTATACAACCACGGAAAAAAGAGTTGTTAGCAGTGGTGTTTGCTTTCGTCAAGTTCAGACCAAACCTCATCTTGTTTAGGGTCACTGTATTTACAGATCACTCGCCACTCCGCTATCTTATTAACAAGGCTGATGCAAAACCGATTTTGATTTGTTGGATCCTATTGTTGCAAGAGTTTGATATGGAGATAAAGACAAGAGAGGAACCGAAAATGTGGTTGCAGCCATTTCTCTCGATTAGAAGATTGTGAAGGTCAAGAGCTAGCTAGAAAAGAGATTAATAATTACTCTCCCGAGGAACACTTATATGCAGTTCAAAGTTCAGAATCGGAGGGCACTCCATGGTTCACTGATTTTGCAAATTACTTGTCAGGGAGAATACTTAAGCAGGGCCTCACATTCCAGCAAAAGAAGAAGTCCTTCAGTAATTTGATGAATTATTTCTGAGATGATCGGTACTTGTTCCGCATTTGTGTAGATCATGTAGTTAGAAGATGTGTATCAAGTGAGAAGGGTGGAATATCCTTGCACATTGTCACTCAGTGTCAGTTGGGGATCATTATGCTTCGAGTTGAACGGCTGAAAAGGCTTTGGCTGCCTGATTTTATTGGCCGACTTTATTCCAGGATGCACATCAGTTTGTTCCTCGATGCGACAGTTGTCAAAGGGCTGGAAATCTATCACAACAGGATGAAATGCTTCAGAATCCAATTCAATTTTGTGAGGTATTTGATATTTGGGGATTGACTTTATGGCCCCATTTCCAAAGTCTAACAGTAATCAATACATCCGGGTTGCGGTTGACCTACTAACGATGCTAGTACCGTGGTAAAATTTTTGAAGAGGTTGTTCACTCAATTTTGAACCCCCAAAAATTATCAATAGTGATCGAGGGACTCATTTTGGAACACTCAGCTTAAGAAAGTGTTGAAGCTCTATGGAGTGCATCATTGCTGTGCTACCCCCTACCACCCACCGATGAAAGGTCAGGTGGAAGTCACAAATCGAGAACTTAAGAGAATTTTGACAAAATCCATAGAACAAGGAAAGCGGGATTGCTCGTAATGCTTGGATGGCACACTTTGGGCTCACAGAATGGCATATAAAACTCTAATATGGGACTAACCCCTATAATTTGGTACATGGAAAATCGTGTCACTTGCCTGTGGAGTTAGAGCATAAAGCCTATTGGGCCATCAAGGCTATGAATTTTGACTTGAGCAAGGCGGGTGAACAACGAATGCTTCATCTCAATGAGTTGGATGAATGAAGAATGAAAGCATATTAGAATGCAAGCATTTACAAGGAGAGAATTCGGAAGTGGCATGATAAGCATATCAAAAACCCGTAAGAGTTCAAGGTCGGTGATCAAGTATTATTTTTCAACTCTCGCCTGAGGCTATTTCTGCGGAAGCATAAGTCCAGATGGTTTGGGCCATACACTGTAACTGAGGTGTCATCCCATGGCACTAGTGAAATTTCTCATCCGGAGAAAAATACATTCAAGGTGAATGGTCATCGGCTAAAACCTTATTTTGGTGGGGAGGTAAAAAAAAATGACAAGGAAGTACTCTTTCTCCGAGATCCTCGTGAGGTAAGGCAAGGTACATTAAGCTTAGGGCATCTCCAATGGATGACCCAAATCACAAATTTAGGATAATATTTGGGTGTGAGTTGCTCCAACCCACACCCAAATTTGACCCCAAATTTGGGGTCATCCTATTCCAAACCCCAAATTTGGGGTACCGCAAAAATATTAATTTTTTAATCATTTTTTATTTTTATAATATTGTAATTAAAATTATAAAATTACTAATTCATTAATATAATTATAACTAGTTATTATATATCTACAATTAATTTGCATGTAATTAATTACTTATTTAATAATAAAATTATTAATTAAATTATTAATTAAATTATTAATTAAATTATTAATTAAATTAATAATAAAATTATTAAGGAAATCAATTTATCGACTAATTTATGAAACTAGAATAGTTAAAATTTTATTGAAAAATAACCTTAATAAAAGCTAATAAAACTGCAGATACAAATTACATCAAAACTAATAATCTGGTAAATCAGCAGCACTTCCGCCTAGATTTTTGAAATAGTTTCCAAAGAGATTCAAGATTGAAAGAGGTGGTTGTTGAAAATGTCCTCTTTTTTGCATAATTCATGCTTGTTCAGATTGAATATATGCACGAATGTTAGGATCAATAATTATGCTCAAATCTGTAGTCAAGATCTTATTTTCTTCTTTAACCACTTTCATAGCCACTTTATCTGCATTTTTCTTCTTTAGTATTTCCATAAGTTGTCGGTTATCTTCTTGCAATTTGTCCATTACAGATATAAGATCAACTTCATTATTTTTCTTCAATTTAGCCTTTTTCACACCAATTGGATGTTGGGTAAGAGTTTCCACTTGTATCATCATCTAGGTTAATTGAAAATTGTGACAATCCAGGGGATGCTGCAGATTGAGATTCAGGTGTTGCATTGTCTGACTTAAAGGAGAGAAAATTGATGCTATGTTTTTGAGACATTCGCCTTATAGTGATCACGTGGTCCTTAAAGGTTTCCAAATTTTTTTACCTTATCCCATACATGATCATACTTGAAACCTTTGTGGTATTTTGGATCTTATCCTAGCAATAGTTTTGCTTGATTTAATTGCAAAATTTTGTAATGTCAAGCTAAAAGAAAATAATACATAGTTTGCATGTTAGAATTGTAAAGATATACTTACAATATCTTGATCTGAAGCACCACTAGGATTTATAATCAACAGATATGCTTGGACCAACTGTGGAAGTCATCGAAGATGAAAATGCTCAATTTGAAAAGTTTGTGGTTCAATATAATCAAAATAAAGACAAAGAAGCTCACATTGCACTTCGCAATGCGTTGATAGAGCACTTGTGGGAACAATATACTAATTCAGAAAGCTCTTCATACCAATGAGACTATGTTCTTTTCTAATATTATGTTGTAATATTAAGTATTTGTTGTATGTTTGTCTATGATTTTCAATATAAAATATCTAATTAAAGTAATTTTACTGTTGTTAAAATTGTAATCAATCATGTGTTTATATTAAATATTTTCCTGCTATATGAAAAATAATTTCATTATTTATCAAGATAATTAAGAAATTTATAATTCAAATTTTAAATAAATTAAATAAAAAATTTTTTAAAAAATTTAGTTTTAAATTTTTTTAATATACTTTTATTAGTAAATTATTAAATTGTAATAAATATTTAATTAAATTATGTGTTTACCCCTGTGAATGACCTTGTCACGGTCACACGCCCGTGTGTTGATTCTACATGGGCATGTGTTTCTCTGCAGAGACTTAGAGATTTATCCCGAGAAGACACAAGGGTGTGCGTCTGCCCTTGTGTCTGACCCTATGATGAACACACGGGCGTGGGTAATTTCCACACGCCCGTGTGGATCTCTATAGAGAATTTTCCTCCATCCTGAGAAGACACAGGGGCGTGTGAGTGCCCCTGAGAGTACCCCTGTGAAGATCCACACGCCCGTGAGGAATTTTGACATTGGAGTTGGAAACACTTAGAACTTCTTCTCAGTTGGACAGAGAAGCGACAGTGGCGTGTGGGTTCCCCTGTGGGTTGGGCACACGGGCGTGGGGAATTTCCACACGCCCGCGAGGTTGCGTTCAAAGACAAAGTGTGCTATCACGAGAGCACACATGGGCATGTGTCTGCCCCTGTGAAGCTCTCCTGTGGAGTCACACGGGCATGGGTAATTCCCGTACGCCTGTGTGGATACACAGAAATCCAAGAAACGCGGGTTTTCTTTGAAACTTCTTCACGTTTCTTCATCTCCTCACTGCTAAACATTCAAAACACTCTCAATCACTCACTCGACTTCACACCGTCAATTTAGAGAAGTTTTGCTTGAGTTTTCCTGCCGTTTTTGACATTTTCATATTCATCTCATCGGTAAACCCTTTTTTCAATCTTCTTCTTCACCACACTTGATTTTAATTTATTAAAATGGTAAATCCTGCTTCGTTTTTGTGATTAGATGGCCTATGCATGTTTAAAAAGAGTTTAGAAATGATGTTAAGGTGTATTTTTAGATTTTTATCATGAGGACATGCGTTTTTCACGGTCCGAGGATCGACACGGGCGTGTGGAATTTCCACAAGACCGTGTGGATTTTGCAATATTAATTTTGTGAGACAATTTGATGGATTTCTTTTTAATTCTTTTAGATATGGCACCCAGGACAAAGATTGTGGCTAGTAAACATCCCAGAGAGCACTCTCCTGAGATAGAGCACATAGAGTTCGCCATTCCCAAGCATTAGGCTCGGTTTGAGCGATTATCGAAGCTCAGGTTCGGTCAGACTCAATTCCCGAATGTGAGCGCACTTAGAAAGATTCAGATGGCCTGTAAGATGGCAAATGAGGTAGAGGAGCTTCTCTCAGTCTGCAGCTGGCATAGATTACTGTCGATCCGAGAGCCAGCTATTCATCAGCTTACCTTGGAGGTGTTCTCATCTTTTGAGTTCGACAGATCGTACTATAGATTCGATAGTGTCGACGTTATACAGTTTAGAGCTCTTGGACAGCATTTCAGCATGAGTGTCTCACTGTATTTAGTCTGTCTGGCTTGTATGATGAGGCTTACACAAATACAAAGGAGTACGGCCATTTTCCTATAGACTATCCTGGCGCACTTACCCCACAGTGAGAATACAGTGCTTTATGTGGACAGGGGCAGTATGAGCCGGGTGTGTCTAAGGCCACGTGGCTGTCCCGGCCGAATTATAGATACATACAAGTGATCCTCAGTAGATATGTTAGTGGCCGAGGTGATAACACATGTGTTTTAAGCTGCCAGGATTTACTCTACTTGTATTCAATGGTCTAGAGCGAGCCGATTCACTTGGGCCACATAGTGACAAACTACTTGAGGCACCAGGGCCAGTATGCGAGAGTAGGAGTACTATTCTATAGCCCTTACATCATTAGACTCGTCATGGGCATGGGTCTGTTGGACGCCATCCGCTGGGCCAAGAAGGTGATCGTTCCCTCTCCTCTTGGCCTAGACACGATGAGACTGATGGGGCTAGTGCGCAGACACAGACCTAGAGCGTATGCTTTGATTACGCCTACCTTAGAGATAGCCAAGGGCGAAGGTGACGCTACAGAGGTTTCTCAGCTGGTTCCCGAGCCTCAGCCTGCGCCGATGGAGACCGAGACACCTCCAACAGCACAGGAGTCATCCCCAGTACAGATGTTTTCTCCTTCTTGAGCCTATGATCATTTTGAGAGCCTCGAGAGTGCAGTAGAGGTGCTTCAGACCGAGAATACTGAGGTTCACGCGACACTGATTCCGCAGTACGCAGAGGTGATGGCATGCCTAGATACTCTACAGTAGTTACTCGAGCACAACGCGTCCTCACCCTTCATCATGAGACCGAGGACCCCCTCCGGCTCTGCCAGCATCACCATCACTAGATCCACCAGCGCCATTCGACTTAGTAGCAATAGTAGAGCTGACCGGCGATGACACTGACACTTAAGGCGTCTTTATTTTTCTTTTCTTTTATTTCTCATATTTTACTATTGCATTATTTTTTGAACTTGTATACTCAGAAATGATCTTACTTCTAAGTTTGTATTTTATTTTTATCTCGCGTTGTATTTCATAACTTCACTTTTACATACTTGAGTTATTTTTATTTATTGAGCTTCACTGAACCCCGTTGTGTATTCGTGCAGATAGTCTTGTCAGTATGGAAATTGAGGATGAGTCACAGACATGGTCAATGTGTTTTACACTTGGCCGTTTGCGCTTTACAACCCATTGGAAATCAACTCCTAAGGATTTAGCTCCATCAAACGCACCACTAGGAGTTCTAGGGAGTATTGTTTCAATTGCCCACTCGAACATATATTTTTTATGGCTATACTTTTTATTGTGCTTGCATGCGTACATTGAGGGCAATGTACATCTTAAGTGCGGGGGGGAGTACACATTACACATGTTTTATACCTATGTTTTGATCGTGCATGCTCATGTAGCCAATGGCAGTTCCTTAATTGTAATGATTGTCTTTTTGAGTTTAGGAGAATTTTTATCATTGAATGTTTTCACGCTCTAGTTTTTACTTGGATTTTTTGGAATTTTTGCCCGATTGACACTTGTTGCACTACTCGCTCATTAAATTCTTTTGGAAACTCAAGTTCGATGTTTAAGAGACTAATTAGTGTTGTTTCTTGTGTTATTTTGCTGGAAAAAATGAAAAATGAAAAGAGAAAAATACCTATTTTAGTTGTGCATTTGGGATGAAAAGAGCTAACACCTAAGAAGTATGAAGCTACTCTCATAAATCGGATACTAATGCCCGAATGAGAGAAAGAGCTATCTCATGGGATGAGTGAAAACTACTACCCCGGTAGAAAGAGCTACCACCTTGAAAGTGTGAAAGCCACCTTAGCGGCCGCTTCGGCAAGGGCTACCTTAGATGATGTGTGAAGCTACTACCATCTCTTTGTTTTTCGTTTTTTTGTAGATAAATAAGTCCTTTACACTGGGAACTATGATGAGTATACCTTGGGTTGACTTGAGCGAGTTTACACACACTTACACTATCTCGTGCTTTGTTGTCCTTTTTTATTCGAGTTTTTAGCTAGAGCATTGATTTTTTTTTCGTATTTAGTGATGAAAGTTCCCTTACTTGTAGAATGCTTCCTTTGAATTCTTTGGTGAACCTAAGGCCAAGCACTTTAGATATTTCCTTCTTCTATGCTTCAATGTTTTATTTTTTCTTGAGGACAAGCAAAAGCTTAAGTGTGGGGGAGTTTGAAAAGTGCTTGTGTATTAGTAATACGAAGTATTCTTTTTTTATGATGAGCATTACTTTTATCATATTTTAGCGCTAATACATGTGTATTTCTTAACCTTCATGCATGAAGGATTGTGAAGCCAAATATGAAAGAAAGAAGCCAAAGTAGATTATGATTGTACTTTCTTGATGAAGTCTTGGAGTGAACAAATGTGAAAACACAAGTTCTGATCGAAGATACGTGAATGTGTGCTAACCTCCATGCGATCAAGCATTTACATGGTTTGGAGGGGCACAAAGGCAATCATATTTATGTATTTTGACTTGTGCAATGTTAGCAAGATCTACACCAATATGGCATTTTATTGAAGAAGCTATCTGATTCACGGCATAAACATGTGCCCGTTTATGTTGCATCGATGAAAAGTGAGGATTCGGGAGTATTTTGGCGGAGTATTGTAGCAGGTTAGTGTTGCAAATCACTGTAGTGATTTACTATAGTAGTTGCTATTCACAGCCCGCAGAAAATCAGATTTTCAGAAATCCACACGGGTGTGTGAAAATTCTACACGCCTGTGTGGATGCATGATTCTAACCCTTTATAAAGCCGTGACTTGTACCGATTTGGTGATCCATCTTTTATCTTTTCTTCCATCTTTTCTCCACCTTTTGGGAGACCGGCGGCTAGGAATTAGAGTGGTTTTGGCAAGGCCTTTTGAGTGGTTCTACGACTTTGACACCACGTTTATATTGGAAGATAGTTATTGGAGGAGCTTTCATCGGCTCCGATCCAGCTAGTTGTGCCCTAGACTTGACAAGAGGACCTTTGGAGTGGAAGAGCCTACTTTATAAGACCATTGATATGAATACCGAGGGGGTTTCCTTATGGATTACATGTTTTTACTTTTGATTTCATTATTGATTGTATCTTGCTCCATGGAGAGCTAAACCCCCTAGTGGGTACTTGGACTTGTAAACCCTAGGATGTTATTGTTTCATTGACCTTTTATTATGATTTCTTTAATTGATGTCTTTGATTGAGTTCCAATCTTCAATGCTTGTTGAATTATTTCTCCCTTATAGTGACACTAGGGTTGAGAGTCTTTCTTGGTAGCTTTTGTTGATGAGTGACACACCATGATGGTTAGACAATGGTAGATTGGAGAGGGTTCAAAGGATGAGTCGAGAGGTAGCGGAGAGCTCCCTTTCCCCTCCGGTGTGATTTATTATACCTCCATGTTCCTAGATTTCTTTGCGGTCACAATAGAGTGAAGTGCTAAGAGTGAAACTCAGCTGGGTCTTAGTTGCGCGAGCAACAGAGTGAAACGTTGAACTAATCCTTAGTATCTAGGGCTTAATCATGACAAGGGGTTTTTCTCTTGGACCAAAGGGTTAGATTTATATATTGGAATAGGGTTTGTCAATTGGAATCCTTAGAGCTTCTTGCAATTATACACAATGTGAAGTGTTGAGACTGAGCGATTTCTCCACCGGGGAATAGTGTAGAGTCAGTCATTGTTGAACTTAGGTTTGGGACTGTGTATTTTAGGATCTCCACGACGCATTAAGCATCAGTTAGGAGACATAATAGTTGGTCTTTCACTTGAACCTATAGTCCTAGGGTGAGCAATGTATGAGTGCCCCATTTTCTATCGATTGCCTTTCCTCTCATTTTATCGTACCTCTCTTTCTTATTTTCTTTAGTCTTGTTCACTTTGATTTTATCCACACTATCAATTGCCTTTCCTCTCATTTTATCGTGCCTCTCTTTCTTATTTTCTTTAGTCTTGTTCACTTTGATTTTATCCACACTATTATTGTGTCATCTTCACTTAGTTAAGTAGAAATTGTTGTGTTGCTATTCACTATTCCATGTGGATATGATAACCCACTCACCTGGGATTTATTACTTCAACAAACCCGTGCACTTGCTAGTGACACGCAAGGGGCATTGTCAATTATGAAGCATGACCCCATGGGAAAATTACCAATATCTATATGCTTTTATACTCTATCTTGCTTAATGAGATTTCATGGGTTTCATGATTGATTTTGAGATGTTTATAGCTTTAGAAATGAGTTTATGGGTTCATGTTTCTTTTATGAAAAGTTTGTGTTCAAGGAAGAATTTCCATGTTGTTTCTTGTGTTGGATTTTGTAAAGGGATTTATGTTAAAAACTTGAGTTTTGCTTGTGCTTTTATCATTTCCTTATGGAAATGGTTGAGGTATAGTTGATTGATGGTTATTATTGGTTATTGTACTCTGTGTGGAGTTGTGCTTATTAATGAGTTTGTATGGTGATACCCTAATGTAGTAGACGGTCTCCATGGCCAACCTTTTGAGATGGCATGGTAGACTGGCTGAATACTACAAAGGTCAGTTCAGGAAGGAGCGTAGAATCCTAACTTGATATTCATAGAGCAGCCATTGTTACCATATGGTGAACTGATGGGTCAACGGCAAAGTCATGAGTACTTTGATGGCTCTTAACCTAGCCGCAGCAGTGGTAAAAGTTTAGGAAGGTTTCTAGACCACTTTATATGTATTCATGCTCTGAACTAGTTATTTTATTAGTAAAGTATCATTTTGGAGTTTATGTTATTATTGTGGTATATTCCTATTTGAGTGGTGTTATCCTCCCCTCACTGAGCAAAGTTAGTTGCTCACCCCTTTTTTCCTCTTCCAAACATTTTGCAGATAGTAGGTGTGGCGGTGTGGTAGTGTGCTGAGCATTTGCTAATGTTCTCTATATTGCATTTCCTTTTAGTCCACGTATATTTATTTTTGGTCATGGACATTGGCACACCTCTTGCATGTGTGTACCGCAAGTGCACGGGCTGTCGAATTAATAAAGTAGCTCAATGAGTGGGTAGTTGTATATAGAGGGAATAGTTGTCAGAAAGCAAGTAAAGATGTTATTTAGCTATCGAGTGAACCAATTTGTGATTTGAGTAAACAATATCAATGCAAATAAAAATAAAGAAAAGAGAAAATAAGGAGAGTTAATCAATATGAAGATGGGTTACCCAGACATTGCTCACACTAGGACTATTGTTTCAAATGCAAGACTAATTATTATGACTCCTAATTGAAGTTTAATGAGTCATGAAAATCCAAAAACACACTGTCTCAAACCTAAGTTCACCCATGACTAACCCTTATACTATGCCCTAGCAAAGAGGGATACCCTTGAAGCCTCATACTGTGAAGGGTTACTTGAAGCTCTAGGGATTCCAGGTCATAAACCCTATTCCCTAATATAGATATAACCTTTTGTTCCAGGCAAAAGAACCTACTCACAGTTAAGCCCCAGCACTAAAGATTACTTCAACACTTTATTCTGTTGCTCGCGCAACAAAACCCATTGGAGTTTGTCTCTTAGCACTTCAGTTATTCATGACCGCAAAGAACTCTTGGAATGTAGAGGTAGATAAACCACATTAGAAAGGAAAGGGTGGGTTCCGCTATCTCTCGACTCGATTCACAAGGATTACCAAGATAGATTCTCAACCCTAATGTCATTCTAAGGGAAAATCAATTCAACAAGCATTCAAGGTTGAAACACAATTAAAAACATCAATTAAAGAAAAATAATAAGAGTCAATGAAACAAAATCAACCTAGGTTTTACAAGTCCAAGCACCCACTGGAGGTTTAGCTCTCCATGGAGGAATACACAATCAATAATGAAATCAAAAGTAAATGCATGCAATCCATAGATAAAACCCTCTTGTAGTTCATATCGATTGTCTTGTGGAGCCACCTCGTCTTCTCCAAAGGTTCCCTTGTCAAACTTACTACACACCTCGCCGAATCGATGTCGACAAAGTTCTCATCCAAAGGAACTCGATGTTGAATGCCGTAGGACCACTCCAAAAACCTAGCAAAAAGCCTCTCTAAACCCTAGCCGTGAGTGCCTCCAAAGATAGGCAAAAGATGGATAGGATTTTCCCAAAAAGAACTCTCAAAGATGTATTTATAGGACTTGAATCAGGCATCCACACGGGCATGTGGAATTTCCACACCGCCGTGTGGATTTCCATAACTTCTTTTCTTCGCTAGAATACTCCCGAACCGACTCTTTTCATCGAGACAACATGAATGGGCACACATCCATGCCATAGATCACGTCGCATCTTCAATGAAACCACTTTGATGAAGCTCTTGATAGTGTTGCACAAATTAGAACATATGAGTGTGACTGCCTTTGTGCCCCTCCACTTTGTGTACTCACTTGAGTGCAATGGAGGTTGGCACACACCCGCATGTCTTTGAGCCCAACTTGTGTCTTCACCTTTGTTCGATCCAAGTACTTTATCAACAATCGCGTCCACGATCAATTTTTTCTTCCATTTTCCTAAATTTGTCTCCGCAACCTTAAATGCACAAAAGAACACAAATACACACAAATAAGCGGTAAAATCTGATAAAAGTAATGCTAAATGTAAGGAAAGTATACTTCATATTACTTATACACAAGCACCTATCAAACATATTATTTGACTTTGGATCCACTAGTGTGTAGTAAACTTTGTTGCATAGTTTTGTATCTAAAACAACTCTTAAATCCTTGGTGTGTCTACTATGTGCTATAGTTATTACTTCCCTGTGTATTTGTGAGGCCCTCTATTTCAGTTTATTATTGTGGTTGCTGTTGTTGCTACTTCCACTGTGTATTAGTTTAAATATTATTGTTTCTAGGTTGTTGGTTAGCCTTGCGGTTCCCCAAGGGTTGAGTGGTAGAGTGTCCCTCCTCGAGATCGTCGTGGTAGTTGTCGCATTCCTTGAGCCCGCTAGTCTAGGCATGACATATACGGCGAAGTTCCTACGGGTGTTTTATATGTGGTCATGTATGCCCACAAGGCAGCGTCTAATTTATCTGACCAATCCTTCCGATGGCGAGCTACAATCTATTCTAGGATTTGTTTCAACTACCTATTGTACATTTCTTCTTGGCCACTTGTTTGTAGATGATAAGGTGTAGCTAATCTGTGTGTAACTCCATATTTCCTTATGCTTTCATTAACTTATCATTACAAAAGTGTGTACCCCTGTCACTTAAGATTGTCCTAGGTGTTCCAAATCTAGAGAATAGCTTCTGTAAGAATTTGACCACAACTCTAGCATCATTCGAAGGGAGAGCTTATGCCTCTACCCATTTGGAGGCATAATTCACTACAACAAAGAGTAACTCATTACCAAATTACTTAGGAAATGGGCCCATAAAATCAATACCTCATATATATATTTCACATACAAGAATAGCATTGTGAGGCATTTCATGTCGGAGAAAAATATTACCCATGCGCTAGCAGTTATCACAATTTTGTACATACATGTGAGCATCCTGAAAAATTGTGAAACAATAAAAACTTGATTCAAGAACATTGCCAGCTGCTCTATTTGTGCTAAAATATCCCCAGTTAGTCCTGAATGATAATGCTCAAGAATTTCCTATCCTTTGGCCTAAGGTACACATTTCCTGATGATCTGGTTTGTATAGACTCCAAAAAAGGAATGGATCTTCCCGCACATAGTGCTTTAGGTCGGCGAAGAATTTCTTCTTTTGTTGATACGTGAACCATTTCGGCACTATAACGAATTAATTGGTGAAATCACAAACCAATGTGGGTCTTCATCTCTTACCATATTAAGTCTGTATAAGCGCTATTCAGGGAATATGGTATCAATGTCTCCATCCTTCAATGATTTCTTTTCAGGATCTTCTAGCCTAGATAGATGATCTACAACCAAGTTCTCCGCTGCTCGTTTATCGTTGACCTCCTCATCGAATTCTTGTAATAGTAAATTGCATCTAATTAGATGAGGTTTAGCATTAGATTTACTTATGAGATACCTGAGAACGGAGTGATCAGTATAAACTATAACTTTTAACAACATCAATTAAGGTCAGCACTTATCAAAAGCAAAAACTACAGCTAGCTATGCGTTTTCAGTGGTTGTGTAATTTTTTTGTGCATTATTTAAGGTCTTGCTAGCATAGTAAATAGTATGAAAGTGCTTGTCCTTCTATTGACCCAGTATTGCCCAAACTACAAAATCACTAGCATCGCACATCAACCCGAAAGCCACTCAGAGATACATGAAAATTCCGTATGGGCATGTGAATGTAGTCTTCTCTTGATCTTGCGGAGAAATGGGGATCTGAAATTACCTTGACAATCCATCCAAGAAATAATAATATGAATTCCGTGCTAACATCTCAAGCATCTGATATATAAACAGCAAAGGAACGTGGTCCTTTCTAGTGGTGTCATTCAATTTTCTGTAGTCAATACACACTCAGTAACTTGTGATTATTCTGGTGGGTATAAGCTCATTCTTCTCATTGGTAATTATAGTCATCCCTCCTTTCTTTGGTACCACTTGTAGTGGGCTCAACCATGAGCTATATGAAATCAGATAGATAATACTTGCATCCAAAAGTTTCATTACCTCTATCTTCACCACTTCCTTCATATTTGGATTCAATCTCCGTTGAGGTAGATTAAAGGGTTTATGACCATCTTCAATCAGGATCTTTTGAGTACAAAAGGATGGACTGATTCCCTTGATATTAGATATCTTCCATGTGATGGCTCTCTTATGATTCATATGATTACAATTAAGTTCTATGGCACCACTACAAAGAATCAACCATAGCTTTTTCATTTCTACTGTAATTGCAATGATTCAAGCAGCATTAGGAAACAGACCTCGAGATCTATATTTTTAGATATATTATTCAAAATATAAAGTGAATAGTCAGCAAAATGACCCACATGTCTATCACTTGTTCACTTTATATGGCTGCGGTTGAGTTTTATGGCGCCGCTACACAGATTCAGCAATGACTTTCATATGATTACAATTAAGTTCTATGGCACCACTACAAAGAATCAACCATAACTTTTTCAATTCTATTCTAATTACAACGATTCAAGTGGCATTAGGAAATAGACCTCGAGATCTATATTTTTAGATATATTATTTAAAATATAAACTGAATGGTCAACAAAATGACCCACATATCTATCACTTGTTCACTTTATATGGCCGCGGTTGAGTTTTATGTCGCCGCTACACTGATTCAGCAATGACTTTCTAGTTTCGGCTCAAACTGCAATAATTCTAGTGCTATTGGAAAACAAACCTCAAGATCAATATTTTTAATTATGTTGTTATTCAAAATCTAAAGTGAATACTCGAAAAAATGACCAAAATTTCTACTGCGCGCCCACTTCATTTGCTTGGAGCTGAGTTTATGGCGCACTTACACAGAATCAGTAATAACTTTCCCATTCCATTTTCAATTGTAACAGTTTAGGTAGCATTGGAAAATATACCTCAAGATCTATATTTTTAAATCATATTACTATTCAAAATATAAAGCAAATAGTCAAGAAAATAACCAATACTTCTATTGCGTGTTCACATCATATGGCTATAGTTGAGTTTTATAGTGCAGCTGCACAAAATATGTCATAATTTTCTCGTTCCTGCTCCAATTGTAATGATTCAGGTGGTATTGTAAGATAGATTCAAGATCTAGATTATTAAATCATTTTATTCTTTAGGATTCAAACTGAATAGTCTTCAAAATGACCAACATTTCTATGTCACACTAATTTTATTGTGTTGGAGATGAGTTTTATGGCATAGCTACACAGGATCAGCCATAAACTGTTTTTTGTTCCTACTCTAATTTCATTTATTCATGTTGGGTTGAAAAATAGACTTCAAGATCTATATTTTTCAAAATAGTGTTATTGTTTAATATTCAAAGCGAATATTCAAGAAAATGACCAGCATTTCTATCGCGTGTTCACTTTATATAGCTATAGATAAGTTTTATCCCATAGCTACAAAAATTAGCCTTAACTTTCTTCTTTATGTTTCCTCTTCATGGATTCAATGGTGTTGGATAACAAACTTCAAGATGATATTATTATTCAATGGTGTTGGATAACAAACTTCAAGATGATATTATTATTCAAGATATAAAGTGAATAGTAAAAAAAAAGACCAACATTTCTGTTATGTTTGATGTGTTTTCCACAAGTGAAAGGGTAGCACACAAGTAATAAATTGGTACCCCGTGAGAGGTAGGCTTGTCGAACCATAGGGACTGCACTTAAAGTACTGACTTATCACTGATCTCTGTTTAAATTCAAATTGAGAGTTAGATTAACAATAATAAATATAATTATAAAAGGTAAAAGAAAGGAAAAGATGAAGATAATAGGCAATATGGATCGAGTGTCGACAACAAGAGAACAATGCCGTGGGATAATTCCTATGCATTGAGAAATGCTCACTCACTCTCTTGATCTACCTGGTACATTCTAAAGTTCTAGTGTGTGCTCAAGAGCAATGTTGCAACTATGGTTCTCAACTACACTGAGTTCTAAAAAGATAACTATGGGTTCCTGCACACCGAGTTTTGCTATTACCTAGAGCAATAAAAACTATGGCAGTCCACCATCAAGTTTTACCTAAGCAATTACGTAGATCAAACACATTAAGTTTTGCAAATACAAGATTTAACACAAGAACTAAAAGAACTCCGTAAATCAAGAAATGTAAGTGTTCACATCATACAAAGTATCAAGTTCACATCCCAGGGCACCGTGGCCGGCTAGCCCCTCATGGATGGGTAAAAAATGAAGAAAACAACAATAGATCTAAAGAAAGAAGGCATGATTCCCTTCTCTTCAAGAGTCGCCTCTAATGTTGAGCTCCGGATGCTAGACACACCTTCCTAATGCCTCCAAATCACCCTCAATTGGCTTAGAAAGTGTGGGGAGTTTGATAAGTGCTTCAGTAGACATATTTTTATATATGTTTTACATGTATTGAGCATCATTTTTACAATGGTTTATGTCTCATATTGTGTATTTGGTGTTCTTTTATGCATATAGGTTGTGAATGCCTTGAAGAGTAAAAAGGAAGCAAAGATAGCCTATAAAGACACAATGTTGGGAGTTCTTGTTCAATTCAAGGACCAAGACACGAGAGGAGTTCATAAACGTGGAGATGTGTGCCAACGTCCAAGAAGATTCAAGTCAATTCACTAGTTGGAAGGGCACAATGGCAACCACATCTTCATGTTCCTTCTCTTTGTGAAGATTGCAAGACCTCTCAAAGATACGTCAATGAAGGAAAGTTTTGTAGCCTACCACATGGACGTGTGCCCGGACATGTGGCCTCAAGAGAAGAGTGTTTCGGCCGCGTTTTGTGAAAAGTACTATAGCAAAACATTGTAGCAAAATTACTGTTCATGCGCCCGCATGGAAATTCTTACCCGCATGGAAAATCCACATGGGCGTGTGGGGGCACGTGATAGACGCGGTCTAAGTCCTATAAATAGCCGTTTTGCCCTATTTTTTCTCATCTTTTGCACGACCCTTGAGGGTTGAGACGGCTAGGGTTTGGAGAGGAGGTATTTGCGGCTTCGGAGGCGTTTCGTCACCAACTTTGATCGATTCCTCCTTTGTCATAGCATCAAGGAAGCCACCGGTGAACCTAGCTTCAGAGTGGGTCCTTCAAGATGTCGAAGCTCTCCATCAAGGCCATTAGTTCATATATAAGGGGGTTTATTTCTATGGTTTTAATGTACTTTCATTCATTGATGGTGTGTTTTGTATGTTGCTCCATGGAGAGCTAAAACCCTATAGGGTATTTAGGCTTGTAAACCCTAGGATTGTCATCTTTTGTGGATTTGCTTAGTGTTTCTATTTGCTTAGAGTTTGATTAAGTTTGATTAGGGTTTGATTAAGTTTGATTAAGTTTGATTTGCTTAGAGTTTGATTAAGTTTTAATCTTGATTGTCTAATGCTTGCTTGCCTTATTGATCTTTTGGTTATTTGGTTTGCTTGATTTGTTACCTTGGTGAGGGAGAAGTCTTCATTTGGGTTAGAATCTCAATATTGAAGAGGGTTGAGAGGGCAAGTCATGAGATAGTGAGCATCCCCTTTCCTCTCCGATTGGTGTATTCTATCTCCGTTCCCTAAGCTCTATGCAACCATATTTGGTGTGAGGCGTTAGATTGAGAGATTTCTCTGCCAAGACTTTGTAGGGGGTTAGGATCCTTCACTGGAAATTAGGGTTGGATCAATCTTTAGGAATCAGATACACCTCTTGGAATCCCTAGAGTGCTTTGCGGTCATATGTGGTGTGAGGTGTTGAGATTCAGCGATTTCTCCACCGGGACCTCGTAGGGTACTTAGTATCGATCATCGGGAGGCCAGATCCGATTATATTTGGATTTCCACGACTTAACTTATTCTTCATAGAAACACTTTACTCATTCGGTACCTAATACCTGAATCCTAGGGGGAGCATTGCCCGAATACACCCACTTTTACTGATTGAGATCTCCATCCATTTTGCCCTTGCATATTCATCTCCGGTATTCATTAATTCCTACATTAGATCACCACACCTTTCCATTTATCATTAGACTAGAAAGCAGAGAAGAAGTTACTACTAGTAGCCCTATTCCCTATGGATTCGACTACCTGACTCACCGGGTATTTTATTACTTCGAGACCCGTGCACTTGTGGTTCACATGCATATTTGGACGTGTCATGAAGCTTGATCTTTGCTCTCATCAATGTCCTCCTAGTAGAAAAGAAGATCCCTGAACAAATTTCAAAGAGAAACCCTAGTAAATGTCGTTAAAAAGGCAGATCTCGGGCTCGACATGGTCAGAGCATGATCGTGCTTGGACCGTGTTATGTTGAGGGAAATCTTGAGTGAAATGGTCAAGTGCTCGCCTCAAAGATTCAGTAGGAGGGACACGATCGTGTTCTAACCGTGCTATAGTAGATCACGATCGTGTCAACACACCCAGCACATGTCTCTCCTGCTTGAATAAAATTATCTTTGTACTGGATTTTTAAGCAGCAAGGGCACGATCATGTTGAGATAGTGTTGAGCTTAACAGGCATCCTCCTACATGTATTTTCACTGAACATGCTCCAAGGTGGGATAATCAGTGGAAGGGCATGATTGTGCTCCACCCATGTCCCTAATTCCTGCACAAACAGTAGCGAAACCTAGAATAGCACTGTGATTACACAAAAGTATGCTTGAGACCAATTGAAATGATGTGTTTAGGGTATAAAAACATGTATATAAAATGCACTCATCAATTACCCCCACAATTGAATTGGTGCTTGTCCTCAGGCAATTACAAAATACTCAACCAAAGAAAAGATGAGTGCATTGCTTCCGATCTCAATAAAATGGTGCAATTTGAAACTAAGAGGGGACAATGAGAGTTACTAAGAATGTGAATATTCAACAATAACTTCACTCTTACTCCCAAGACCTTGTGCATGTGTGATCAAAACCCTAAATTGTGTTCCCCATGGTCACAAGGAGTTCAATCGACACACCACTCAATGCATAGTAGTTCATACACCCAAGAGGTAGCCATTTCCCCTGGTAGGTCATCAAATGTACATTTGTGATGCCCAAAATTTGACTACTCTAGATTGGCTTTCACTCATCTAAGGTGTATCTCTTTCTACCATCTTTTAGCTAAACAAAACTTTACAAATTAATTGGTAGTTGGTAGGGCATTGCAATAGAAGAATCTGACTTTCCTATCCCTTTTTTGTTTTGACATGTAGATCCACAATTAAGGTTAGGTGAGCCATGACTTAGCTGAAATGGTTACTAACACACCCATGCCCCCCCTAGATTTAAAAATTAACAACGAATAATCATATATCATCATTATCGAGGCATTCATCAATCGCAACCATGCAACCCTGCCCCACACTTGAAAATTACCTTATCCTCAATGTAAGTATGTATATTATGCAATACAACCTAAAGAGGAACAAATAAAGAAGATGGTTAAGCGACTGCCCTAAACGTAGAGAGTGATGGTGCCACTCTCAATATGTGTGCTATTCTACAAAATTCAAACACGGAGAGTGATGATGCCGCTCTCAATGTATTGTCAACTCCAAGCACCCACAGAATTTGTAAGATACACGAAGGTGCACAAGTGAAGCATACATAAGTGTAATAGCAAAGCAAGCCAAAATATAATAGATACAAAAATAAACAAACAAAAATGTCAGTACAGTAGGGGACTCCCCATGCCGAATAAACTACAAAATAAAGACTGAAAGTAAACACAAATCACTAAGATAAAATAACAGGAAACTGGGATCGCTAGAATCAAGACATGTACACAGGTGAAGAGTCATCAGAATGTGGGGCGGAAGAGGATATACAATAGTCTGCGATGCACTGTAGGCTCCGTCCAAGGAAACAAAGGCGAGATGCCAGGTCACAAGAAAATTGTTGGTTGTAGGAGAAATAGCAGTACCCATGGGGTGCTGTGGTGAAATCAACCCCACCATATGCAGGCTATGGAGGATGATAGGGTTGTATCCCGCCATAGTGTGCAGGTGGTCCATGTCTCCAAGAAGTCCCATCCGCTTAATAAGTCAGGTAATAAATGGTGCCGTGAATTTTGTGTCCCCCCTGGTATCCATCGCCTAATGATGGAATATGTCGGCGATGATAAATCCCAAATGATACGGGAGTCTGATCGACCATACTCAGCAAGTATTTAAACTCAGTCGATGTGATGCTGTTTGTGCAACGATTTCACTCGGTAATAGTGCCATTGAGCAAGGCATGAACGACTCGCAGTGCAGGCACCCTAAGGGTTGTAGATGCGATGATGCTCAGCCTGAACATCCTTCCATTATTAATCAATCTTCTCCATTGGGTGCTTTGTCTTTCCCCCTTGGGTAGTGAGGAAATGAGATTGCGATATTCATCAGTCACTATGTACTCTAGTGTATAAATCCCTATTAAAAGAACCAAATCAGTATAGCTAAGATGATACTTTTGTCCTCTGAATTAGAAGCTAATGGTTTGAGGGTCATCCCAAACATTTGTATACAATGCATCATTCAAAAAATGCTAGGAACTCAAGTGTGAGATCATGTACCAAGTATTGACATCCAGTAACTGATTGACCTCCTTTTTCAACCCTACTATCTACAAAGCTTCCCAATCCAATAGTGTGTAAGGTACGAAACACACATGTGGATAGCAGAGTATAAAGCTCCTAGTCAGGCGGGGAAGAGAATGTGAGTCTATTATCCGCTACGGTGGAGGAGTCCTCGATCCTCGGTCTCTTAGAAGAACTGGTAGCAATACGCTTCCTCGGCATTATCTACAAAAAGCTAATGAAGAAAACTTAGTTCAAAATTTTAAAAATCAAGCCGAACACGATCATGCAAGGAGCATAGTGATCATGTTCGAAGTGCTAGAAAGATTGTGCAAGAAAGCATGTCAGTCATATCACGATCGTGTCAAGAGGAATAACATGATCATATTAGTGACAATCATCATCACAAAATGACTACATCACTCACACCACCACCGATTCAGAGATTTATACTCACTAGAAACACAATACGACTATGATTGAACTTTGGAGGCAATGAATCACAAGCTTTCAGATGGAAATCTTAAAATATTTATAGAAAATAGCGACCACTTACCGGATGTGGAGAAAAGAAGAAGAAGTAACCAACAAAGAAAAATCTCGATGAAAATTGGCAAAAGATCATGCCAAGATTTATAGACTGAATGCGGGAGGGGTAGAGATGAATGTTGGGAGCAAAAAGGCGCAATGAAGCAGAGCATGGCTGGTGGGCATTAGGGTTAACAAAAAACAGAAATGGCAGAACCCAAATGGTCACGCTCGAACATGCCTATGAGATGTGCATGCCTGATTATGGGGATTAAGGCAGAGAGAGCCAGGGTGAGCACGATCATGTCCCGAGTGTGTTTATCCTAGTGAAAGTCTAGAAAAATGATGCAAATTCAAAATAGATACAACACGATCATACAAGGTGAATAGAAAATCTGCCGCTCCCCCTACACGCTCGTGCTTGGCCTGTGTTTGTCCTAGAATGTTTGAGAAAATTGAAACTAGGGAAATTCAATGGCACGAGCCCGGGCATGTTCTACCCATGTCATGCTTGAAAATTCCCACGACAATGATTCTTCTCCCTTTGGATGACAACTATGGTATATAGTATAAAGAAAAACAAAGGCGACATAACCTCTGAACAAAGTAATACTGGGAAAATCAAGAGAAAATGCAGATGAAGAACACCACGGCAACGACTGATATGAAAATAAGATAAACTGACAAATAAAACAAAAACAACCAATCAAACAACCAAAATAATCAAATAACTTGGGTTGCCTCACTGTTTAACGTTACTAGCTTGACGTAGCTATTTTGCATTTAAGGAGGTTTGTGTGGTGAGTATGTTGTCCCAGTCTCAAGAGAAAAACCTTCGGCTCTTATAGCATAATGTCTCAATCAATGCCCATTGACCTTAAAAGTCCTTTTTGTTGGGTGAGAGATTCCTACTGCACCATGGGGAATGTCTGTGTGACTGTATAAGGTTCCAACCAACAAGATTTGAGTTTTCATGGGAAGAGTTTCAATCTTGAGTTTAAAAGAAGAACCGATTCTCCTATTTTAAACTGCTTATCCTCTCTGATGCACTGATCATGAATTTGTCTGATTTTCTATTTATAGAGTAATGAATTCTCACTAGGCATTCAATCTGTGTTCTTCTAACTCATTCAATTGGTACTTTCATTTTTTTTGTGCACCATTCAAATTTAAATTTAAGAACTTCACTTTCCAGTATGATCTATACTCTAATTCAACAGGTAAATGGCATGCCTTGCCATAAACTAGACGATAAGGCGTGTGTACAGTGATGGTCTTATATACAGTTCTGTAAGCCCAAAGTGCATCATCTAACCATTCTGACTAATCCCGTGTGTTGTAATGCATGGTCTTTTTAAGAATTCTTTTTAATTCAAGATTTGTGACTTCAAACTAATGACATGTTTGAGGATGGTATGCAATAGCAACCCTATGATGAACACCATATTTCTTCATCACTTTTTCAAACTAGGTGTTGAAAAAATGAGTCCCTTTGTCGCTAATAATTGCTCTAGGTGCTCCAAATCGGGAAAACAATTTCTTCTGAAATTTCACATTGGAGCTAGGGAAAGGTCCCATAAATTCAATTCCACAAACATGAAATACTTTACATTATTGAATAGGGGTTTGTCTCATCTCATCGAAATTAGATAAATTTCCCCTCCTTTGCCATTGGTCAGAAGTCCTGACAAAACTCCGAGCATTGGCGAAAAGTGATGGACAGAAAAACCCGCCTTCTAGAACTTTTCTAGCAATACGATTCGCACTGAAGTGACCCCCTACAAGCCCATCATGGAAGTGCTCCAAGATTCCCCATCCCTCAGCATGTGATACACAATGTTGCACTACTAGATCAGCACAGATCTTGTATAGGAAAGGATCTTCCCACAAGTAATGTTTAGCAGTAGATAATAACTTTAGTTTTTTTGCTGATAAGAGTAGTGTGAAGGGCATAAATCATCCCATGAGGTAATTTGCAAGATCAGCAAACCAGGGTGGTCTTACTCATCCGGGAAGACATCTTGGATGTATTTGTGCTAACCATCAACATTCTCGGTATATGTCAGACGTGAAAGGTGGTCCACCACCACATTCTCTAATCCTTTCTTGTCCCAAATTTCCAAGTCAAACTCTTGTAGTAAAATTATCCATCTGATCAGTCTGTGTTTTGCATCAGTTTTAGTAAGAATGTATCTGATGGTGGAGTGATCAGTATATACTATGACTTTAGAAAGCACCAGGTATGACCTGAACTTGTCAAAAGCATAAACAATAGCAAGCAATTCCTTTTTTGTGGTAGTGCAATTTCTTTGGGCTGGTGTTAATGTTTTCCTTGCATAAGAAATTGGATGGAGTTACTTATTGTAGCACTATCCCAACACTGCTTCCACTGCCAATCACTTGCATCACACATGAGTTCAAAAGAGTGGTCCCAATCAGGAGTTTTTACAATTGGTGCTTTGATCAACTTCTCCTTTAGGGTTTGGAAAGCCATCAAACATCCTCAATCAAAGTTGAATAGTGCGCCCTTCTCTAAATGTTTTGTCAATGGTTTTGATATCTTTTGTGACCTATAAAATCCCAAAATGGCCTAGAAAACTCCGAACATCTTTTGTGGATTTAGGTGGAGGAATTTCTTGATTGCGTCGAGTTTCGCTAAGTCTACCTCAATCCCCTCGTGAGAGATTTTGTGGCCCAAAACAATTCCCTTTCTTACCATTAAATGGCATTTCTACCAGTTCAATACTAAATTCATTTCTTCGCATCTTGAAAGGACTCGCCTTAAGTTTCTAGGTAACCATCAAAAGAATCCCCTAAGACCGAAAAGTCATCAATAAATACTTCCATGAAGTCCTCAATGAATTCTTCAAAATTTGACATCATACACCTCTAAAAGGGCATAGGAGCATTGCACAAGCCGAATGGTATTCTTCTGTAAGCAAAAGTACCATATGGACAAGTGAATGTGGTTTTCTCTTGATCCTCAGGAGTGAATGACATTAGACAATATCCTGACACCCATTAAGGAAAACAATAATATTGATGACCAGCTAATCGCTCTAGCATCTGATCGATGAAGGGTAAAGGAAAGTGATCTTTACAGGTATCATCATTTAACTTTCTATAGTCTCTGTAAACACACCAACCAGAGACTGTGAAAGTGGGTATCAATTCATTGTGGTCATTTGAAACCACCATCATTCCTCCGTTCTTTGGTACAACCTGGATGGGACTCACCCAGGACTATCCGATATTGGATAAATTATTCCAACATCTAAGATTTTTCACTTCTTTTCTCACCACATCCATCATGTTTGGATTCAATCTCTGCTGAGGTTGCACCTTGGGTTTAACATTGTCTTCCATCAAGATTTTATGTGTGCAAAAGGAGGGATTGATCCCCTTTATATTGGTGATACTCCACGCAATAGCCTTTCTGTTTTCTTGTAGCATTTCCACTAATATTTTCTTTTGAGATGCATCGAACATGGATGAAATGATGACGGGTATGCATGGATTCTCATCTAGGAATGCATATTCTAGGTGAGTGGGTAACTCCTTGAGCCCCTTCCCTATCGAAGTTAGTACTATCGATTCAATGATCATATTTTCCATATCACCCACTTTAAACCTATGGCTATAGGATATACATCCCCATGAAAATTTCATATTGGAAAGCCATCTTCTGCACTGGATCTGCAAGCCATGATTTCTACAGTCTGTGTATCTTTCCCAACATAGATTGGTGTGGACAAATACTGAGTCACATCCCATTCTTTTTCTTGGCCAGTTTGGTAATTATTTATCTCAGCACTAACAAACTCACTCCATTGTGTTGTTTGCTCACAGAAATTATAAATCAAATCAGACAAATCTCGCTGTTCAATACGGGTAATCATTACATTCAATATAGTCAAGTGTACTCGGATAACTCCTCAAGACAACTAAAAGTTCCTCCATCATGTTTAATTGCATCAGTAAGAGTATATACAACAAATTTAGTATGGATAAGAAGAGTTCAAAGAATATATACAAGAAGAAAACCAAAATATTACACAAGTATGACGAGGATAACTATTCACGCATATAAGCAATGAAAACAGGCTAGAACACTAGATTCTAAGCTTTCCTAAAAGTTGCCAGTCCCCAGTAACAGTGCCAAAAACATGGAGTCTTCTCCGCAAATGCACGGGTCGCACACAAGTAGTAAAGTGGTACCCCGTGAGGGATAGGGTTGTCGAACCACAGGGACTTGCTTAAAGTACTGACTTATCACTGATCTCTAGGTAAATTCAAATTGAGAATTAGATTAACAATAAGAAATATAATTATAAAAGATAAAAGGAAAGGAAAAGGTGAAGATAATAGACAATATGGATCGAGTGTCAATATTAAGAGAACAATGCCTTAGGATGATTCCTATGCACTGAGAAATGCTCACTCACTCTCTTGATCTACAGGGTACATTCAAATGTTATGGTGTGCGGTCAAGAGCAATGTTGCAACTATGATTCTCAACTATGCCGAGTTTTGCAAAGATAACTATGGGTTCCTGCACACCGAGTTTTGCCATTGCCTAGGAAAATAACAATTATGGCAGTCAACCATCAAGTTTTACCTAAGCAACTATGTAGATCAAACACAATAAGTTTTGCAAACACAAGATTTAACAAAAGAACTAAAAGAACTCCGTAAATCAAGAAATGCAAGTATCCATAGCATTCAAAGTGTCAAGTTCACATCCTGGGACACCGTGGCCGGCTAGCCCCTCATGGATGGGTACAACATGGAGAAAACAACAATAGATCTACAGAAAGAGGACATAACTCCCTTCTCTTCAAGAGTCGCCTTCAATGTTGAGCTCTTTATGCTAGCCCCACTTTCCTAGTGCCTCCAAATCTCCCTTAATTGCCTTAGAAAGTGTGATGAACCTTGGTCTTTGCTCTCATCAATGTCCTCCCACCAGGAAAAAAGATCCCTGAACAAAGATAAAAGAGAAACACTAGTAATTGGAGTTAAAAAGACAGATCTAGGGCTCGACACAGTCAGAGCATGATCATCCTTGGACTATGTTATGTTGTGGGAAATCTAGAGTGAAATGGTCAAGTGCTTGCCTGAAAGATTCAATAGGAGGGACACGATCTTGTTCTGACCGTGCTATGGTAGATCATGATCTTGTCAAAGGTACCCAGCACTTGTCTCTCTTGCTTGAATAAAATTATGTTCAGACTGGGTTTTTCAGCAGTAAGGGCACGATCGTGTCGGAGCCGTGTTGAGCTTGAGAGTACCATCCAAAATGGATTTTCACAGAACATGCTCCAGGCTGAACATGCTCCACCCGTATCCAGCTTGAACACTTAGCACTTTCAATGTATTTTACTTGTTTTCTTCCTGATTTCACTCCAAGCTGCATCGAGTCCCTAATTCCTACATAAGCAACAGAAATACCCAGAATACCACCACGAGTGCACAAAAGTATGCTTGAGAACAATTAAAATGATGGGTTTAAAACATGTATATAAAATGCACTCATAAACGTGTTCACTTGAAATGGTTGCACCTGAGCTTTATTACGCTGCTACACAGTATCAACGATAACATTATTGTTCATGCTCTAATTGCAATGATTCAGGTGGTGTTAGAAAATAGACCTTAAGATCTATATTTTTTAAATCATGTTATTATTCGATATCTAAAGTGAATAATTAAGAAAATGACCAACATTTCTATCACATGTTCACTTCATATGGATCTTGCTAAGTTTTATGGCAAAGTTGCACAAAATCACTCATAACTTTAATCATGTGCCATTGGAAAATAGAACTCAAGATCTATATTTTTTAATCATGTTATTATTCAAGATTCAAAGTGAATAGTTAAAAATTAAACAATATTTAATATGGCGTGCCCATGTTATATGGTCGTATCAGAGTATTATTATGTAGCTACACAGAATCAGCCATAAATTTCTCATTTCTACTAGAATTGTAATGATTCAAGTGGGGTTGAAAAAATGGCCTCAAGATGTATATTGTTAAGTGATATTATTATTTGAGATATATAAAGTTTATATTCTAGAAAATAACCAAAATTTATATCACGTGTTGACTTCATAGGGCTGCAGTTGAGGTTTATGGCGCAACTACATAGAACACCCATAAATTTCTTGTTACTACTCCATTTGGAATGACTCAGGTGGCGTTGGAAAAAATAGCACAATATCTTTATTTTAAATGATGTTATTATTTGAGATATAAAGTGAATATGAAAAAAATGGCCAGCATTTTCTATTGGGTGTTCTCTTCATATGGCTATAGCTGAGTTTTATAGCGTGGCTACACAGAATCAGCCATAACTTTCTTGTTCCCGCTCCAATTCCAATGATTCTGGTGGTGTTGGAAAATAGACCTCAATATCTATACTATTAAATCATTTTATTATTTGAGATTCAAAGTGAAAAGTCATGAAAATAACCAACATTTCTATCTTGCTCTCACTTCATATGGTTGTAATTGAGTTGTATGGTTCAACTACACAGGTTCAACCATAACTTTATTATTTATACTCTAATTACATTAATTCAGGTTAGGTTATAAACAGACCTTAAGATCTATATTTTTGTAATAATGTTATTTCTTGAGATTCAAAGTGAATAATCAAGAAAATTAACAAACATTTTCATTGTATGTTTACTTCATATGGCTGCATATAATAGTTATGGCGCAGTTACACATAATCAGCTATAAGATTCTTGTTCATGCTCCAGTTACATTGACTCAGATGGCATTGGGAAATACTCTTCAGGATATATATTTTTAAATGATGTTATTATTTGATATTTGAAGTGAATAGTCAAGAAAATAATCAATATTTTTATGCCATGTTCTCTTCATATGGCTGCAACTAAGTTTCGTGGCACATCTACACAAAATCAGCCATATAACTTTGTTGTTCCTGCTCCAATTGCATTAATTTAGGTGGAATTGGAAAATAGATCTCAAGATCTATATTTAAATAAAATGTTATTATTTAAGATTCAAATGAAATAGTTAAGAAAATCAGAAACATTTCTGTAACGTATTCACTTCACATGGTTGTAGCTGAGTTTTATAGCACAACTACACAAAATTAGCCATGACCTTCTCATTTCTTATCCAATTGCAATGATTTGGGTGGGGTTGAAAAATTGACCTCAAGATCTATATTTTTAAATCATATTATTATTTAAAATATAAAGTTAATAGTAGAGAAAATGACTAATATTTATATCATGTGTTCACTTCATATGGTCAAAAAAATAGCCATAAGTTTCTCGTTCCTACTCCAATTGCAATTATTCAAGTGGTATTTGAAAATATACCTCAAGACCTAAATTTTAATATTATTATTCGAGATATAAAGTGAATAGTTAGGAAAATGACCAGCATTTCTATTGTGTTTTCACTTCGTATGCTATAGTTGGGTTTTATGGCCAAACTTTCTCATTCTTGCCACTATTGTAATATGTCTTGCAGCATTAGAAAATAAACTTGAAGATGTACATTTATAAATGATGCTATCGCTCAAGATTGATAAAGAATAGTTGAGAAAATGTATAATTTTTTCTATTACGTGTTCACTTCATATTACAGTAGCCGAGTTTTATGGCCTAGCTACATAGGATTAGCCATAATTTTTTTCGTTCCTGCTCCAATTGTAATAATTCAGATGGCATTGGAAAATAGATCTCAAGATCTATAACTTTCTCATTTCTGCTTCCATTGAATTGATTCAAGTGGTGTTCAAAAACAAATATCAAGATCTATATTTTTAAATAGTATTACTGTCCGAAATATAAAGCAAATAGTCAATAAAATGACAAATATATCTATCGTGCGTTCACTTCATATGGCTATAGCTAAGTTTTATAGCGCATCTATATAGAATCCCCTATGACTTTCACGTTCCTTCTCCAATTGTACTAATTTAGGTGGCATTGGAAAACAAACATCAAGATCTATACTTTTAAATGCAGTTATTATTCAAAATAGAAAGTGAAAGTCAAGAAAATAACCAACATTTCTATCATTGTGTGTTCAGTTGATATAGCTGCATGTGAGTTTAATACGTAGCTACACAGAATCAGCCATAACTTTCTCATTCATGCTGTACTTTCAATGATTCATGTTACTATTTAAGATTCAAAGTGAATAGTCAAGAAAATGACCAACATTTCTATCATGTGCCCATTTTATATGGCCGCAGTTGTGTTTTATGGCGTAGCTACATAGAATCAGCCATAATTTTCTCGTTACTGCTCTAATTTCAATAATTTATGTGGCATTGGAAAACAAACCTGAGGATCATATATTTTAATAATGTTATTATTCAAAATATAAACTGAGTAGTCAAGAAAATGAGCAATACATCTATCATGTACTCACTTCATATGGCTACAACTGAGTTTTATAGTGCATGTCACGCCCTAACCAGTGGGTCCCACATGTGACAATCTCCACGATAACCAAGGGAGGGTCAAACACTGCCTTAACCCTTGATCATCATAAGGCTAACTTAATACCTATTCAAAAACACTATAAATGACTGAAAGGAACACAAGAACATACTGATAAAATAATTTTCTATACAAACCAAATCATGACATTATTAAGTCAAGTAAAACATATACAACCACATCTAGAAATACAAGACTACATCCTGAAATACAAAATCATAAATACATTCCAAACTCTGGATATGGTTTCCGAAACAACAATTGGATAATACTAACATACATGAATAACCAAGGAAGGAAAATATACACAAATGAACCAAGACAATACACACTTCGAAACATATGATTCAAAACATAGGGTTTCCAATCAAAAATAACATATAATTTGCAAATAATTATGAAATAAATTAAATCATAAATCACCATAGTTTCTAAACTCCATTGAAAACATTTCAAGAGCTTTAACAATAATAAATTATCATTCGAAAGCAGGGCAACTTAAACATTAGAAAACATGCATGATTTAGATAGTCCATAATTTAGTAAATCATACTCACAAACTTGGTGAGCTAAGACCCTCCTATGTTACTTCTCCACTGGCTCTTTCCCTTTTGCTTGAAGTCTCACATCCTAGAAGCAATCAAACAACCAACACAAGCAACAAACATCAACAACTTAACCAAGTTGAATGAAGGAAGATGCTCAAAATTGAGAGATGATTGCTTCTAGGGTTTTCTAAGAAACTCATCTAGAATATCCTACAAGAATGAAACTCTCATAATCTTCAAAACTAACAAGAGAAGCAAAAGGAACCCAACTTTGTTCAGTGCTACAATAATCCTAACTTGGAAGATGAAAGATCTCTCAATCCTTCACCAAATCAAGGTTTTACTACTTCAAACGTCTTATATTCTTTAAATCCACAAAAACGCCATGTTTTCCACCATAAACCCAAAGGAATTTGGTAAAAGAGCAGGAGAAGAAGAATAAGAAGAAGAAACTCACCTCTAAGCTTCACCAAACTCTAAGGAAGCTCTTCATCAAGAGAGGAGGAGAAATATCTCCACTTCTATCTTTGTTTGGACGCCCAAGATGATGAATTTAAAGAGGAGAAATGAAAGAGCAAGAGGAGGAGGAAGAAGGAGGGGAAAAAGGGGCTCAAGAAGAACCTAGAAAGTCCAAGAAGGGCCTTAAATAGGCCCCAACCCGTGGGCTGTTCATGGGTTGCCTTACGCCCACAAGGGACGCTATGAGGCCTCTATGGAAGGCTTTATAGGCTCCCTTGCCCACAAGGGAGGCTGTCAAGCATCTCTAGATGGCTTCACAGGATCCCTTGCCTGCAAGAGAGGCCGTGAAGCCCCACAATCAGCCCCTTGCGGGTACCCAAGTGCCCGCAAGTCTTGGACCTTGATTTTACCCCTTTTTATCCTTCTCAAAGACCTCAAATAAGGTCCTAACACAAGATGACAATCTAAGGAACTTAAACATACAAGTTACACTCAAGAAACAAAACACAAGAGAAGTAGAGAAGTAGTGGAAAAGTCAAACTTCCACAGTACATCTCCATAAAATTGTTGGAAAATAGACCTGAAGATCTATATTTTTTATATCATGATATTATTCAAGATTCGAAGAGAATAATTAAGAAAATGACCAATATTTCTATCGAGTGTTGACTTCATATGGCTGCAGCTGAGTTTTATAGCCCAGCTACACACAATCAGCTATAAGTTTCTCACTTCTCCTCTAATTGTAATAATTCAGGTGGTGCTGAAAATCAAACCTCAAGATCTATATTTTTAAAACATATTAGGAGAATTAGCCTCATTGTGACACTTAACTTCCTAAGTTTGTGGATGGGATTATGTTGTATTGCATAGCTCCATTAGTTTAGAAGTTATTTCAATTGCCGTATTACTTTTGTATGTTTCTAATTGTTATTTGTGATGGTTTTACTTGTGTTATCACTCTATCAATAAGTGTGTTCCACATAATTGATTATATGTTTAAATATATACATATACCTATATGTATATATATTGTTAGATGCATATTGTTTACAAATCCAGTCATAGATGAACACTTTTGAATTGATCTCTCATGATAAAAAAATGACTTCTTCATGAAAAATGAGTTCCTCAAATCTTATGTTGTGAAAGGTAGGCAAAATGGAATTCCTTACTATCATTGTGACACTTGATGATGTTAACATTTTCTTGTTATGATATGGGCTCCAGCCTTGTTTAAAGTTATCTTTTGAGTCCATTACTTTAAATTGTAACCTTTTAATCTTCTACTACTTTTAAGTGAACCATGTAAGTTCCCCTTCTTGAAGGTTTGGTGTTTATAAAGACTGACATGGCTAAATTAAAATAGTTATATACCAAAAGGTTATAATTTAAAGTAGAGAGATTAAAATGGTAAATTTAGAAAATTAGAGGGACTATTTAGGGAATTATACTTACTTTAAAGGTAGGGATTATTTAAGTTATCAGCATAATAAAATCCAACCCAACCTGCTACTAAAATTTTTTTTCCTTAAAATCACCCCCCAAAAAAATCCCCAATAGAATTGCCAATCATCTTTAAATATCCAAATGTGCAACTTTCAATTGGGGGCGAGGTCTAGAACTTGTGCCCAGGGTTGCGCCCTTTGACATTTCATTATCTTTGGCCTTTAGTCCTCCTACCCGAGTGTTTTTCTTTTGCACTCGGGCTATGAGGATCCAAAGCTCAAACCATCTCTGCATATCTTCTATTGCGCTCCATCTTTGGTCTATAAACTTAGAATACTTCTTCTCAACCATGATTTCTCCCAAGAAGCAACCTATTTTAGACGCACGCCTTTCTTCTCCCCCTTTGGTAGATAAATCCCCAAACCCCATTTGCTGCAAATTCATCCTTGTTTATTTATGATATTCTACTGATTCACTCTCTATACATCCATGCCATTTTTATTCTATTGTTGTGCATTAGATTGATCATTAATTCTACCTCATTCTTGAATTTTAATCTATGTGATGTAGATGCATTCGGTATAATTCCTTGAGAGTAGTGCAACATTTTCTGTGTGGTTTCTTTTTTGACCCGTTGGAAAATGTAGAGTTGAAGGAAACATGCTTGTGTTTTTGAGTTGCTAGGTCAACTTTGGCTTCGTCTTACATATTTAATTAGAGATAAGGTCATTTAGGTATCCGTATATTGAATTAAATGTTAATTATTGTTTCAAGGTTCATTTTGTGTGCTTTAGTTTTGATTTTACCCCGTTCTTGAATTTGTTGCCTAACTCAAGATCAAGACTCATGAGCAATCATAGAAAAATTATTCTTAGTGGATCCTATTTTCAATGTTAATTGAAAAGTGAACTTCTTTGTTGAAGCCAGTTTGAAATTCAAATGTAGTTGACTATGTTTGGAGTTTGACTCACATACATTAAATTATTGTTTATGTATGAGGCATGTCAATGAACTTGAATGCTTTCTGTTATCCTTGTAGCATGCCAATTTTATGAGAGAAAATATTAAACAAATCCTTTAATAACTGTAATATATTGAAAATAGTGTCTTTTTTATAATGTAATTTGCTCTAAAGCACAACTCGAGTTATTAGATAAAATTCTTCGGGTTGTTTAGGTCCATCAAACTCCACAGATAAGCTTAATGTTTGTTTATAAGCTATGTTAAACCTACATATCTACAAACCTTTCACTCCTCTCACAAAGGTAATGAGTATGAAAGTTTGATAAGGCCATAGTGGCACAGCTTATTAAATTAACAATAAGTGCAAAGCATTAATTTTTTCCTGGCTGCCAATTATATCATATTTTTAATCATATCTTATTATATTTTAAAACTGATAAGTGCTTGTGTGTTAAGAATGCGAAGTGTTCTTTCCTTACAATGAGCTTTACTTTTATCATGTTTAAGCGCTAATACATGTGTATTTGTGTTACTTCTATCTCTCTAAAACTTTTATGCAGTTTGTCTAGAAAACCAAGAAGTAAAAAGGGTAGACCTCTTATTTTATGAAGACCACATCAAGTAGGATAAAGTCTGAGACTCAAATTTTGTTGGTCAAGTAAAGATGATCATTTAATTCAAAGCAAATTTAGCATTTATTTAGCCTTTGTCTCATTTAAAATATATGGTTTGATAATCCACATTTATCATGGGCCTTTACTTTTTAACAATTGATAAAAGTGCATCAGTGGTCCTTAAACTATATTTAAAAATGCAGTTTGTTCTATGAATTCGAAGAAGGTGCATTTTGGTCCATCAACTATTCTCTTAAGTGGTAAGTGGTCCTTTTTTATAACCACATCATTGGCATGGCTAGTGTAATTGGCTCCATATCAGGAGCAAAGTTAAATGGAGGTTCAAATTGCATATAAGAATTCTGAGACCAAAGTGTGCTTCCTGGTATAGTTTAGGAACGTGGTGCACTTACACTTTAAACACTGAAATGATGTATTAACAATTTACTTAGTTAATGATTATGCCTACTTTGTAGTTTGTCTTTTGTTTCACTACATTTCTATTGATATTAATTTCCACTGAATTTGGTGAGCCCCTTCCATTGTCATATATGGAAAGTTATACTTAAGAGGCTTCTCTCCATGTTTTGACTTTGAAGAAGCATGTTGAGTGCTTCTCTTGATGCGATAGATGGTTTAGAGCAGAAAGAAATGTCAACTTTGTTAAATTTTCAATTAGTACATTGTGTTTCATTTTCTACCATATTTTTCCTGTGTGTTCTGGTGTTGCTATTATACCTTGCTTAAAATGTCCAATGCCAGCTGTCATTATATCATATGCTTCCTAAATGATCAGTTGTGAGTGGATACATGATTCCATCTGTATTATGCTTATTTTTCTTTCTGCCTTGGTAAGAAGTTGCAGGTTGTATAAAACTAGTTATATCTTTTATAAGACTATTATTGCAGCTTTTTCCCTCAAGATTATACTTAGAAACATATATTTTGAATGAAAATCCATCTTTAGTTATATTCTAATGGAGATATGCTTTAATTTAACTTGAAAGTAGACCCCATTTGTTGCGTGCGTTCTATTGATGTCAATCCAGGGACATATCAAAAACAAAAAAATTTAGGAGGGCTAAATAAAAAAGATTTCAATATTCCCATTTCACAAAAGCTTATTTAATTCATTTAAGTTGCGCTTTATGATCTTTCATGCTATTGAAATCATCTAAGATAGATTCAAAACTAAATCTATTGACAACTTCTTTTTCAATGTAAACAATCAAGCGATCATTTAAAAATTGGTCTTCCATCTTGTTCAAAAGTCTAGTCTTGACAATCTTCATGGCTGAAATTAATCGCTCTATAGTTGTTATAGAAACAAACAAAGTGAGAATAAGTCTAATCAATCTAACAGTCAGAGGATAAATGCTTGATTTCTAATCCTTGGCAATGCCTGACATGCTTCAGAATAGTAGATAAAACTATTAATTTTGTAATTTTCAGATGATCAACTTCAAAATGTTGCAACTCAATTCTTAACAAAATTATCTCTTGCTCATTAAATCTTGAGAATAGAACTTCTTTGTAAAGGTAAAAATGTTGTCAATATTAAATGTCTTATAGCCATTTCTTGGATCAAGAGCTTGAATGAAGAAAAAGCAATTCTAGAGTATCTTCATTAAACCAACTATTCAGTTTTTCTAATTAATAATTGGCAATCAATTGTAGGGTAAAACAACTCCACTCGGAAATACTATCTTATTGAAAAATCACATGGTTGATTTCATGCTCGACATTCCTGTATAACAAAAGTAGTATCTATATCTAGAATGTCAGTAATCATGCTTAGCACAAAGAGATTTTACATTTAATGGAAAGGCTTTCCATCTAGTTTCTCTTTGGTTTTGTATTAATTCTTTTGTAGTTGAGATATGGTGTAAGGCATTCAAGATTATCTTTAGACTCACAGTGCAAAACTTGACAAAGTATTTCAGTGATTCTTATAAGTTTCTTCATAAGATGCAAAGCAAAAACAAAATTGAAATACTTCATTGATGCATATGCATAATCTGCATCACCACGTTTAGAAGAACTTTTGCCTTCTATAAGAGTATTATCAATTACATGACTAGTTACATTAAGCAGTTTTACCAAATTGGAGATGTACATAATGTGTAAACTCTAACAAGTATTTCTAGCTCGCTACAATGTGTAAGTTTGGTTAATGTCGCTTCTAGACTCTAACTTATTAATGGCATACATCTTTGAAATTTGACCAACTTAAGCATCCCTTAATTCATCATTATGTTTACAAGAATAAGTCACAACAATGGTAATGAAACCCAACTTCTCAAAAAAATTGATCAACAAGCTTTATCTTACAGGATGATGCAATAAGAGCAAGTTGGAGATGATGTCCAAAGCAATGGACATAATAAGCATATTAATTACAAATCAAAGCTTGCAAACTGTTCCATTCACCTATCATATTACTAGCCCCTTCACATCGTTGTCCTCAAATATTTTGAATATTCAAATCATGATGAGAAAGCACATTGGATATTGCATCTTTTAAAGTCTGAGCAGTAGTGTCTTGTACATGAACAATAGCAAAAATTGTTCACGTATGAGACCACTTTATCCACAAATCTCAAAACAATAGCCATTTGTTCTTTTCTTGATTCATCACAGGCTTCATCTATAATGAGACAATTTTGTATCACCAATTTCTTCATGCATTGTATGTTTTACTTTTAGAGAAAAAAATATTAACAATTTCTTTTTGTGGTGAGATATGTGAGGCATTTTGAGGAGCTTCTATGTCACAACTACTGTAATTTCTTAATAAATTGATAAAAATTTTATCATCTCAATAAAATTTTCATGGTTAATTGAATCCACAGTTTCATCATCACTTCTAAAAGCATATCCTAGAAATGTAAGACATCGGATAACATCAATTGATATTTTAATCTTAACCAATAACGATAATTTGTTTAGTAGTATGTTTTTTAAAAAAGCTCTTCAATTTAATGAAATTGATTCATCAAATCATCACATAATCTAATTGCAACTTTACGTGATGAATTATGATCTTTCCCTATATAATGCAAGAAAGCACAATTCTCTCCACAATTAACCTTTTTCCAATTTCAAAAACGTCCAAAACAAACTTGTTAAGAAGATCACATTTTTTTGCTAAAAAGATAACAATGCAAGCAAAAAGTAGCATCCTTAGTTCAAGAATAATCTAACCATGGTCCAAACGTATCAAACCAAGAAGAACAAAAAGGTCGAGCATGCTTCTTTGTAATAAGTAGGGGCAATTTTTAAAGTGACACTAAAAAGCTTATGGGTTAAGATTGGCCCGACAAATCTCATCTTGCTGATTAACAGGATATTTTCCAATAGGAGGGCGTAATTCTAGATCTCTTTTTAGTGAAGTAATATCAATATCTCTAGAGGTAGTTCTAAAAATCTTTCTAGGATGAACTTCAGAACTTTGAGTTTTGACATTAGTGATAGAAGTTGTGGTTTCAAGATTAGGGACAGAAGAAATAGTTTCAACATTAGGGGCAGATGATGCTTCATTTTGGGTAGTTTTTCTTTTAAAATATGCATCAGTAGTTGATTTGTTAGACATTAATATTAAGTTATGAATATAAGATAAAAAGAGTTTATAACAATATGTATAAAAAAATAACATGCTTTACAAATACAAGTTAAAGAATAAATATAAAACTTACATAATAAAATAATTTCTTGAATTTAAACAAATAAAAAAAATCCTTTATCGAGCAGCAAAAGGTTGGTAACGCCATGATGATTTGATGCCAATAGAATTCAAAAGTTTAAATAGCTGAGTTGTTTAGATTTTAGTTAAATTTTATAGCAAAAAAATCCTTTTGGAGTCTTCAACCATCCGAATACCATATGAATAGTCAATACTTGTTATATTTTAATTAATTAATAGATTTATTTAAATTAGTCATGAATTACTAACCGTAGCTTTTTGTGAATTGTTTTTCTTATCTATTAGTGGTTTTATTGGTGACAGTAATGTTTTTTTTACCTTTTTGTAAGTTATAGAATTATTATATAATTTTATAAATTCTGTAGGCCATATTACATGCACTAGTTATTCATAACAAATAACTATTTAAGAGCCCCCGCCCCGCCTCTTAACTCTGTCTTTACTTAGGTCTGTGTTTTTCTTATGCACATGCACTAGTTTGTGCGTACTTCAATAAAAATGTTCAATGCACAGAGTTTGATGAAGAAATTCCCAACCATTGTAGTTGGTTAATGTTGACACTATAATCGATATCAAAAAAGTTTGAAATTGAGCTAATAGTTGAAGAATTATATGAGCTTGTGAGCCGATCTCTATCCTCTTTTTAAAACCAGAGAAACTAGTCAATTTTTGTTATTTGAGATTGCTAATTGGTAGTGTAAATCTGATTCTTTCACTAGATTTTCTTTCTTCTAGTATTTAGTAGCTTTGTAATAGTTCATGCTCCTTCCTATTTATCTCCTAGGTGCACGGGTTTGTCGAAGTAATAAATCCCAGATGAGTGGGTATCGTATCCACAAGGAGTAGGGAATAAAAATACTTGAATTGTTTCTTAAATAAGCGAAAAGTGAATAATAGTTGTGTAACAAGATGTAATATAAACAAAAGTAAAAGAGACAAGAGAGAAAGCACAAGTAAAAGGGAAGGTAAGGCAATCAATATAAATGGGGTACCGGATTTGTTCCGCCCTAGGACAATCGTTTCAAGTTCAAAAAACCCTCTAATATGCTTTCTAACTAATGCATTAATGAGTTGTGGAGATCCTTCAATACATGATCTAAAATCTAAGGTCAACCATGGCTAACTCTATACATGTCCCATAGGAGAAATTGAATAATCTCTCAACCTCTCACTCGTATAGGATCGCAATGAGTTTTAGGGATTCCAAGTGATAAATCCTCTTTATAGATGTAGACCTAACCCTTTGGTCCAGGTGAAAGATCCCTAGTCACAATTAAACCCTAGGTGCTAAAATCACTTCAACACTTCACTTCGTTGCCTCTGCAACTAAGCCCTAGTGGATGGTTATCCCTTCGCCTATTCACTCTACTATGACCGCAAAGAACTTGAGGAAATGGAGGTAGGATGAATCACAACGGAGGGGAAAGGGGACGCTCGGCTACCTCTCGACTCACCCTCTCAATCCTCTCCAATCTAGCTTTGTCTAACCCTCGTGGTGTGTCACTCACTCACAAGAGTTGCCAAAAAGAACTCTCAACCCTAGTGTAACTCTAAAGGAGTATTCAAACAATCAAGCATACAAGATTGGAACTCAATTAACACATCAATTAAAGAAAGCAATATAACAAGGTTTAATGAAACAAATACATCCTAGGATTCACAAATCCAAGTACCCACTAGGGGGTTTAGCTCTCCATGGATCTAGTCACAATCAATGAAATCAAATGTAAAAACAAGTAATCCATAGAAAACTCCCTCGGTAGTCGTGATGATGGTCTTGTGTTGAAACCTCTACTCGTCCAAGGTTCACTTTGTCCGGCCTAGGATACACCTCGCCGGATCGGTGCCGACGAAAGCTCTCCCACTAACCTTCTTCCAAATGGAGCGCGATGTTTGAGTCGTAGAACCTCTCCCAATCCCTATCCAATACCTCTCGAAACCCTAGCCGCCGGCCTCTTTCAAGTTGGGGAAAAGTTGGACATCCACACGCCCCTGTGGATTCTCCACACGGGCGTGGATAATATCCACATGCTCATGTAGATTCTCTAGAATTCTCTTTTTCGGGCGGTTGTGAACAGAATCTACTCCAGTAGATTGCTATAGTGTTTGCTACAGTGCCCTACTACAGTGCCGGCTCGAAACACTCCCAAATCCATTTTTCATAGAGGTAACATAAACGGGCACCCATTTACGTCATAGGTCGCTTTGCTTCTTCAACAACGGACTCATCAGTGAAGATCTTGCTATTAATGCATGGGATACTCAAATGTGACTGCCTCTGTGCCCCTCCAAATCATTGTGCTAACTTGAATACACGGAGGTTGGCACATATTCTCGCATCTTGAGCCCGACTTATGTCTTCGCGTTTGATCCTTCTCAAGATTTCATCCAAATGGTGCATTCACGATCTACATTGGCTTCTTTCTCTAATATTCGGCTTCAGAACCCTATATGCATGAATGTAACATAAAAGCACACATATTAGCACTAAAACCTGATAAAAGTAATGCTCACCATAAGGAAAGAACACTTCGCATTCTTATCACACAAGCACTTATCAACTGGCCACTGTCCTTTGCTTTGACCAAATCATTTTGCTTAAAAGTTCATGATGAAAGTTTATTGTTTATTCAAGTCATTATTCACATTGCTACATTTCTTGTCATTAACTCATTACTTTTGAACTGTGTATTAGCTAGTACAGTTTTTGTTTCTAACTACACCACGAAGTCCAATAAGTTGCTGATTTGATATCATATATAAATCTAACTTCTAATAGTGTTCATTATCTTTATTAAAATGCTGAATAAGGTAAGCTGCACCTGTAAACTATTTGCAAATCATCATCAAAGTCTTATGATAAACTTTATTGGATAGTGATGAGAATTTATCATCATTTCACTTCCAATGCTGCCTTGCTCAGTGGTAATAACAAATTCTTGATCAAAAATTTTGAAGTTTGACCTTTGATGTGTTCTCTGCAAGTATACAGATCGCACACAAGTAATATAGTAGTACCCCGTGAGAGTAGGGTTGTCGAACATCAGGGACTGGAGTAAAAATACTAACTTAACACCGATCTCTAGTGACAATTAAATAGATGATGAAGTTGAGCAAAATGAGAAAACAAGTAAAGGGAAGATAGAAAAGAGAAAGGATGGAGATACAGAATAGAAGAAAACAATGCCACAGGATGTTCCCCTTGCCCTCGGGAATATTCACGCACTTTCAATTCCTACCATATACATTCTAGGGTTCTAGTGTGTGCTCATATACACCATGTTTTGCTAAGGTAACTATGGCCTCTTGCACATTAAGTTTTGCAATCACGCAAGGTAATCACAACTACACCAATTCACAAGTCAAGCCATACCTAAGTAACTATGCAAAGCAAACACATCAAGTTATACCAACACAAGATTAACACAAGAACTAAAAGAACTCCATAGATTAAAAGACTAAAAGTGTCTTTAGTATTCAAAGTACAAAGTTCTCAGCCCAAGGCACCATGGCCGGTTAGCTCCTTATGGGTGGGTACAACATGGAGAAAGAAAAAGACTAAATCTAGAGAAAGAAGGCATTATTCCCTTCACTCTAAGATATGCCTCCAATGTCGAGCTCCTTGTGCTAACACCACTTCTCTTGTGCCTCCCAATAGTTCCGTTATGTCCTAGAAGGTATGGATAAGCTCGATCTTCGTCCTCATCAAAGTCCTCCCGGTGGAGAAGAAAATCCCCGAACAAAGATGAAGAGGAAACCCATAAACTATAATAAAAAAGGCACATTTTGAATCGACATAGTCTACACATGATCGTGTCTTAGACCATATCATGCTAGGGCTGACAAAGGTGTCAAGGAGTGTCTTAGCCTGAAAAGTTCAATGGCAAGGACACGATCATGTTGTGACCGTGCAACGCTAGGACACGATTGTCAATAATTTTTCACTGAATTTTCCAATGGCCTAGGTTTTTCGGGGAAATTGATACGACTGTGTCCTGACCGTGTCGATCTTGCAAATATCCTTCAGCACCGAAATCTCACTAAGTCAACAATTGGCTGAGAATTTCAAGGGGTATGACACGAGCATGTCCCGCCTATATCAGGCATGAACACTTGAACTCCTATATGGTATTTTCATCCTGAATTTGACCCAAAACGTACTAAGCCCCTGATTTCTGCACATATGACTAGAATACCCACAATAGTACTGTTCATGTATAAAATTAGACTTGAGAACAAGTAAAATAATGAAATTAGGGTATGAAAACATGTACGTGATAAGTGCTTGTGTGTTAAGAATGTGAAGTATTCTTTCCTTACGATGAGCATGACTTTTATCAGGTTTAAGCGCTAATACATGTGTATTTGGGTTCTTTTGCGCATATAGGGTTGTGAAGTTAAGTATTAAGAAAATAAACCAAAAGTAGATCATGAACAAACTATTTGGTTGAATCTTGGAAGCAATAAATGCGAAGACACAGATGGGGCTCTAAGATACGTGAATGTGTGGCAACCTCCATGTATTCACGCCATTACATTGGGTTGGAGGGCACAAAGGTAGTCACATTTGTGTATCCCAACTTGTACAATGATAGTAAGATCTTCACCAATAACCCATTTATTGAAGAAACGACATAATATACGGTATAAACATCTGCCTGCTCATGTTGCCTTGATGAAAAGTGGATTCGGGAGTGTTTTTGGCGGGGTGTACTATAGCAGTTATTGTTCACAGTCGGCCAAAAATCAGAATTCCAGAGAATTCAGACAGGCGTGTGGAAATTCCACAGGGGCGTGTGGAACATCCACATCCCGTGTGGATGCCCGATTCTAGCCTATTTAAAACCGTTTTTCAACCCGATTTTACATTCTTTTCTCCATCTTTTCCCCAACTTTGAAGAGGGCTGTGGCTAGGGTTTTGAGAGGTATTGGCAAGGGTTTTGGAGTGGTTCTATGGATTCGACATCGTGCTCAACTTGGAAGAAGGTTATTGGTGGAGCTTTCATCGACACCGATCCGGCGAGTTGTGCCCCAGGCCGAACAAGGGGACCTTTGGAGGAGACGAGGCCACTCCACAAGACCATCGATATGACTACTTAAGGGGTTTTTCTATGGATTACTTGTTTTTACATTCAATTTCATTATTGATTGTAACTAGCTCCATGGAGAGCTAAACCCCCTAGTGGGTACTTGGATTGGTAAACCCTAGGATGTATTTGTTTCATTTAACCTTTTTATTATGCTTTCCTTAATTGATGTTTTAATTGAGTTCCAATCTTGAATGTTTGACTGATTGAATGCTCCCTTAGAGTGACACTAGGGTTGGGAATTCATCTTGGTAACTCTTGTGAGTGAGTGATACACCACGAGAGTTAGACAAATCTAGATTGGTAAGGGTTGAGAGGGTTAGCCGAGAGGTAGCGGAGCATCCCCTTTCCCCTTCGACGTGATTTATCCTACCTCCATTTCCTTGGGTTCTTTCTGGTCATAGTAGAGTGAACGGGCTAAGGGATGACCTTCCGCTGGGGCTTAGTTGCAAAGGCAACGGATTGAAGCGTTGAAGTAATTTTAGCACATAGGGCTTAATTGTGACTAGGGACCTCTCACTTGGACCAAAGGGTTAGGTCTACATCTAGGAACATGGTTTATCAGTTGGAATCCCTATAACCCTATGCAACTCTATACAAGTGCGAGATGTTGAGATTATTCGATTTCTCCACCAAAACATCATATAGAGTTAGTCACGGTTGACCTTAGATTTGGGACCATGTATTGAAGGATTTCCATGACTCATTAATGCATTAATTAGGAAGCATAATAGTTGGTTTTGCAATTGAAATGATAGTCCTAGGCGGAACAATATCCGAGTACCGCATTTATATCGATTGCCTTATCTCTCAATTTTATTGTGACTCTCGTTCTTATTTCTTTTATCTCTTTTAATATAAAT
The DNA here is from genome assembly GCF_009730915.1 of Dioscorea cayenensis subsp. rotundata. Classification (NCBI taxonomy): domain Eukaryota; kingdom Viridiplantae; phylum Streptophyta; class Magnoliopsida; order Dioscoreales; family Dioscoreaceae; genus Dioscorea; species Dioscorea cayenensis. Next base: position 13,858,533 of record NC_052471.1, read on the forward strand.
CTCATTCATCAATCCATCGATTTATTCTCATCATAGTTAGATAGCAATCGTTTTGTTTCTATTCACTATTCCCTATTTGTACGACACCCACTCACCTGGGATTTATTTCTTCGACACCGTGCACTTGCGGTTTACACGCATATTCGGTCATGTCAGTACGCAAAATGCACCCATCAAATACCCCCACATTTGAGTTGTTGCTTATCCACGAGCAACCATCAGACATTCAATAACAAAGACAATGAGTGTGATCTTTCCGATCATATGATAGAGGTGATAAGTTTTAAACAAAGGGGATACTTGGGTGCTAGTAAAGACATGAATGTACAAGAATGACAATACTCCCGCTCCCAAAACCAAGTGCGAGTGCGTACAAAACCGAACTTGAGTTCCCCGCAGTCAACAATATTTACAATGACACTAAACACAAGGGTCATAGCTTCATGCACCCTAGAGGTTACCTTTTCCCCTGGTAGGTCATCAAATGTACATTTGTGGTATCCAAAATTTAACTACTCAAGAGCGGCTTTCATAAATGCTTGAGCAGACATATTTTTATATATGTTTTACATGCATCGAGCATCATTTTTACCATGGTTTATGATTAATTCCCCGCAAGTGTACATGATCGCCAAGTAATACCCTATGAGTGACACAGGGGTCGTATTCCATAGGGCCAAGGAAGTATTATTACTCACTTTCATCTATTATCTAGCCTATAAATTAATATAGGTGAAGTAGAATTAAGGTAAACACACTTACCTAAGCTAATCCTACGGCCGCTTAACTAGCACACGCAGGTAGACAAACAACGGAGTATCAAGCATGAGAAGGGAGTGCTTGGACAAGGAATCCACCTAGGGTCATCATTAAGTGCCAAACTAGGATGGTTTAAGGATGCATTGATGATAGTTAAGATATATAGACCTTATTTGTAGACTATCCCCAATCTCTCGGAGACTAACCCCTGATCCCATACGAATGTCAATAGGAATCTCTTCAAAATCAACACACCTATGATTGCATTAAGTTCTAGGAGTTCTCTAATAGGAGTAAACCTACTATCCTTCGGCCTAAAACTAGCAATGGAGGGCTACCTACACCTGATCTCTCGGCGTGTAGGCACAAGTATCCCCTTTCAATCTCTCCTAGATCTATTACATGTGAGTAGGTCACATCTACGCATACAACTCATAATAGAATTACAGACTTCTCCATAAATGTAATTCTAAGCATCAAAGCATGAAAGATTGAATCTCAAACAACCATCAAATTAAATGAAAAACAACATCCCAAGTTCTTACACAAGACGAACCCTAGGGTTCATCCAAAATCCAAACACAACAATAAGTTAATCCCTCATGATAAGGGACACTTATACAACATACAAAGAAGACAAAAACAATTAAAAAAGTAATGAAAATGCCCTCTAGGTCGTAATCCCCTTGAATGGATGAAGCTTCACAAGTTTGTCGATGATGCCTCAAATCTTCACTACAACTCTTTCTCCTTTGCTCCTTTCCCTCTTGGTGATGATTTGTTCTCATTTCTCACAAAAATCATAGGCGGAAGATGGCCGAAAGGCCTCAAGGAAGTGTGGTGGCAGCAGCCCAAACGGCCAAGGAAATGTCCCATCAATTTGCCCTAACAATCTGTATTTATACCATCGAAAGCATACGGGCCATATGGGGACTGTATGGGGGCCATATAACACTCACAAACCCCAATTTTTGCTACATATGGGACTACATACAGGATGCATATGGCCTACATATGGGCCGTATGGGGGCCGCATGAAATTCTCGATAGGCTGCTTCAAATGATCCCGTGCTACAATGCGTGCTACAGTGACTTCGCTAGAGTACTTTGGGACTGTATTCTTCTTATTTTCGCCCAAATGGTGTCCTCGTGTTATCTATGGCTTTCTTGTAACCTACAAAGTAACTAGTACATGATTAAGCACAAAGCAGGCATCAATCCTCAATAAAATACATGCAAAGTGTATAAAATACATATAAGAAAATACCTACATTTAGACACTTATCAAATATCCCCACACTTAAGTGTTTCTTGTCCCCTAAGCAAACAACTCATGAAAAACAAAGAGACAAATAAATGGCTAAATGCATTACGTCAAGCAGGTATAAGAATCCAAAAGCAATGGACAATGATAAATAAATGTTGAGTTACAGTCAATACGCATAATAAAAATACACTGTCTCACCGCTAATATTCTATGCCGTGTAAATTAATCTTTTATCTCATTTGCCCTGATCTAGTCTAGCCTAAGGTTTCAATTGGTATATCTCTAGATGCTAATCACTCCACATACAAAGAATACTAAGTCTAAAACTACTAAGTGCTACTTCAATGGCCAAGTAAGATCCTTATAATTATATAGCTTGAAACTGAATCCTCTTTCTTCTCAAAACCTCTAGTAGGTAATCAAAAAGATCATTAGGGTTTGCATTTGCATTTCATCATTCATTTTTTTTCATTTTCATTTTTAATTTTTTTTTGAGTCCGACTAATGTAGACTGCACCAAAATCATTTTGAAATCTTTCTGGAGGGTACACATGCTGGTTAGGCACAAGAGCCACCCAACTACTTGATTACAGTCTACATAGACGCATTCATGCTTCAGTAGCAAAGGAATACTAACATAGACTCATTTTTTTCCTGTTCATTCATTTCATTTTTTTTTCACATTCATCCTAGATCACATCTTTAGAGTACTCTACATGCCACAAAACTAGGATTAGTGATAAGTGCTTGTGTGATAAGAATGCAAAGTATTCTTTCCTTATGATGAGCAATACTTTTATCAGGTTTTAGCGCTAATATGTGTGCATTTATGTTACTTTCATGCGTATAGGATAGTAAAGCCGAATGTTAAAGAAAGAAGCCAATGTAGGTCATAAATGCACTATTTGGAGGAAATCTTGAGAAGGTTCAAACGCAAAGTCATAAGTCGAGTTCAAGATGCAAGAATTTGTGCCAACCTCCTTGTATTCAAGTTAGCACAATGATTTGGAAAGGCACAAAGGCAGTCACATTCGAGTATCCTGGCTTGTGCATTGATAGTAAGATCTTCACCAATGAAGCTGTTTATTGAAGAAGCAAGGCGATCTACGACGTAAATGTGTGCCTGTTTACATTACCTCGATGAAAACATGGATTCGGGAAGTGTTTTGGGCCATTACTGCAACAAGTTCTGTTCACAGCTGGCCGAAAAAATGAAGTTCAGAGAATCCACATGGGTGTGTGGGCATTATCCACACTCGTGTGGAATTTCCACAGGCCCGTGGGGAGAATCCGCAGGGGCGTGTGGATGCCCGATTTCAACCCCAATTTCAAAATTCTTTTATCCATCTCAGTCCCCAACTTGAGAGAGGGCAGTAGCCAGTGTTTCTAAGGATATTGGCAAGTAATTTGGAAAGGTTCTACGGCTTGGACATCATGCTCCGTTTGAAAGAAGGTTAGTGGGAGAGCTTTCGTCGGCATCGATCCGGCGAGGTGTATCCTAGGCTGGACAAAGGGACCTTTGGAAGAGTCGAGGCTTCTCCACAAGACCATTATCATGATTATCGACGGTGTTTTCTATGGATTACTTTCTTTTACATTCGATTTCATTGTTGATTGTAACTAGCTCGATGGAGAGCTAAACCCCTAGTGGGTACTTGGATTTGTGAACCCTTGAATGTATTTGATTCATTAAACCTTTTATTATGCTTTCATTAATTGATGCTTTAATTGAGTTCCAATCTTGAATGTTTGATTGAGTGAATACTCCCTTAGAGTGACACTAGGGTTGAGAGTTCTTACCGGTAACCCTTGTGAGTTAGTGACACACCACGAGATTTAGATAAAGCTAGATTAGACAGGGTTGAGAGGGTGAGTCAAGAGGTAGCGGAGTGTCCCCTTTCCCCTCTGGTGTGATTGATCCTACCTCCATTTCCTCGAGTTCTTTGCTGTCATAGTAGAGTGAATGGGCTAAGGGATGACCTTTCACTGGGGCTTAGTTGCAGAGGCAACGGAGTGAAGCGTTGAAGTGATTTTAGCACCTAGGGCTTAATTGTGACTAGGGACCTTTCACCTGGATCAAAGGGTTAGGTCTACATCTAGGAAGAGGATTTATCACTTGGAATCTCTAGAACTAATTGCGATTCTATACGAGTGTGAGGCTGAGAGATTGTTCAATTTCTTCTCTGAGACATGTATAGAGTTAGGCATGGTTGACCTTAGATTTGCGACCATGTATTGAAGGATCTCCAGGACTCATTAATGCATTAGTTAGGGAGCATAATAGAGGGTATTGCACTTAAACTGATCGTCCTAGGTGGAACAATATCCGAGTACCCCGATTTATATCGATTGCCTTACCTCCCCTTTACTTGTGCTTCTCTTTCATGTCTCTTTTATTCTTGTTTACATTACATCTTGTTAACAAAACCATTATTCATCTTTCACTTGGTTAAGAAACAATTTAAGTATTTTTATTCCCTACTCCCTGTGGATACGATACCCACTCACCTGGGGTTTTATTACTCGACAAATCCATGCACTTGCGGGACATAGGCAAAGGGCGTTGTCAATTAGCTCAACAAGACTTGGAAGTTCTTAAAAATCCATTGAAAGATTGAACTTAGTGTTCTAAGGCCAAGTAATCAAAGTTGTGTGTTAAGCATCCAAGAGAGTTAAAGTAGTCACGTTGGCTATTCTTAGGGCATCGACAAAAAAAAATTCAGTGCAAGACAATACTAGGGATGAAACAGGATTCAATAAAGCATAAAAACAAGATCAATTATTAATCTAATCTAAAAGTATCTTACAAGAATGAACAAAGCCATCATAGGTAATACTAGCATGTAGACAATGGTCCTAATACATGAAATACACCTATCCCCACAATTAGTGTTGCACATTGCCCCCAATCTACACTAATCATGAAAAGCATGAATAAGCAATGAAAATAATACAGGAGGATGAAAACGAACTTCCCTGGTTCATCTTGTGCACATTGTGAGGTATGACCCAAACATAATGTACGGCAAGTTATACATGTAGGGTGAAACTTCCACCAAATAGATGGAGGGCTCACCAAGCTCCCTTAAAGTCGACATCATCATTCCACAAAAATTTGCAAAGAAAAGATGGGGAGTAATCATGTAAAAACTAAAATAAAACACAATGAGAGCACAAAAACTAGAAAAAAAACAAAAACAAAAAAAAAAGTCAAAATAATAAAGCAAAGTGTCCATGTTGGTCCTTGTCCTTAGAGTTTGGTTTCTCATCACAAAATAACATCTTGTTCTATGGTCTTCTTGTCCAAAAAATGTGGTCACCCGTGTGGTGGAATTGTCACTCCATGGTTGCTTACCAATTTCTTCATCCATAACATTCCTACGAAACATGAAAAACCCAGTCAAGCTTAGTGGAATCCAATATAATTCAAAATGTAGTGTATGAGATGAAGAAACAATGAAAAATATGATGTATATTGTCCATATGGCCGTATGAAGGCCGTATGGGTACTGTTCACTTCGAAAGAACCTCCCAAAAAAACATGAAAATCAAAACATTTTAACATAAATTGAAGGGAGACTTCATCCACAACAATCACACCACAAAAAACAAGCCAAATCCTTGATAAAATGCACAAATAAACTCCAAGAACGCAAGAAAAATAAAGAAGATAAAACTAGGGCATCAAAGAGCTTACCGACGAAACATGGAAAAACTCGAGTTAAGATTGCGGAAAACCACTAGATCGTGGTCTCCAAGGGATGAGGAGAAGATTTAGGAGAAAAAAATGAGAGGATTTGGTGAAGAAATTGTTGAGAAAGAAGAGAGAAAGTCGGTGGAAAAAGAGAGAAAAGAAGAGAATGAAAGAGAGAGAGATGAGAGAGAGAGATATATAGGCCAAGGACGGGCGATGCGGCCCCATGAGGGCCGTATGGTGGCCGCATGGCCCGAATCAGCCCTCTCAGGTTTTCTGGGATGGGGAACAGATGGCCCCCATGCTGCCCGCATAGGGGCCGCACTGTTTGGTGTCTCAAGTGTCGCAGACGGCCTCCATACAATCATAGGATAGCCGTATGACTTTGAAATGTTTTCTAAACCCTGAAATTCTGCTCCAAATGATAAAACAATGATATGGCAGGTTTCAAAACTTTTCCAAAAATGAATGAAATTAATAAAATGACGATCTAGCGCATGAAATGACACCAAAACATGAGTTCCTCAAGAAGTTCCATGATTAAACTACAATAAAATCGATGAGAGCAAGGTGCAAAGTATGTGAGCATGAACTTATTCACACAATAAGAACATAAAGGAAACACAAATACTCTTAACAAGAACACAATATACACTTAACTAAAAATACAAAAAGAAGAAAATGAAGAAATTGAAGCTTGGTTACCTAACAAGAAGTGCTTATTTAACATCATTAGCTCGACATACCTCTTTCTTACCTTAAGGAGGCTTGAAGAAGGTGTGTTCATCCTAGCAACATGTAGCATACCTACTGCCATGAAGGAAAACATTTACCTTCTGCGATGATGAGCTTGTAGAGACCTTGAACATGCTACCTTTTGGCCTCCAAGGAAAAAGCTTCAACCGGGCATTGTGCAACTTAAATTTGGGTGGATCCACGGTTGGTTTGAGTATCCTCCACTCTTCTACTTTGGTCTCGGCTGAATTTCCTTGCAGCATCCCATTACAAAGTTGCTTGGGCCTCTATGGAAAAATGTTCGGTCGAGAATTATTTAAGCTCGGCATGGGTGGGTCATTGGACAACCTCAACCTCCTGCCCACATTTTCTTCTCCACTCTTGAAAAGTTGCCTTTAATTATTCAAAAGAGTTGTTTTGGCTTCCAAGGGAACAAGTTTGGTTGAGAACTTGTCAAGCTCTGCATAGGTGGATCAATTGGTGGCTTCAACATCCTATCCACAATTTTTTTCTCAACCATGGTGTGATGAACTTCAAGTGCCCATAACATTTGCTTGGGCCGCCAAGGAAAACTTTTTGGTTGGGAATTGTCCAAGCCCAACATCGTTGGGTTCAAGGATGACTTTGGTTTCCTCCCCACATCTTCAAATACAAATCCTGGAGATTTGTCTCTGCACTTGAAAATTATTGATTGCTTGATGGAATGGTCAATATTGAGGTAAGTAGTGTCTTCAAATGTGGTCGATGAAGTTTCTTCAACTTCCTAAAATTTTTCCATGGCCATGATGTCTTCCTCCCCCTTATCTTCTTTAATTTCATCTTGAGGTGGAACACCCACTATTAGCTCAAAAGGTATTTATGCTACATCAATTGCTTCTTCAACCTCCAACACCTCAATATCAACTTCCACCTCAATTTTACCATTGTTCTCTTCCTTTCTAATGTCATTCTTAGATAGGTGTTTGATAGGTTGGCATTAAAAATTTGTCGTATTCATTGCTTCCAAGTTCGTCCGTGATTCATCATGAATCTTGAAAACACCTCCTATGTATTGAATCCCCATTGATTAATGAGTAGAGAATGATAATGCGCCGGTTATTGAAAGGAGGGTTCTTGTAGCAACTCTTGGGTGAGGGTATTCCCATTGTTCAGTATGATGATGTGTCCAATAATTTTGATGCCCTCCGCAATATAGATTGTATATATTATGGTGTGGATTGCTTTGGCTTTCTTTCATGGAAAGAAATTCTTCCAATTTTTCTCAAGTGCAAACATTTTGGCGGCCAACAATTTTTCTTGAAAACCCATGGAACTGTGTCAACAAACAAAAACTAA
>NC_052471.1:13867322-13920317 GCF_009730915.1 Dioscorea cayenensis subsp. rotundata
ATTTTCTTTTTGAATGCTACTAAATTTGAATAAAAACCGTAATCATTATGTTTTATTTTGGAATACCTCATATTTTTCAATCAAAACAATAATTGTATGTTTTCTTCTCGCAATGTCTTCTATTTTTGAATAAAAACCATGATCCTATGTGGTGTTATCAAAATGTCACCTATTTTTTAGTTTTTAATCAATACCCAAACCCTATGTTCTACTATAGTAAGGTCTCTTATTTTTCAATGAAAACCCAAATCATACGTTTTCTTTTCGAAATACCCAATATTTTTCAGTCAAAACCATAATCCTATCTACGTGATATGCCCAATATTATTTTAATCGAAAACCCTAATCCTCAAAGTGATTTGGTATTATAGTAACGCTTTGCCATTTTCATTTCAGAGCCCTTAATCCTAAGTTTTACCAAAAGTATTATCTCCCCCTATTTTATCCAAACTCGAAAATACCTAATCCTACCTGTAGCTTTTCATAGTGTCTACTAACTATTTATCTCAAAACCCTAACTCCTTTGTTTTCTATAGTAATAATGTACTATCCCTTAATCAAAACTCTTGCTCCACTATATTTCGACTTCAGTTAGACTACTTTTCAAATCAAAATTCTAATTGTACTTATCTTTCTGCAATGGTCTCCTGCATTTTGAATAAAGAAAACCATGACCCTATGTTTTCTTTTCGTATCGTCACCCATATCAGAAGTGTGAAACCCTAATTCCCACGCTTCCACTATAGTAATGATCCTCATGTTTTCTGATGCAGACCTAGATCCTAGTGTTTCTTTTCGCAATGCCACATGTTTTCAAGTCAGAAATCCTGATATCCTATGGTTTGCTGCGAATATCTAATATTTTTGAATCAAAAACGCTAATCCTATGTGCATAGTAATGCCTTCCATTTTTCATTCAAAGCCCCAATCTAATCTTAGCCAATGTCTCTATTTTTCAATTAGAAATACTAATCCTATGTTTTTATAAGAATGCTCATATTTCTCAATAAAACTTTAATCCTATGATTTGTTTTCGGAATACCTACTATATTTGAGTCAAAACCCTAAACCTATGTTTTTTTTTTTAAATGTCTCCTATTTTTCAATCAAAAACTAATCCTTTTCTTTTCGGAATGTTTGCTATTTTTGACACAAAACTCTAATCCTATGTTTTCTTTTTTGGAATGTGCCCTCATTCTTTAGTTTTTGAATCGAAAAACCGTAATCCTTTTATTATATATTTTGGAATGTGATGAGTGAATTTTATATAATATTTATCTCCCTTAATTCATTCTTTTTATTTGTCCATTTAGCATACTTTTGATATATATTCGGTGCTATATGTCGGTACATTTGTTCTTTGTGCGAGATTCAAAGGGCTCAAAGCAATTTGGATTGAAATTAGGGATGAAACGAGTATAGAATGATGATTTTGATAAGTGCTCAAGTTGAACACTGCGGCGAGTCGATGAGCTCTATGCCCCCTAATTATTTCAGCCTCAGAAGATGATCCAATGATAATTCAAGATAGGCGGTGCTCTCAAGCCAAGCACTGGTCTAAGCATCACCATGCATCTCCCTCTAATTCTTTTCCCGAGTGAAGATGGTTTCTGCACCGACAGGGGAAACACACTCAAGATGTTCCTAGCACAGTCATGCACGGGCAAAGCATGGATGAGCACGACCATGCTCCTCCCGTGATTTTCCCAGCGAGCACCCTTAGATGATTTACTCAGAAATCTCAATGATAAAAGTACGTACCAAGCACGACAATAGCTTAGACCATGTCAGCCCGAAATCACCCTTTTACACTCAAGCTTTTCAGGGTTTCGACTCATCTTAGTTCGGGATTTTTCTTCTCCATCGGGAGGACTTTGATGTGGGCAGAGATCAGCTTCACCTACACCATCTAAGGTGATCAAGGACGAGTCCGAGGCATAAGGGAAGTAGGGGTTGGCATCAAGGAAGCTCAACTAGGAAGAAATATCTTAGCAGAGGGAGTCATGTCTTCTTTTCATTAGATCTTTTATCTAGCTTTCTTTCCATGTTGCTACCCATCCATGAGGAGCTAACTGTCCCATGATGCCCCGAATATTGAAACTATATGATGCTTTGTATGCTTTGAATACATGAAATTTTAATTTTCTATAGAAAGTTCTATTGGTTTCTGTGTCTTTTAATCTTGTAGTTTACAGCTGAGCTTAATGCGAAAGTTTTAATTTTGACCACAATTGCTTTGGGTAAAACTTGGTGTGTGGATTGCCATGTTTCGCAGCTGCCATGTGTGATTGTAAACCCGATGCGTATGAAACCGCCACGCTATCTTAGCAAAACTTGCGTTATTAAGAACCACAGATGCAACATTGCTGAGCATCTTACAAGAAACATAGAATGTACTCGGTAGAAGGCATTTGAAGTGCGTCAAAGACTGTGAGTAAGTGCATAAGAATCTGTTCCAGGGCATTTCTGTCTCGTCTACATTGCGAGCTTCAGTCATCTACGACATCACCTGTTTCCAACTACCTCACTTTGTTTTAATTTCTTTCCACACGGCCAAATCCAATTCTTGCTTAGCCAGATATTAGAAAATAATAATAGTACTTTTAAGTCCGCCTCACTGTGTGCAGCCGCGCTACTCTCATAGGATGCACTATATCACATGGCCAATAGTGCACCAGCACACTTGCCCATGAGCATCGCAGCTCCAATTTGGTTTAATCAAAAGCACTTAATCCTATATTTGTTACTTGCATGTTCATGCCATATAATCAAAACCCAATTGTATGTGTTTCCTTTTAGAATGAGCTCTATTTTTGAATAAAATTAATCCTATCTTTTCTTTGCGCAGATGTCCTCTTGTATTTTAATTAAAAACCTAATACCTATGTCCTTTTGCAATGTCTCCTATTTTTCTAAATCTCAAGACACTAAATTCTGCTGTCTTTTAGAAAACGTGAATGTCCCCTCATTTGGCTTAGTTTTCAATCTACAAACCCTAATCTATACCAAAAGTGTCTCCTATTTTTCCAATCAAAACCCTAATCCCATCTATTTTAAGATTGTCTGCTGAATTTTGAACCGAGACCCTCTCTAATCCTATATTTTCTTTCTGGATGTCTCCTATTTTTAGCTTTTGAGTACGAAAGATCTTCCAATCTCTTTACTATTTCTGTCGCAATCTCCAATTTTACTTTAGTTTCAACGCAACCCATGTATTTTCTTTTTGGATATCCTCTTATTTTTAGCACCAAAACTCTAATCCTGCTCATTTCTTCTCGAATGCTCACTCAAATTTAGTTTTTCAATCGAAAAGATAATCCTATTATTTGTTCTTGGAATATCTTCTAGTTTTAAATCAACATCCTATGTTTCGGATTGTTCTATTTTTTTTGTTTTCAATGAAAACATTAACTCATGTTTTTGGTTTTTCAAAATGTTTAATTTTTTCGACTTTAAATCAAAACTCTAATCCTAATGTTTTCTTCACAACATCTCCTTTGTTTTAATCAAACCCCAACCTTTTTTTATTTTTCAATAAAACACAAATTGTAGTTTTTCTTTTTAATGTTCTATTTTTTAATCAAAACAATAATCCACTGTTTTCATAATATCTCCTATTTTTAACAAAGCTCTAATCCTATGTTCTCTTTTTTAAATGTCTCTATTTTTCGATTTTGAATCAAACCCCTTATAGTAAGGAATGGCTCCAATTAGGATTAGTATTTTGATTAAAAATAGTAGATATTTTGAAAAGGAAATATAACATTACGAATAAATAAAAGATATTATAACCATTACGAATTATTTCAGAAGAAAAAATAGGAGACATTATTGAACAAAGATTATGGTTTTGATTCAAAACTAATAAATAGAAGACATTATGAATAAAAAGTAGGAGGCATTCAGTAAAATATAAGATCGTGGTTTTGATTGAAAATATGAGACATTCCAAAAGAAAAATCGATTAGGTTTTGTATTTGTAATGTCTCTATATTTTTATTCAAACCCTAATCCTAAGCTTTTTTCATGAATGTGTCCTATTTTTTTAATCTAAAACCCTAATTTTATGGTTTCTTTTGGAATATCTTGAAATTTTAAATCAACAAAATAATACTATGTTTTTGTAATGATATTTTGAATCAAAACATTAAACATTTTAAATGTCACCTAAATTTAGGTTTTCAATCAAAAACCCAATTCTATTAGTTCTTCTCGGAATGCCTCCTATTTTTGAATCAAAACCCTTATCTTAAGTTTCTTTTTGGAATGTCTGCTATTTTGGAATCAAAACAATAATCGTATGTTTTCTTTTTGAAATGTATCATATTTTTTTTACTAGAACCCAAATCCTAAGTTTTTTTTAAATGCCTCCTATTTTTTAATCAAAACCATAATCTTATTTTTCCTTCCGGGAATGTCTCCGCTATTTTTACAAAACCCTAATCCTATGTTTTCTTATATTAATGTACCGCTTTTACCAAACCATAATCCTAAATTTTATTTTCCTAGTGTCTACAAATCCTATGTTTTCTTTATAGTAATGTCTCCTATTTTTAATCAAAACACTAATCCCATATTTTTTTTTTTTTCAAAAGGCTCCTATTTTTACTCAAAAACCTATTACACTTTTCTTTCTAAATGCTCCTAGTTTTGAATAGAACACTAATTCCATGTTTTCTTTCTCCGAGATGTCTTTATTTTTAATCAAAACTATAATCCTATATTTTTCCTTTGTGTCCCTTTATTTTTATTTTTAGTCAAAACCTTAATCCAATGTTTTCTTATAGTAATGTCTCATAATTTTCAATAAAACCCTAACCAATGTTTTCTTTTCCGAATGTATCCTATTTTTCAATTTTTAATTAAAACCCTAATCTTTTGTTTTCTTTTCGGAATGTCTCATTTTTTTAATCAAAACTCTAATCCTATCTTTTGTTTTGTGAATCTCTGTCTATGTTTTCTTCTCTTAATGCATCATATTTTTGCATAAAAATTATAATCTTAAGTTTTCTTTTTGGAATGTCTCCTATCTTTCAATTAAAACATTAATCCTATGTTTTCTTTTCAAAAAGTCTCATATTTGTCAATCAAAACCATAATCATATTTTTCTTTTCAGAATTTCTACTATATTTGAATCAAAACACTAATCCTATATTTTCTTATAATACTATCTAGTATTTTTTTTTAATCAAAAACCTAATCCTTTCTATTCTTTTGGAATATCTGCTATTTTTTAATCAAAACACTAATTCTATGTTATCTTTTGGGAATGTCTGCTACTTTACTATCAAAACTTTAATCCAGTCTTTTGGACCTCTATGGTTTTGCAATCAAAAGACCTTTATCCCCATGTTTTCTTATAGTAATGTTCTTATATTTTCAATCGAAACCCTAATCCGATGCTTCTCCTGTACTAGAATTTTTCTTTATGGACTAAAGCTCTTAATCCCATGTTTTCTTTATTTGCAACACCCACTTTGTACATCAAACATTAATTTCTCATTTGATTATTCTATTTCTACAAATGCTCCCATTTATTAGTTTTAAACGCAAACCTTAGTACTCTTATGTTTTATCCGTGTCTCTTGGATAATCAAAACACTATTTCCTTTGTCTTACGACGTCTCCTGTTCTTGAATCAAAATCTCATCCTATGGTTTCTTTCTGGACTATCTCAAGACATAGTTTCGGAATGAAAACACCAATCCTTGCTTGCTCCCTGTCTCTCGAATCGCCTCATATAATCTAAACCCTGACCCCATGTTTCTATATGTCTCCTATTTTCCAACTAAAACCCTAATCCTATATTTTCTTTTCGGAATGTCACCTAAATTTGGAAACTGTCTCAATATGGATTTTATTTCAACATTTATATATGGCTTGAGCAACGCTTTAGGTATTTTGTGTAAAATTTGCAATTGTCGCCATAAGTTATTATCACATTAATTTTGAATTATTCCAACATTCGTAATTGTGGTCATAGAGATTATATAGTTACATTTGTTAAAGGTATTTTAAATTACTTACATTGACCTTTTTACTTATATTGGTTTAACAAAATAATAATTGTGAATCTAAATTTAAGTCAATATATGTAAATGTTGGTAAAAGTTATTCATCATATCTAATTTAAAAATTAAATTTCATTTATAAACGTTTGTATAAGAATTATTTAGTAACATTTGTTAAGTGCCTCTAAAACTCTAATATCAACATTTAATTATTTTGTTTTAACCATATAGTATTTGTGAATAACAATGAAATGCAACATTCACAAGTGTCTAAAAAATATTGTATAATTTTTCATACTACTAATTTAAATATTATTTATATACAATTTAATATTTAAATATGTGGTAAAATTTAAATTCTATACAATTAATTTACATAATATAATAAAATAGTAATTAAAATTATTCATAAAAAATTTAAAAATCCCACCTAGTACTAAAACACAAATTAAAATAATGTTAACATGATCTAAAAATCTCAAAGAAATAGCTTTTAAACATTATAATTAAGCTAAGGCTTCAATCCTTTGCATTGTTTTTAAATTTATCATGGTGGCCTCTTATCTAAAAAATAATATATACAAACACGTTATTAAATATCCAAATCAATTTAAAAAAATTGATAAAAAAAAAGCAATAAAATTTAAAAATTTAAAAAATTATAATAATGCTAAGTCTTCAATCCTTGGAATTGTGTTTAAATTTTTCATTGTGCCATCTTATTTGAAAAAGAAAATATATAAATACATTAGTGGATATCCAAATCAATTTACAAAAGAAAAGTGATAAATAAGTAATAAAATTTATAATTTAAAATTTTGAAAATGTAATCACTAATTAAAATAATGTTAACATGATCAACAAATCTGTAAGAAATAGCTTTCAAATATTATGATAAAGCTAAGGCTTCAATCCTTGGAATTGTCTTTAAATTTATTATGGTGGCCTCTTATCTGCAAAATAAAATATAGTAATACATTAGTGGATATCCAGATTAATTTACAAATGAAAAACGATTAATAAATATTAAATTTTAAAATTTTAAAATTGTAATTAGATGATATTATAAAAATTATACTATCAATAGGATTATTATCACTATAATGAAATTGAGAAGTAGTTAATGGAGAAGAAGGATTACTTCTAGTATCTCCAACCTACAATAATTTTGATATTTAACAAAATCAATATAATATAACAATAAAAATTAAATTAAATATAGAGTAATATGATATATTAAGAGCAATAATATACTAATTTGAAATATAAGAAAAACACTATGTAGAGGATATACAAGTTGCATAAAAAAGAATAAAAATAAACCTTTTTGTCTTTAAATGGAGAATATATGATTTGTATTATAATAAGAACTTTTAAATAAATTAACAAAAAAAAGAAACAAATATAAAACTTCAACAAATCTATCACCTTTGTGTGGGTCATAACAATAATAATAACTCTATAAAAATAAAAATTATTTATAAGGGGCAAATTGCAAAACTTCACCAAAGCTATGAGTCTCTCATTGCAAGAACCTTATAAAAAAACAAAAAATAAATAAAAAAAATAAAAAGGACCTAATTCAGAAACTCCAACAAAAATAGGATTAAATAAAAAAATTAAAGGGCAATCTCAAGAGTTGAAGCCTTAGATCCATGCCATGACCACCGCATGATATCATGACCTTCCCATCATCACTTGGCATGGTGACAAGCCAAAACACATTTTAATTTCCAATAAAAAATGAATATTTTGGAGATCTCATCCTAATTAAATTCAATCTTCTTTTTTTTTATAAAAAATATTCTTAATCAATTAAACTTCTCATACTTTTCTTTATAACAAAAGCTAATTCTATCAACCATCCACCAAAATAAACAACAAGTTATATATTTAAATAATATTACAAGAAAAACAATGCAAAATATAAAGAAAAATAGAGATACTTTTTCTACAGAGAAGAATTTTAGTTTTAGCCTTTTACATTATTAGGGGTTCTTTCTTGTCTTATAGATCTTTTATATATAAGCCATGTAGGTTTGGGGCTCATGAAAAGAAATTGCCGCCAATTTTTGGCACTCTTGAAATTCAAAATATTGCCACTTTTATTTTTTTATTAAATACCCTTTTTTATTTCAAATTATCTTTCATTTTTTCGAATATATATATATATCATAACTTAAAATAATGTTTTTAAATATGCACTAATAAATTGATGCAATAAAAGTCATATTGAATTATGACATTTGTTACATAAGTCGTAATATGCGTCATAATAATTAATATTATACCGACATTTCTTTCAACTCCCTAAAATTATTCAAAAAATATCACAAAACAAAAAACTATTGTGAATATAAGTAGAAATGTCATTAAAAATGTAGGAACAAATAAAAATATACCAACACTTATTATAACTATCATTTAAAAGCCATTCCAGTTAGTTTTTAGGAACACTTATCAATAATGTTGTTTCAAAAATGTCATAATAAGCTTTTTTTTGTTTTTGTTTTAGGGCAACATAATCATATGTTTTGATTGAAAAATGGGATTTAGCATTGTCTACTAATTTTTAATCAAAACCCTAATTCTATGTTTTCCATTCACAGTGTCTCCTTAATTTCTATTAAAAACAAAATAATATATTTTCTTTTCTTAACGCTACTATTTTTTAATCAAAACCATAATATGATGTTTTATTTTTGTAATGCCTCCTATTTTTTAATCAAAACTCTATACTATGTTCTCTTTTGGGAATGTCTCATATTTTCCAATCAAAATCCAAATCAGAATGCCTCCAATTTTTTAATCAAAACAGTAATCCTATGTTTTCTTATAGTTATATTTGCTATTTTTCAATCAAAACACTAATCATATATTTTCCTTTTAGAATGCCTATATATTTCCTATCTTTCATTAAAGACCCTCTGTTTTCTTTTGAGAATGTCTACTATTTTTAAATCAAAATTCTAGTACTGTGTTTTCTTTTTAAATGTCTCACATTTTTCGCTTTAAATTAAAACCCTAATCCTATGTTTTATTTTCAGAATGTCTCGTATTTTGCAAACAAAACTCGAATCTTATGTTTTCTTTTCATAATGTCTCATATTTATTAGTTTTGAATAAAAAAGCTAATCTTTTGTTTTTTTATTTGGAATGTTTGCTATTTTTGAATCAAAACCCTAATCCTATATTTTCTTTTGGGAGTGTTTGACTATTTTTTAAATCAAAACAATAATCGTATGTTTTCTTTTCATGATGTCTTATATTTTTTTATTTAAAACCGTAATCATAGGTAAAATGGCTCATATTTTTTAATCAAAACCCTAATCTTATATTTTTTTCTTTGGCAATGTTTGCTTTTTTTTTTTAATCAAAACAATAATCCTTTGTTTTCTTTTAGAAATGTCTCATATTTTTATATCAAAACCCTTATACTATTTTTTCTTTTCAGAATGTCTACTATTTTTGAATAAAAAATAGTAAACATTCTTTGTTTAGGGTACCCTAATCATATGTTTTGATTGAACTATAGGATTTAGTATTATTTGCTAATTTTTAATCAAAACCCTAATCCTATGTTTTTCTTTCATAATGTCTCCTATATTTCAATCAAAACCCGAATAATATGTCTTCTTTTTTTAATGTTACTATTTTTGTATGAAAACCATAATATGATGTTTTCTTTTCTTAATCCCTCCGATTTTTAAATCAAAACACTAATACTATGTTTTTTTTTTTGAAATGTGTCATATTTTCAATCAAAACCCTAATCAGAATGCCTCCAATTTTTTAATCAAAACAATAATCCTATGTTTTCTTATAGTGATATTTGCTATTTTTCAATCAAAACCCTAATTCTATTTTTTTCTTTTTGGAATGTCTAAATGTCTCCTACCTTTCAATCGAACCTCAAATCCTATATTTTCCTTTCTTAATGGCTCCTATTGTTGAATCAAAACCCTAATCCTATGTTTTCTTTTGGGAATGTCTACAATTTTTGAATCAAAACCCTAATCCTATGTTTTCTTTTCAAAATGTCTCATATTTTTTTATTTTGAATTACAATCCTAATCCTATGTTTTGTTTTTAGAATGTCTCCTATTTTGCAAACAAAAACCGAATCTGATGTTTTCTTTTCTTAATGTCTCATATTGATTAGTTTGAATCACAAAACTAATATTATGTTTTCTTTTGAGAATGTCTACTATTTTTGAATCAAAACCGTAATCCTATATTTTTTTTTTGGGAATGTCTGCTATTTTTGAATTAAAACAATAATTGTATGTTTTCTTTTCATAATATTTCATATTTTTTTATTCAAAAGCTGTAATCCTAGTAATGCTTCCTATTTCTTAATCAAAACCCTAATCTTATATTGTCTTTTTGGCAATGTTTGTTTTTAATTGAAAACAATAATCCTTTGTTTTTCTTTTTGAAATGTCTCATATTTTTCAATCAAAACTCTAATACCTTTTTTTTGGAATGTCTACTATTTTTGAATCAAAACCCTAATCCTATGTTTTCTTTTGATAATCCATCCTAATTTTGAATAAAAATCCTAATCCTATATTTTCTTTTTAGAATTCCTCCTATTTTTGAATCAAAACCCTAATCTTATATTTTCTTTTTGTAGAATAGTCTGCTATTTTTTGAATGTCTCCTTTTTTGAAACAAAAACTCTATTCTTTGAATAAAATGGCTAATATATTTGAATGAAAAACCCTATTCCTATGTTTTGTTTTTTGAAATGTCTCCTATCTTTCAATCAAAACCATGTTCCTATGTTTTATTTTTTCGTAATCCCTACTATTTTTAATAAAAAAATTCTAATAAACTGTCATCCTATGTTATGTTTTCATAATGTCTCCTATATTTTAATCAAAACACTAATCCTCTATTTTTTTTTTGGAAATGTGTACTATTTTCAGTGTTTAATCAAAACCATAATTATACGTTTTTTTTTTCGAAATATATCATTTTCTTAATCAAAACCATAATCCTATGTTTCGTTTTGAGAATGTCTATAAAATTTTTTTCAAAAACCTAATATGATGCTTTCCTTTTGGAATGTTTCATATTTTTCAATCAAAAACCTAGAATAGTTTGTTTTCTTTTTCGAATGCCTCCTATTTTTCAATCGAAACCCTAACCCTATGTTTTCTTTTTAGAATTCTCTTATCTTTCAATTTTAAGCCCTAAAGCGAATGTTTACTTTCAGAATGATGTAATTTTTAGTCTTGAATAAAAACCTAATCCTTGTGTTTTTACTTTTGAGTATCTCCTATCTTTTAATAAAACACTAATGCTTTGGTCGTGTTCGAATGTTTCATATGAATCAAAAACCCTAATCCTTTGTTTTCTTTATAGTAATGTCTTTTATTTTTCAATCGAAAGCACTAATCCTCAATTTTCTTTTCGGAATGTCTACAATTTTGAATCAAAACCCTAATCCTATGTTATCTCACAGTAATGTCCCTTATTTTTCAATCAACACCATAATCATATGTTTTCTTTTTGAAATGTCTTCTAATTTTTAAAACACAAAATCATATGTTTTTCTTTTCAAATGTCTCATATTTATTTATTTCGAAAATCCTAATCCAAATCTAAATGCCTCCTATTTTGTAATCAAACCCAGCAATCCTATGTTTCTCTTTTTAGGAATGAATTTCATTTTTGAATCAAAAAGCATAATCTTATATTTTCTTTTGTGAATGTCTGTAATATTTTAATCAAACCAACAATCATATGTTTTCTTTATGTAATCTCTTTATTATTTTATCAAGAACACGAATCCTATGTGAATGCATCCTATCAATCAAATCCCTATTCATATGTTTTCTTTTTAAAAATTTATGCTATTTTTGAATAAAAACATAATCCTATATGTAAAATGTCTTATATTTTTCAATCAAAACACCTAATCCATTGATGTCGCTAGTAATGTCTATTATTTCGAACAGAACTCTAATCCTATATTTTTCTTATAGTAATGTCTCCTATTTTTCATTCAAAATCTTAATCTTATGTTTTCTTTTATTAATGTTGCTTATTTTTCAATCAAAACCATATTCCTAAGTTTTTTTTTCGGAATGCCTACTATATTTCTATTAAAACCCTAATCTTATACTTACTTTCGAATGTCTTTTTCTTTTTTCAATCAAAAACCCTAATCCTATTTTGTTTTCGGGATGTCTGCAACTTTTGAATCAAAACCTAGTCCTATGTTTTTCTTTTTGGGAATGTGTCCTAGTCTTCTATTTTGAATCAAAACAATAATCCTTTATTTTTCTTTTTGGGAATATTTCATTTTTTAAATCAAAACCCTAATCCTATATTTTCTTTTTCAGAAATATAAAAATAGGTTTTGATTCAAAACAAACCCTATTTTTGATAGGAGACATTACTATAAGACAACATGGGATTAGTGTTTTTAATCAACCACCTAATCCAATGTGTCCTTATAGTAATGTCTCCTATTTTTCAACCAAAACCTTAATCCTATGTTTTCTTTTCGGAATGCCTACTATATTTTAATCAAAACTCTAATCCAATGTTTTCCTTTGGCACATCTTCGAGCTCCTCAATTCCTATGAGGCTATCATAAGTCGATCGACCTCTAATACCTGATGAGGTAAATTCTATGGTTCTTGCATGTGCTCAAAAGCAATGTTGCATCTATGGTTCCTCAAACTACCCAAATTTTGCTAAGAATAACTATGGTTTCATACACACTCGAATTTTGTAATCACACAAGCCAGCTACATTTATAGCAATCCACACACCATTTTTATCTAAACAATTGTGCAAATCAAACATATCAAGTTATGCAAACACAAGGTTAAACATAAGAAACCAAAAGAACTCCATAGAAAATTAGAAGGAAGTATTCAAAACATACAAAGCATCATAGTTCAACATCCTAGACCACCGTGGATGATTAGCCCCTCATGGATGGGTACAACATGGAAGAAACTAATAAAGATCTAAGGAAAGAAGACATGACTCTCCTTCTCAATATATTCTTCTTAGTTGAGCTCCATATGCTAGCCCTACTTCCCTTGTGCCTCCGACTCTACTCGTGCTCTAGCACCAAAGATTGAGCCCCGTCGAAAATATGAAAGGGAAGACTATGGCAACTACCCTCCAAGAAGAAGAATGAAGATTGAAGAGAAAACCCTCTCAAAATGACCCTAGATCGGAGCTTAAAAGGTTGTTTTTGGGGTGAGCACGGTCGTGCTTAGGTGGTGCTTCTCCCCTAAAATCTCGAAAGTCTATGCAATACAATCATGCTAGAGTAGCACACAAACCATGCTTCTTCCGAGACTTGTGATATAGTGATTGCTATAGTTAATGCTACAATACTCAGCTACATTATTTTTGCTATAATACATGATTCTCGCGTCTTTTGCAAAAATCGCCGGGAATAATCAAATGGAGAAACACAATCATACCTAGATTGTGCTTCACCTAAAACACTGTAATTTCATCTCTTTTTGCACTATAATTGAGCCAAATTCTATTCTTACGCACGAGGAACCTATTTTTGTACAAATACACAACAATACCCATAGTAGCACCGAATCACAATAAATAAATGCCTAAAGACAAGATAAATATATGAAAACGGTATGGAAATATATATGAAATGTACTTATCAAATACCCACACAGTTGAACATTTGCTTGTCTCCAAGCAAAACACATCAATGCATAAGAAAGGAGATGAGTGCATGACCTCTGATCTCAATAACATAGGAATTTCAAATGTGGAATAGAAACCAGCTATCGGTGTTTGTTTTAGTTGATCAAAAATTGTAAGTTTTCACTCTCACCTTGTACACGTGAGTGTGTGTGAGATTACCCTAATTTATTTGCCCCATGCAATGTTGGATCAACTTAGCTAAAAAAGACCTTATTTCTACATCGTACTAAATGTGTAGTAGCTTCATACACCATAGAGGTAGCTCTTTCTCTCGGTAAGTCATCAAATGTACACTTGTAATACCCGAAATTTGACTACTTAAGAGCGGCTTTCACACTTCTAAGGTGATAGCTCTTTCCACTATCTTTTTACAAAGTATTAACAAAAGAACCGTAGGGGCATCACACAATGAACACGGCTTTCCAGTTTTTAACAAATATAGTGAACAATCATGGTCATAGAGCTCTAGTTTTCTACTAAGTACAAGTGGCTCCACAAATTAGAGAAAGGTGAGAAAATAAGAGGTTTCCAAGATAAAAGTGAAGCCAACAATTAAGCTCAATAAAAATATACTAACACACTAGTGTCCCTTACACCTAGAAATTCGACAAAATAAAATTATTAAACATCCTACGTCATGCCTCATCACAATAAATGCAATTGTACTCCCCCACACTTAAACCGTACATTGTACTCAATGTACAGAAATTCATGCATGAAGAAATGAATCAAGGACAAATAAAATTAGGGAGAAGTTCTATGGACTTTCCCTGAAACGTCAGGAGTGATGTAGCGCTCTCAACATGTATGTTCCTTGTTTCCAAATGGCTCACATCCTACAAGCTAAAAAAAGGACAAGTGAAGCTCAAGGAAAAGAGAATAAAAATAAAAGTAAAAACATTACTAAAAAGAAAAAGATTAGTGATGCCCATGAATCGTTGATATGGTTCTCAACCTCGGTATGATAACTTGCATTAAAAACAATATAAATTAATCCATAAATGCAAGAAATCGGGGTAACGCAGATCATGTAAAAATCAAAGCATGATTATGCTATTGTAGGAGTTAGGGCAGCGTAAAACCAAGATTAGCACACATGTACTCAAGGCATGTCACTCCCCATGAATATCTCGGGGAAAATTTTTTTCAAAACTTTAAGGGGACGAGAAACAATCGTGCTAAGTGCATAAAGTCCATGCAACCCTTCACTGCACACCTATGCCCCGCCTAGTGTTCGTCCTAGAATGCTTGACATTGAAAGCCAGTGAAAATCAGTGGCATGAACAAGGGCGTGCTCAGACCGTGTACGTTGTGGAAATGTATAAAAATCTAGCTTTCCTCAAATGTCATGCACTTCCAAAATCTAGACAGATTTTTTTAGCTTCCGACAAAAAGGTACAAACAATGAAAAATGCACACGAATCACGAGAATCAAGCAAGAATAAAAATCAAGAGCACCACTAATTTATTCAAGATTGAAAGAAAGAAACTAGACTAAACTAAGAAAACAAGAGAAAATAAAACAACTAAAGCTTTGGTTGCCTCCCAAGAAGCGCTTGTTGAACATCACCAGCTTGACGACATACCTTATTACTTACCTCAAGGAGGCTTTAAGAGAGTTTGTTCCTCCTATCTATCAATTGCATAGCTACTACCATTGAAGCACAAACTCACTTTCCGTGGAGGGATACATGTCAAAGGCTTCAACCTACTTGATTTAGTTCTCCAAGGGAACAATTTGGGTTGGAAAATATAAAGGATCAGTACATGCACATGTGGGTCGTTGTATGGCTCCTTTTTCTTACACACACATTATTGAATTCCCAACATCTTCTTCTTGCCAAAGATGAGTTCATTAAGCATACAAGAAGCTTTTTGTTTCAAAGTATTAGAGTTTGCATCTTCATCAAATTTTTCAGCTTGATGTTCCCTCCGGCTTTAACTCGCAAAGTCGATTCCAAAGAATGTGAAGTGTTTACGCTTGCTGGTGAATTCCTTAAGAACAACTTGGTCAAACTCCAAAAATATCAAAGAAAAGCCAAAAGGGTTGTCTTCATATTTCTTATTCATCCATAATCAACCTCCTTATGCCTCATCTCTTGAGCCCTCTTTAATGATAAATGTTTCATCAATTGACACTTAGGCCTCCAAGGAAACTAACCGGGACACGAGTTGTTCAATTTCTTAGGGGAAAGGTGTAAATATTGCTTCGACCTCTTTGCAAGACTTATATTAATTCCTTGAAGCACTCTCTTCCTATATACCCATTCATCCATGTCAAAAGGGGAAACTTGTTCGAAGTCGATTAATTATGTTTCTTCAACCTCATCAGTTATTTTCTTCTCCAATACTCCCCGGCTTGAATTGTTGGTATTGTATGCTCCGAAATAGATGTGATCAACTCTTAATACTCTTCATCCGGGGGAGGTCTCTTCTCTATAAGCACCTGTTTCTTCACCTGTGGGACATCATTCCCATGATGCTTGGTCCAACTCAATTGATTTTAATTAATTACATTCATACGACATTCATATGGCGCATGAAGGGCCCCTAGTGATTTCTGTATACAAACTTTGTAGCTCTCATAGCCTTTAGAATCGAAGCTTCATCTTGATTCAAATTATCCTCATGTCCCAAATATTTCCAACTGTCCATCTTAGAATCTAATTCAGATGGAACTAAAGATCCGGATTTGTGAGTGGAGGTGCTTCAAAGGGTGCAGGGATTTCAAGAAATTTTTGGTACCAATCTGGATCTTCTAGGTCCTCAAATCTTATCCCATCACACACTATCATTGTGCTTAGACACTCTATAGGAGTTTCAAGGAATTTTTGAAACTAGTCTGGATCTTCTAAGGTTACAAGCAATTTGTCCATAGTTTGACCTTACCGAAATAAATGATGAATAAATACAAAAAAAAATTAGGGAACCAAACAAAAAAAAATAAAAAGAAATATGCATACATAAAAAGATAAATGGCTAGATCACTAGATTCCTAATGTTCCTAAGAGTTGCTAGTCCCGGAAACGGTGCCAAAAATTTGACGTGTTCTCACAAGTGCACGGGTCACACACAAGTAGTATAATGGTACCTGTGATGGATAGGGTTGTCGAACCAAAAGGGACTGGAATCAATGTACTAGTTGATCTTCTAATGTCTAACTGGATCACAATTTAATGGTAAGGATGATAACTAATAATCTTAAAGGAAGGAAGGATGACAGGTAAGGGTTGAAATACAGAGATAGAGCAGGTGGAATTATCAGGTAGATTAAGATCGAGTATTTCAACTGCAAGAGAGCAATGCCTCGGGACGATTCCTATGACCTATCGTAAGCTGACTGACCCCTAATGGCATCTAGGTACATTCTATGGTTCTTGCGTGTGGTCAAAAATAATGTTGCATCTATGGTTCTCAAATACACTAAGTTTTGCTAAGGTAACTGTGGTTTCATACACATCAAGTTTTGTGATCACATAAGGTAACTACAACTATGGATATTCACACACCAAGTTTTACCTAAACAACTGTGCAAAGCAAACACATCAAGTTATGCAAGCACAAAGTTAAACACAAGAAACCAATAGAACTCCTTAAAATATTAGAAGAAAATATTCAAAGCATACAAACCATCATAATTCAACATCCCGGGGCACCGTGGATGGTTAGTCCCTCAAGGATGGGTAAAACATGGAAGAAACTAATAAAGATCAAAGGCAAAAAGACATAACTCCCATTCTCAATAAACTCTTTCTAGTCAAGCTCCTCAGTATGCTAGACCTACTTCCCTTGTGCCTCTGACTCTACTCGCACTCTAGCACCAAAAGTCTCAGTCTAACCCAAGAAATGTGAAGGGAAAGACCACTAGCAGTTGCCCCCTCAAGAAGAAGAATGAAAGATTGAAGAGAAGACCTCCCTCAAATGACATAGATCCGAGCTAAAAGGTGGTTTTTGGAGTGAACACGGTCGTACTTAGGTGGTGCTTCACTCCCTAAAAATCTAGGGAAAGTCTGGGCAACAGAATAATTGAATTTCAGCATGTGCATGCCCCTACTTCACCTCCTAGCAAGATCGTGCTAGGAGCACACAAACCATGCTTCTTCTCTAGACTTGTGCTACAGTGATTGCTGCAGTGCTCGTCTATAGTAGTTTTCTACAGTATAGTGCTCGCCTCCTACAAAAATTACATGGATAATTAGGTGGAGAAACAAAATCATGTTCAGAGTGTGCTTCACTTGGAACACTCGTAATTTAATCTCTTTTTCAGCACTATAATTGAGCCAAATAGTGTTCTTTTGCACAAGAACCTATTTTCCTATATAAATGCACAATAATACCCATAGTATCATCGAATCATAATAAATAAATGCTTAAAGACAAGATAAATACATGAAAAATGGTATGGAAATGTATATATTAAAATGCACTCATCACCAAAAGCCTTATCGTCGATTAAGTGAAATAACTTGTAAGGGAGTATCACCAAAGGCGAAACACAGTTGAATCATGCTCATGTTACCCCCGCGAAATCTCGAGCTAGAATTATATTCTATTCATCACGGAGAGCGGTAGCCGGGAGGCTCCACCTGCACGATCATGCTTAAGGAAGCACGCTCCAAGGGACGCACCACGCTTCCTCCGACTAGAAATTGTAGGTGAACACTTGGCTTATTCACTAAAAACCATTCCATGGAAACATAGTTTAAGAACGATCGTGCTGAGGCCTTGTCGAGCTCGAAGACAACCCTTTTTAACTCAGCTTAAGGGTGTTGCTCTAATCTTTGCAGGGATTCCAATCTCCACTAGGAGAACTTTGAAGAGTGAAAAATCAGGCTTCACCACAACTTCTAGATGGGATCATGGACAAGTTGGAGGCACAAGAGAGTGGGATTAGCATACGGAGCTCGGCGAAAAGAGTATCTCAAGAAGAAGGAGTCATGGCTTCTATCTCCAGCTCATTTTTATCTTTCTTGTTGTACCCATACATGAGGGGCTAACCATCCACTTTGTGCCCGGGATGTGAATCCATATTATTTTGTATGCATTGACTACTTGATTTCAATGTTTTACGAGTTCTTCTGGTTTATTTGTGTTTAATGATGTGTTTTCGTAACTAGGTGTGTTTTGATTTGCACTAGATGCTTTGGTAATTTAGTTATCTTAGCAGAACCTGTGCATTTGACAACCATAGATAGCAACATTGCTCTTGAGCACACTACAAGACCCATAGAGATGTTCGAGACATTTTGCTCTGTTTGTTGTTGAAAAACACAATCCTAATCCCCATATTACTACCAACACTTGTGTTTATATTTGTAAGTACTTCATTTCTTGTCAGTTTATTCATCATTTTAGCTTTTTGTCCATTTCATTATTCATTCTCCATCTTTAAGCTTACATCTATCTATCTTATAGGGCGTAGGTATAATTGCATGACTCGTGGAAACACATCATCTCCATTAGCGATTCTTGATCCATAAATTGAGAGAATTTTCCAAAGAAGAATCAGACAGGTTTACTTGAGTGAAATAGGATCATTGGAGATAAGTGTGGAAGTTGGTTAAGAAGAAGATATGGCTGGGAATAAATAGCAGAGTATTTCAGATTATGCTCGACCAAACTTGGAGGGAGTGGGGTCTAGTATTGTTCGTCCTCCAGTTGCTATGACAAAACGTATTTTACGTATATACTTCAAGTGCACGAGTTTGTCGAATTAATAATACCCTGGTGAGTGGGTAGTCATATCCATAGGGAATAGTGATCAGAAAAACAAGGATTACTATTTAACTAAAGTGAAGATGGATCGATAGTAGTGTGAATAGTATCATTATGACAAGAAATAAAAAGTGCAAGAAAAAGAGACGCTTAAAAAATGAGAGGAAAGACAATCAATAGAAAGTGGAGCACTCGGACATTGCTCCCCCTAGGACTATTGCTTCAAGTTTAAAACCAACTATTATGTCTCCTAATTAATGCTTAATGAGTCATGGAAATCCTAAAATACACGGTCCCAAACCTAAGGTGAACCATGACTAACCCAACAATATACCCCGGTGGAGAAATCGCTCAGTCTCAACACCTCACATTGTACAAAGTTGCTGAAAGCTCTAGGGACTCCAAGTGATTAACCTTAATTCCCTAACATAAATCTAACCCTTTAGTCTAGGCAAAAGACCACTAGATACAATTACGGCCCATATATTAAGGATTACTTCAATGCTTCATTATATTGCTTCGTCCTTCTCAAGTAATGGCTGTAGAACGTCTAGACGTGCCATTAACTCAGCATGGTTCGCGGTTTGGGTCACGCAAACCTCAGCAATTTCAGTCTGTAGCATTCCCATTGCACTCTCGAGCCTCTCAAATCGATCATGGGCTCGAGTGGGAGAAAATATACGGACGTGCGGTGGCTCCTATGCTGTGGAAGGTGCCTCTGTCTCTATCTGCTCCGGCTGAGGCTCAGGAATCGGCCAAGACCCCTCTACAGCATCTCCCTCGGCCTTAACTATCTTAGCTGGGGACATGATCATAACATAGACTCCTGGTCTGTATCTCAGTACCATCCCGATCAATATCATAGTCTCTATGCCGAGAGGAGACGGTAAAAAAGTCTTCTCGACCCCCCTGATAGCGTCTATCAGACCCATCTCCATGATGAGTCTGGTGATGTATGGACCTGAGAATAAGACTGCTACTCTCGCATACTGGCCCTAGTGTCTCAAGTAATCTACCACAATGTGTCCCAAATGTAGCGGCTAGCTCTGTACCATAGAATATAAGTAAGGTAACTCCTGCCGGCTTAGAACTCCGGTATTATCACTGCGGCCACTCACCGATCTGCTCAGGACTGCGTGGATGCATCTATAACATTGTCAAGAAAGGCAGATAGCCTTCGATACCCCCGGCTCATACTGACCATGGCCACATAAAGCCCTTTAAGCTCTCTAAGGAGTCAAGCTGCTAGGATAGTCGGTTGGTAGTCGCTCGTACTCCTCAGTGTCGGTAAAAGCCTCGTCTTATAATCCAAGTCATACCAAAAACTATGTGACCCTCATACGGTAATGATGTCCAAATGCTATGAACTGTATGGTGTCAATACTATCAAATCAGGGGTACGCTTGGTCAAACTCGAAGGACGCTAATATCTCTATCGTAAAATTGCAGATACCTACTCACGAAAAGATAATAATCTCCTCCAGCTACCCACGACAAGCAGCTTGTCCATCTCATCGGCAATTTCATCGCCTCGCTGAACCTCACTCAGTGCACTCAAGTTAGGGAAACGTGTCTGCTCGAACTTGAGTCTCGACAAATGCTTAAATCGAGCCTGGTGCTCGGGAATTGAGAACTCTATGTGCTCACGCTCAGGTGAGTGCTCTCGGGGACGCTTGCCGGCCGCCTCCTTTGTCCAGGGCACCATATCTGCAAGAATTCAATAGAATATCAATCGAATAAACTCAATACTCAATACTGCAAAAATACACATGGCCATGTGGAAATTCCACACGCTCGTGTGGATCACCCGGGCGTGAAAGCCACACGGCCACTAGGCCAAAATCACAAAAGTACATAATAATTTCACTTTAAAACCACTCTAATACATGCAACAACCACTAGTTTAAACCAAATAAATAAAGATTGCTGAAGATAAGACATAATGAGGGTTTACCGATAAGATGACAATGAAAACCTTAAATATTGCCAGAAAACTCGAGTGAAATCCCTCTAAAACGATGGTGAGGAGTCGGGAGAGTGAAAGGATGTGTTCTCTTAGTGTTTGGGAGTGTAAAGACAAAGAAACGAGAATAGATTTTAAAGAAAATCCGCTCCTCTTGGCATTCTGCACATCCACACCGACATGTGGAGATTACCCACGCCGTGTGACTCCACAGGGGAGCTTCACAGGGGTACTCACACGTCCTTGTGTGCTCTTAGGATGATACATTTTACCTCTGAACGTATCCACATGGGCGTGTGGACATTCTGCATGCCCGTGTGCCTAACCTACAGGGGCATCCACATACCCCTGTGGCTTCTCTGTCCACTCGAGAAATTTCTCTAAGTGTTTCACACGCCAATGTGGAAATTCCACACGATCGTGAATCTTCACAAGGGCCACTCACATGGCACTAACCAAAGATGATCTATGATTTATTATACTTAGAGTTTCTTTAGCTTAGGGAGATACATATGTATTTATTAATTATTGAGATCCATATTGTATACTCACTCTAGCTTGAAAGGCTCAAGTTCATTAGTCAACCTTATGTGTGGAGCCACATGTTGTAGGACAAAACCCTTTTTGCGTTAGTGACTCTCTTGTGTTTAAAAAAAAACTGGAAAGTCTGATTACATGTGGGATGCCCTACCAGTTCATTGTTAATATTGTGTTAAAAGAAGGTAGAAAGAGCTATCACCCTAGAAGAGTGAAAGATACTCTTGAGTAGTCGAATTTTAGGCATTACAAGTGTACATTTGATGACCTACCATGAGAGAAGGCTACCTCTAGGGTCTATAAAGCTACTACCCACTGTAAATAGTCATTTAGCGGTCCAATTTTACTAGGTTGACTCATAAAGACATTGATGTGTTCTCCGCAAGTGCAAGTGTCACACTGATAAGTGCTTGAGTGAACATGTTTTTATGCATGTTTTACATACATTGAGTATCATATTTTATATGGTTTATGTCTCATTTCGTGTATTGGGTGTTCTTTTATGAATATAGGTTGTGAATGCATTGGAAATTCAAAAGGGAGCAAAGATAGGCTATCAAGGCATTATGTTGAGAGTTCTTGTGCGAGTTAAGGATGAAGATACAAAAGGAGTTCGTGTATGAGGAGATGTGTGCCAACTTCCATGGTTATGCAAGGTAATTTACTAGTTGGAAGGGCACAAAGGCAGTCATGTCTCCGCATTCCTTCTCTTTGTAAAGAATTCAAGACCTTTCAAGATGCGTCGATGAAGAAAAGCCTTAGAGCCTACCACATGATCGTGTGACCGATTATGTGACCTCAAGAGGAGAATGTTTGTCATCGTGTTTGTGGAAATCACTATAGCTGTACTGTATCACAAAATACTGTAGCAAAGTTACTGAAGCAGTAATGTAGCAAAGTTGTTGTTCATTCTCCCGCGTGGAAATTCTGCGCGCCCGAGTGAAAATTCCTGCAACCCATGTGGGCGGGTGAAAAATCCACATGGGTGTGTGGGAGCACGTGACAGATACGATTTGGAGGTTATAAATAGCCGTTTTGCCCCAATCTTTCTCATCTTTTGTGCGGCTCTTGAGGGGTGAGACAGCTAGGGTTTGGAGAGGAGGCCTTTGCCGATTTGGAGGATGTTCTTCACCAACTTTGATAGTTTTTCTTCATCGTCATAGCACTTGAGAAAGCCACCGCGACCTAGCTTCGAGAGGAATCCTTCAAGATGTTGAACTACCCACCAAGGCCAATCATCATGAATTCAAGGGGTTTTCTCTATGGTTTTTGTTTCTTTTAATTGTATTAATCATTGTCTTGTAACTTGCCCCATGGAGCGCTAAACCCTAGTAGGTGCTTGGGCATGTGAACCCTAGCATCTATTCTTTTTGTATTGATTTGCTTTTAGGTTTCTAGTTAATCTGAGTTTCTTTGAGTTTTAATCTTGTGTTCCCATTGCTTGCATGTTTTATTGATCCTTGTGGTTGATTGTATATGCATGATTTGTTACTTTGATGAGAGAGAGGTCTCCATTATAGTTAGAACTTCAAGGTTAAAGAGGGTTGAGAGGGTGAGTCATGAGATAGTGGAGCGTCCCCTTTCCCTTCCGATTGAGTGTTTCCTATCTCCGTATTCCCTAGACTCTATGCAACTATATTTGCTGTGAGGCATCAGATTGAGAGATTTCTCCGCCGGAACCTTGTAGGGGTTAGGGATCCTTCACCGGGAATTAGGGTTGGATCTATCTTTAGGAATCGGTTTCACTCTTAGGTGTCCCTAGAGCGTATTGCGGTCATATGGGATATGAGTTGTTGTGATTGAGTGATTTCTCCACTGGGACCTTGTAGAGGACTAGTACCGGTGGCTTAGAGGTAAGGGCCGGTTGTTCTTGGATAACCTCGACTTATTAGACTCATCTTAAAAGCATTTAGTGAATCTTGAACTCATGTTAGATCCTAGGGGGAGCATTGCCCGGGTACCTCATCTCTATTGATTAAGATTCTCCCTCCATTTCACCCTTGCATATTCGTCTCCGGTATTCATTTCTTCACACATTAGATCACCACACCTTTCCATTTATCAGTAGGCTAGATAGTAGAGAAGAAGTTAGTACTAGTAGCCCTGTTCCCTGTGGATTCGACTACCCGACTCAGCGGGTATTTATTACTTCGACACCCATGTACTTGCGGTTTACACGCATATTCGGACGTGTCACACACACAAGTAGTAAAGTGGTACCCTGTGAGGGGTACGGTTGTCGAACCATAGGGACTAGACTTAAAGTATTAATCTATCTCCTGATGTTCAATTAAATAAAGATTGTAAAAAGATTTAATTAAGAACTAATAATGAAAGAGTGAATGATGGTAGTGATTTGGGGATTAGGATTGTGTTTTTCAACAACAAAAAGAGCAATACCCCGGATGATTCCTATGAATTATAGTATGCTAACTTGATTCTAATATTTACCAGGTTCATTCTATGGTTCAAGTGTGTACCCTAAAGCAATGTTGCAACTATGGTTCTCAAATATACCAAGTTATGCCAAGATGACTAAATAACCAAAGCAGCTGTGTAATTCAAACCATCAAGATATGTAAGCACAAGATTAACACAAGAAACCAAAAGAACTCCTTAATCATTAAAATCAAGTAGTCAAAGCATACAAAACAACATAGTTCATATCCAGGGGAACTGTGGATGGTTAACCCCTCATGGATGGGTACAACAAGGAAAAAAAAGATGAAGCATTAAAGAAAGAAGACATGACTTCCTTCTCCTCTAGATGATCTTCCTCGCCGAGATTCGTATGCTTAACCCTACTTCTCTTGTATCTCCAACTGTTCCTTAATTCCCTTAAGATGTATGGTGAATCCTGATCTTTATTTCCTTGATTCCCTTATGATGTATGGTGAAGCCTGATCTTCATCCTCTTCAAAGTCGTTATGGTGGAGAATTGAATCCCCAAACAAAGATGAGGGTAAACCATAAAAATTGGAGTTAAAAAGGGCTGTCTTCAAGCTTGACACGGTCTAAGCTTGATCATGCTTAAACCATGTTTCCATGGAATGACTTTGTGTGAATCGCCTAAGTGTTCGCCTAGAATTTTCAATGGGAGGAAGCGCGGGCGTGCTTGGCGCGTGCTTACTTGAACATGATCATGCTAGGAGCCTCAGGCACATGCTTCCCCTACTTAGTAGAAAAATAACTCATGCATGAGATTTTCAGGGGAAGGGACACGAGCGTTCTTCAACTATGCTTTGCTTTGGTGCCACTCACCTCACTCGATCCGCACAACACTGGGAGATTCAAGGGAATCAAGCATGACTATGCTCTCCCGTGCTGAGCTTGAGCACTTAGCATTTCTTTCATTTTCTCTCCTTTGATAACTAGATTCACTCCTAATTGAATCAAGTTCCATAATTCCAGCATCATTAACAAACATACCCAAAATAGCACCGAATATATACAAAGATATGGCGAAAGGCAAGCAAAAGCATGAATTGAGGATAAGAAAACATGATATGAATTGCACTCATCAAATACCCCACACTTGAATCATTGCTTGTCATCAATCAATCCCACATCACTCAATGAAAGAAAAAATGAGTGCATCACCTGTAATATCAGGAAAATACAAACTTCGTAAACAAATGGTAAGCAAAAAAGGGTAAAAAAACAATATGAATACTCACTCAATGACCACACTCTTACTTTAAAGAACTTGTGTGTGTGCAAACCCTAAATTGATTGCCTCACACTTTTCAAGATTCAACCTAGCAAAATTAAACTTAAAATTGACTATTCAAATTGGGTAGTAGCTTCATACACCCTATAGGTAGCCTTCTCTCCCGGTAGGTCATCAAATGTACACTTGTAATGCCCAAAATTAAACTACTCAAGAGTAGCTTTCACTCTTCTAGGTTGATAGCTCGTTCTACCATCTTTACTCAAAGTATTTAAAAAGAACCGGTAGGGCATCCCATAGGGAATCCGACTTTCCAATTTATTTTTTCTTTTTTTTTAACACAAGAACTAAACGGTTGTCATCCTAACAACATGCGTCTCCACAATTAGGGTTGAGTGATAAACTTGAGCCTTCAAAGTAAGAGTGAGACTACCATATGGATCTCAATAGGTAACTAACACACATGTGTTTCTCTAAGGTTAAGAACCTCTAAGTGTAATCAATTATAGATCATCATCGGTTAAACACTTATCTCTAGAAAGACATGCATGCAACCCTTCTGCACACTTGAATGGTACATTGTCCTCAATGGAAAATGATTAACATGGAAAACAAAATTGAGACAAAAAAAGATAGAGGGGGCTAAAAGGACTTTACAAAACACGAAGAGTGATGTCGCCACTCTTAATGTGTGTTCTATTCAGCGGCAAGCATCCACACAATCCACGAAAGTAATGGAAGACACAAGTAAAGCCCTATAAATACGAAAAATATAAAAATAAGAGAAACTAAAAAGGGAAACAACTACAACAACATAAAGATAAACAAACCAAAATGTAGCAAAGGACTCCCCTTGCTAACTGACAACAAAGAGAAACAATAAACAGAAACACACATATAGAAATGAAAGATAAAAGGAGGGATTCGGCCGTGCTGATGTGATCAGAAAGGTGCACTCACTGTTCAAAGCACTAGAATCCTCCTAGAACGTCCCTAGATCAGGGGATAGCTTCACACCCTAATGCCTAGCGATCAAACTGACGCTCCTCTGCAGCCACTGAAATGATGCTATAGAACAAGTGATGCGGGTACGGGGCACGACGAGGTGACCGGGATCTCAGGTGTGAAGCGGTATAAGGTTATTGTGGGGTATGGGTATCACCACTTGTTGGGGGTGCATCCGAAGCTGTAGTCGATGTAGTAGACTACCGAACTCTATACTCAACTGCCCTAGCATTATGAACACATTAAAGCATCCCCATCGATCTTAATGTCTCCAACAACATTGCTGCAAATCCCCCTATAATCCTCATGCGATCAGTCCCCTAAAGTAGGCCCATATGCATGATAACATGAGTGATATAAGGGCCTATGAACAGGGCTCCAATGCCAGGATCAGTCCCCTGATGTGCAATAGAAACTGTAACCTCGTAGCCTAAGTGCAGGTGAAAACCATACACCAATATCTGTAGGAGGTCAAAATTGCGACGACTGACTGCCCCAGTATAGTAACCATGTCTAGTGAGAGTGTAACTGAGAATATAATAAATGTACCAAACTACCGAACACTGAAGTGTGGTGGCCTTGGTCCAACGAGGGTCATAAACAAATATAGCTCTCAGTCGTCACCATGTCTCCTCAATAGAATCCCCAGCAAGCTGGGAGATCAATAACTCATCATAGGCAACAGTTCGAGTGAACTCCGTATCATATAGACCCAAACAGACTGACAACTCCGTCAGGCTCATCCACTGTAATGCACTAAAGACTTGAAACTGTATGAAATTGGCTCGATGAAATTCAATGCTGCTGTGGGACAACTCGAATGTGGCTAACACCTCTAGAGCCAACTACTCGTAGATGTTACTGCGATCTGAAATAACTGGTGACATGTCTTGAGGCTCAGTAATTTCCAAACCTCCTCCTCAAGTCCAACCTCTCGGGGAACATTCCAATCAATCTCATGTGACTTACCAAAATGGTGAAGGGATAGATGAGTGTAACATTCCCGATTCACCGGAATGTAAAACTTTGTTATGTAATTAGCGTCAGGTGTTGATGCCTCCACTCGAGGTCACATGGAAGGCCTGGCTAAAGTGTGTTTCCTCGACATTGCCTGTAAAATAAAAGAGTACAATCAGTATAAGAAACATAGGTAAATAGATAGAGCAAGATCGTGCAAGGTGCACGAAAAACATGCTCAACCAAAGGACATGACCGTGCACCACTCCCTTCACATTCACAAATGAGGGGACACGATCGTGCAAGGGTTCAAAACACAATCATATCCTAGAACAGTCAACTTCCCCTCAGGGAGTTGTAAGGTATTGACAACCAAAAATTCCGCAAAAAATTCAAAACACAAACATGAACATCGATTATGGTGAACCAGGACATACAAAAGAGGATGATGGAAAACTTCTGAATAAAAACTAAAAGTAATGCTGAAGAAAGATGGAAGTTGTGAAACCTAACAATCAAAGAGATGGAGAGGAACGGCTGAGAAATGGGACAAAGAAGCGCGACCGGAGGCTAGGTTTTAAAGTGGAATGGTGGAAGTCAAACAGTAGCGATTGAGCACGCAAAGACACGTGCGTGCTCTGGGTACCAGTATAAGGGTTTTAAATTTGAGGTAAGCACGAACATGTAAAAGACGTGTCCCTCCTCCTAAATTTCTCATGAAAAAGTTTAAAAACCTCAAAGAGGAAGGACATGATCATGCTAAGTGCATGATGTTCATGCTTCCCCTCCTAGAACGTTTATGTACAACCCTTGCTTGCCCTGAAACTCTTAAAAAACTGAAACCAGTGAAAATCAGTGGAACAAGTAGGGGCACGCTTTGCCCATGCTTACCCTTAAAAATTCCACTGCAAGAGCTCACCTACTCAAAATCAAGTAAGCAAAATACACGAGATCAAACAGTAAAAACTCAATTCCAACAAAAATACAGAAACACAACCAAAGAGTCCAATAACAAGATCAGATGCATAATAGGTTGTGACAAAGAAAAACAAACAAAAGAAAAACAACAACAAAAGAAAACACGAACAACAAAAGGCAACACAACAACTTAGGTTTCCTCCCAAGAAATGCTTGTTTAACATCACTAGCTTTGACATACCTATTATGCGCTCAAGGAGGCTTGTGACATCGAGGCCTCTCATCACCACCAGAAATACATATGCATGAATATGGTAGTAATGAATTGATTAAATTGATCTCACCAAAGCTATACGAATATTGATGATTAGGAGGGGTGGTGGGATGGGTGGCTTCTTCTTTTTGGTGAGCACTTTCTTCATCCAACGAGTTGCTCAGGAGACTTTCTTCAAAGGTGGCTCGGGGCGTATGGTTGTCTCCATCCTCGCCACTTGTAGATATTGTAATTCCCTTACTTCCCCATCCGTAACTTCATCCATAAGAGGGTTATCTTCAAGAAGCTCAGAAAGCTCATCCTTCATAAGCATGTCCTGCATATAATCAGAAACTAAATCATCAATAGCAACCACATAATAACAAGTTTCATAAAAATCCATCGTGTGTAGAATCGAATCATGAAGTTTGAATATCACCTCATCTTCCCCCACTCTAGAGTGCCATTTGACCGTCCTTAACATCAATGAGAGAGTTGGATGTGGCCAAAAATGGTTTGCTCAGAATTAACGGCACCTTAACCTTGTCATCAACATCTAAGATGAAAAAATCCACTGGAAAAATAAATTTAACCCCTTTCAGTAAAACATCTTCAATGATCCCACATGGTTATCTGATGGATCTGTCCACAAAGTTTTGAAAAATTTTGTAGGGCATGAGATTTTTGCTTGCCCCCAAATTAGCGAGTGCCTTTTCATCGATTAGCCCACCAATTGTGCAAGGAATGATGAATACCCCGGGATGCTTTTCCTTCTTGGTGAGTGAGTGGGTGATCAAAGTCGAACACTCCTCACTAAGTGTTACCGAAGATACATCTTCCAATTTCCTTTTATTTGTGAGTGGTTCTTCAAAATTTTTACATATTTTGGCATTCAAGGAAGAGCTTCTACATATGGGATATTGATGTGTAAAGTCTTGAACATGTCACGGAATTTCTTATATTGCTCATCTTGTTGATCCTTTCTCACTTTCACAGGGTAGGGAAGCTTCAGTTGATACACTGGTGGAGAACTCTTTTCCTTACCCTGTTCCATTGTTTTCTCCTTGACATCAATTGGCGCCTCAAGGTCAACAGTGCTGGTCTGTTCAAGAACTTCCCTCTCAGCCTCTTGATAAGTGCTTGTGAGTGAGTGACAGACCATGAGGGTTAGACAAAGCAAGATTGGAGAGGGTCGAGAGGGTGAGTCGAGATGTAGCAGAATACCCCCTTTCCCCTTGGATGTGATTTATCCTACCTCCGTGTTACAAGAGTTCTTTGCGGTCACAATAGAGTGAAGTCCTAAGAGAGAAACTTCACTGGGGCTTAGTTGTGCAGCCAACAGAGTGAAACGTTGAAGTAATCCATAGTGCTGGGGCTTAATTGTAACTAGGGGTCTTTCACCTGGACCAAAAGAATAGATCTATGTTAGGGAATAGGGTTTATCACTTGGAGTCTCCAGAGCTTCAAAAAACTTTACACAGTGTGAGGTGTTGAGACTGAGTGATTTCTCTGCTAGCGCATAGTGTAGGGTTAGTCAAGGTTGACCTTAGGTTTGGGACCGTGTTTTTTAGGATTTCCACAACTTATTAAGCATCAGTTAGGAGACATAATAGTTGGTTTTGCAGTAGAAGCAATTATCTTAGGTTTGGGACCGTGTTTTTTATAGAGTCTCTCTTCTGTCTTCTTTATTTATTTTATTTTCATTAACTTAGTTCACAACACTATCAATTCATTTTCATTCTAGTTACATAGAAATCTTGGTGTTTCTGATCACTATTCCCTGTGGATACGACTACCCACTCACAATGGTATTATTACTTTGACAAACCCATGCATTTGCGGTTCACACGCAAAAGGGCATTGTCAAGTTTTTGCCACCGTTGCCGGGGAATAGGCATTTTTGAAACACTTTACACTTTACAGTTTAGCTATTCACCATTTATTTTATTTCACACTTTCTTATTCTTCCATCGTTCTAATTTGATTTTCTTTCTTTTGTTGTAGTTCCAGGTTATGACCCAAGGGAACCTTTTGACATTGGTTGAAGGAGATCCTTAACTTGAACGAACACTTTGTAGAAGGGGAAAAGAGCCTGTGGATGAACAATCAAGTCAAGCAGAGGTAGAAGGTGAATGATCAGAAAATATGGCAGAACATAATGAATAGCAGAGGTCACTATCAGATTATGGCAAACCCGCAGTTCTGGGCACACAGTCTATTATTATGCGGCCACTGATTACAGCTCAGAACTTTGAGTTAAAGCCAGCATTCATCTAGATGATACAACAATCGGCACAGTTTAATGGTTTGGCCAATGAGGATCTGAACAACCACATCGAGAACTTCTTGGAAGTGTGTGACATGCTTAAGATTAATGGAGTTATGAATGATGCTATCAGATTGAGGGTCTTCCCATTTTCCTTAAAGGGAAGAGCAAAAGCAGTGGCTATATTCATTACCTAGAGCATCGATTACTACTTGGGAGGAGATGGTAGAAGCTTTTTTTGCCTGATATTTCCCTCTTGAAAATCTGCGAAGCTCAGGAATGAAATTTCCTCTTTTCCGCAAATGGAATTATAGTCTCTTTTTGAGACATGGGATAGGTTCAAGGAGATCCTGTGGAAATGTCCTCAACATGGGTTCCCGAAGTGGATGATCATTCAGACTTTCTATAATGTGTTGAACCTGAGTACAAGATAGTTACTTGATGCTGTAGCAGGAGATATCTTAGGAAGTAAGACCTTTGAAGAAGCTCGATAACTCATTGAAGAAATGGCTATGAACAGTTATCAGTGGAACACAAAAAATAGAAAGAAGGTAGGCAGACTTCATGAGATCGATGCAGTTACTTCATTAGCGGCCCAAGTTGAGTCATTGAGAAAGAAGTTAGATACTTTAACTTCTCCTTGAGTAGTGGCCTTAACTAGTTGCACTAGGTGTGGGGGAGGACATTCTTCGTCCGATTGGATGATTTCTATTGGTGGTACATCCTCTGTTGAACAAGTTGATTTTATGGGTAATGTAATGAGAAGCCAAGGCAATCCATATAGCAATATCTACAATCTAGGTTGGAGGAGCCACCCGAATCGTTCATGGAATAGTCGAGAGCAACAAAAGGCCATGTCACCACATGGTTTCCGACAACAACAAGAAGCTCTAAACATGGACAATCGAGTTTCAGGTTTGGAAACCCGGATAACTGATATGGAGAAAGCTTTGACCAAGTTCATCTAATTATTAGATACAAGGTTTCAGTCGGTCGAAGCTACACTTCATAACCACACCGCTTCATTACACAATTTAGAGAATCAAGTAGTAATCGATGCTCTAGGTAATATTTATTAGATTCGGTGTTACTAGGCAAATTGCTAAATTATTATTAGAAAGGCCTCAAGGAAACTTGCCTAGTAACACCAAATCTAATAAGAGAGAATACGTGAAGGTGATCACTTTGAGAAGTGGTCATGAGGTTAAGGGTAGGCTTCCAAGTGAGAAGACCAATGTTGAAGTACCCGAGGTTGTGGAGGTTGAGGAGGAAGCCAAAGAGAAGGAGATGGTATCCCCACCATACAATCCAAGAATCCCTTATCCTTCAAGATTGCAGAATGACCAAAATGATGAGTAATACAAGAAGTTCTTGGGTCTATTCAAGCAGTTGCATATCAACATCCCATTTGTAGAGGCGTTGTCTCAAATGTCTCGCTATGCAAAGTTTCTTAAGGACCTCTTGACCAACAAGAGGAAGTTGGAGGAAAGTGCATTTGTGATTTTAGATGCTTCATGTTTAGAGATGTTGCAAAAGAACATGCCGAACAAGAAGAAAGACCATAGAAGCTTCATCATTCCGTGCAACATTGGTAATTTGGGTGAAAAAAGACATTGGCTGATTCAGGAGCTAGCATCAATGTCATGCCTTACTCGTTCTTTAAAAAGCTAGGCCTGGGAGGGCCTAGGCCCACTCGGATGACACTTCAATTACTGAATCGAACGGTTTAACATCCGAGGGGCATCATTGAAGATGTACTTGTGAAGGTTGACAAATACATATTTCCTGTGGACTTTGTAGTCTTAGATGTCGATGAGGATGTTGATGTTCCTTTGATATTTGGGAGGCCGTTCTTTCATACTTCCAAGGTTCTTATTGATATGGATGGTGGGGAGTTGACTTTATGAGTTTGGGATGACAAGCTTAAATATCGCCTTGCCGAAGCCATTAGACATTCTTTACACTTTGATGATACTCTTTACTTTCTTAACATTACCGATGAACTAGTAGATGAATATGTGCAGGAAATGATGTGTCCAGACCCATACGAGGGGTTGCTAGACTAAGAGATGGAGAATGAAGACATTATAACACTTGGTCTAGAGGACAAGGTGCAATCTACCCTGGGGATCATGAAGAAGATGATCCGAAAGATGAAGTATGCAAGGAGACATCACAAGAAACACCCCAAGGTTAATGGGGATGTGCGAGAATGGAGTGCGGGTGATGAACACTTGTGCGGTAACAAACTAGATAACTCCCACTCTACCTTGAAAAGATTATGTTCATCATGCTTTCAGGTTATGGATA
Source organism: Dioscorea cayenensis subsp. rotundata (assembly GCF_009730915.1). Taxonomy (NCBI): domain Eukaryota; kingdom Viridiplantae; phylum Streptophyta; class Magnoliopsida; order Dioscoreales; family Dioscoreaceae; genus Dioscorea; species Dioscorea cayenensis. Next base: position 13,900,636 of record NC_052471.1, read on the forward strand.
AGTGGGAAACCTTCATCTATGAGCCCTCGTGAGGTAAGAAGAGGTACGCGACTCTTAGTGACATTAAATAAGTGCTTCGAAGGAGGTAACCCAAGTCTCTACTGTATTCTAGGTTTTAGTTTAGTGCTTGCATGAATAAGAGTTTGATTGTTGGTGTCTTAATCTTTTACATGCTTTTGTTGTGATTTTCTAGTGGACCATTGGTGTTGTCGCGTGCTTAATTGTGATTGGCAAAGTTCTTGGTCATTTGAGCGTGTTTTTCATGATTCTCTGGTCAATTTTGCACAGCAAATGCAGGCTTTATATGTGTATAAGTGTGCATAAATTTTATGCAGAGTCTATATTTTTTTTCTAAGTCATCTAGAGAAGACACACGACCATGTGGAATTTTCACACTGGCGTGTGTTTCTATTCAGAGCTCAACTTCTCCATCACGAGAAGATAAAGGGGCATGTGAATACCCATGTGAATAATCTTGTAACGGTCACACGCCCATTAGGAAACATAGGTGTGTGTTCCTCTATAGAGTTCAGAGCTATATCCTGAGAAGACATAGGGGCGTGTGTCTACCCCTGTGGATGACCCTGTAAACTACATACGGGCGTGGGTAATTTCCACACTCTTTTGTGAAACTCTGCGGAGAAGTTCTCCTCCATCCAGAGAAGACACAGGGGTGTGTAAGTGCCCCTGTGAGTGGCCCTTGTGAAGATCCACAGCCGTGTGGAATTTCCACGCGGGTGTGTGAAACACTTAGAGAAATTTCTAGGATGGATAGAGAAGCCATAGTGGCGTGCTGGTGCCCCTGTGGGTCGGGCACATGGGCGTGGAGAATTTCCACATGCCCGTGTGGATGTGTTTAGAGGCAAGATATGCTATCTTGAGAGCACACAGGGGTGTGTGTTTTCCCTTATGAAGTCCCCCTGTGGAGGCACACGGGTATGGGTAATTTTCACATGTCGTGTGAATGTACAGAACTCAAAAGGCTTTGTTTCTTCTTTATAAATCTCTTCTGGCAATTCATCTTTTCACTCCCAAACACTCAGAGGACACATCCTCGCACTCTCTTGACCTCTCATCATCATTTTATAGGGATTCTACTTGAGTTTTCTAGCCATTTTCAAGTTTTTCATGTTCATCTTGTCAGTAAACCCTCATTCCCTCTTTTCTTTCGCTAATCTTGATTTATTTCAATTAAACTGGTGATTGTTGCTTAATTTTCATGTTAAAATGATGTCTACATGTTTTAGAAAGAGTTTAGAGCAAATTTGTGATGTATTCTTGAGAGTATTGCATAGTGGTCGTGCGGTTTTCACGCCCCATATATCCACATGGGCGTGTGGAATTTCCACATGAAAGTATAGATTTTTGCAGTGTTGATTTCTTGAGTAAATTTGATTTCTTTTTAAATCTTGCAGATATGGCCCCCAGATCGAAGAAGCAAGCCGGCAAGCATCCTTGAGAGTCCTCACTTGAGCCAGAGCATATGGAGTTCGCCGTTCCTAAGCACCCGGCTCGGTTTGAGCGACTGGCGAAACTCAAGTTCGGTCAGACACTATTCTCAAACTTGACCACGCTCAAGGAGGTTCAGTTAGTCGATGATATGGCAGATTAGGTCGAGGACTTATTGTCTGTGGATAGCTGGAGGTGCTTACTGTCTATTCATGAGCCAGCTATCCGTATGTTGACATTAGAGATATTAGCGTCGTTCGAGTTCGACCGGTCGTATTGAAGGTTTGATAGTGTTGATGCCATACAGTTCAGAGCATTTAGATATCATCATATTATGAGCATCACACATTTTTTGATCCGGTTGGGACTATACGGTGATGACTTTACTGCCACAAAGGAGTATGAGCAGCTTCCTACAAATTACCCTTATAGCTTGACTCCTCAGTGTGCGTATCGAGTATTATGTGGTCGTGGTCAGTATGAGCCGGGGGTGTCGAAGGCCACGTGTCTTTCTTGACCTACATATCATTACATTCATGCCATTTTGAGCAGGCTGGTGAACGACTGTGGTGACAGTACCGGCGTCCTAAATCGGCAGGAACTGTTGTACCTTTATTCGATTGTTCAGAGCGTACCACTCCACCTGGACACATCCTGGCAGAGTACTTATGACACCAGGGATAGTATGCCATGATCGGTGTCCTCTTCTCCGGCTCATATATTACTAGACTCATCATCAAGATGGGTTTATTAGACGCTATTCATGGGGCTGAGAACATGATTATGCCAGCACCCCTCGGCCTAGAGATGATGAGACTCATGGGGATGATCAGAAGGTATAGATATAGTGTTTGTGTGCTTAACATTCCCCCACCAGAGACAACAGAGGCCGAGGATAATGCAGCAGGTTGATCTCAGCTAGTGTAGGAACCCCAGCAAGTGCAGATAGAGATAGAGGCACCATCCACAGCATAGGAGCCACCTCTAATGCTCATCTTATCTCTACCTTGAGCCCGTGATCATTTTGAGAGGCTCGAGAGTACTGTGGGGGGTGCTATAAAGTGACCTGGTAGAGGTTCATGCACTACTGGTCGTGAACCACACGGAGGTTATGGCGCGTCTCGACATCTTACAGGAGATTCTCAAGCGAGATGTGACATCCCCATTCGTGATGAGACCTCAGACCCCTCAAGCACCACCTTAACCACTAACACCAGTCGATCCATCGATTACAACATCGTCTCCATCAGCAGAGCAGATAGCACCAGATACCGATGCTTGATGCGTCCTTTATCTTCTTTTTAGTTTCATTTATGTTTTTTGTATTTTATTTCTGCATTTATTTTGGACTTGTATCATTCAGAAAGGATCTTCCTTCTGAGTTTATCTTTTATTTTCGTTGTCTCGAGTTGTATTCCATTGCTTTATTTTTATATACTCGAGTTTATTTTGTTCTTGTTGAGCTTCAGTGAACCCCCTTGTGTATAAGTGTAGATGGTCTTGTGAGTATGGAATTTGAGGACTAGTCATGGACACGATCAATGTGATATTCACATGACCGTGTGTGCTCCACAACCCTTTGGAACTTAACTCTCAAGGAGCATAGCTCTATCAAACATACCATTAGGAGTTCAGGGGAGTATTGTTTCAATTGTCCACCTTCAGATATGTTTTTGAGTGTTATACTTTTTATTGTGCTTACATGTGTACATTGAGGGCAATAAACATCTTAAGTGCGTGTGTGTGTGTGTGTGTGGTGGGGGGGGGGGAAGGGAGGAGTTTACATTACACATGTTCTTTACATAAGTTTTGATTGGAAATGCTTTTGTTGCCAATGGCTGTTCGCCTTAGTTGCAATGGTTGTATTCTTAAGTTTAGGAGAGTTTTTAACATTGAATGTTCTCATGCTCTAGTTTTTACTTGAAGTTTTAGGAATTTTCGCCCGATTGACACTTGTTGTACTACTCACTCATTAAACCTTTTTGGAAACTCAAGTTTGATGTTTAAGGGACTAGTTAGTTTTGTTTCTTGTGTTAATTTTTGCTAAAAAAAAGGTTGAATGAAAAGAAAAAGGAAAATATATACATGTTTTTGGTTATGCATTTAGGATGGAAAGAGCTACCGCCTATGAAGAATGGAGCTACTCTCGTAAGTCGGATACTAGTTATGCTCTAATGAGAGAAAGAGCTATCACATTGGATGAGTGAAAGCTACTATCCCAGTAGAAAGAGCTACCACCTCAAAAGTGTGAACGCCACCTTAGCGGCGGCTTCGGAAAGGGCTACCTTAAAGGATGTGTGAAGCTACTATCATCACTTTGCTTTGTTTTGTAAATAAATAAATCCCTTATACTTAGAACTTTGAGAAGTATATATTAGGTTGACTTGAGTGAGTTTACACACACTTACACGATTTTGGGTTTGTTGTCCTTTTTGATTCAAGATTTTAGCTAGAGCATTGATTTTTCGTATTTGGTGTTGAAATTTCCCTTGTAGAATGCTTCTTTTGCATACTTTTGGTAAATCTAAGGCCAAGAACTTTCAATATTTCTTTCTTCTATGCTTCAATGTTTTATTTTTGCTTGAGGATAAGCAAAAGCTTAAGTGTGGGGGAGTTTGATAAGTGCTTGTGTATTAGTAATACGAAGTATTCTTTTCTTACAATAAACATTACTTTTCTCAGATTTTATCGCTAATACATGCGTATTTGTGTTCTTTTGTGCATGTAGGGTTGTGGAGACAAGTATGGAAGAAAGAAGCCAAAGTAGGTCATAAATGCATGTCATTGATGAAATCTTGAAGTGAACAAATGTGAAGACACAAGTCATGCTCAACGATCCATGAGTGTGTGCAAACCTCCATTGTGCTCGAGTGAACATGCAAAGTGGAGGGGCACAAAGGCAGTCACACTCATCTGTTCTAACTTGTGCAAAGCTAGCAAGATTATCGTCAAATGTGATTTTGTGTAAGAAGCAACGCGATCTATACCATGAATGTGTGCCCATTCATGTGCCCTCGATGAAAAATGTAGATTAGGGAGTATTTTGGCGGAGTACTACAGCAGGGTACTGTAGAAAATCATTGTAGCAAAGTTACTATAGTAGACACTGTTCACAGGCCGAAGAAAATCAATTCCTGCAGATTCACATTGGTGTGGGGAAATTCCACACGCCCGTGTAGATGCCAGATTCTAGCCTATTTAAAGCCACAATTTCATCCCGATTGAAGAATATTTTTCCCATCTTTGGCCCATTTCTTCACCATCATTTGAGGCACTGGCAGTTAGGGTTTATAGGGGCTTTGGCAAGGCTTTTGGAGTGGTTCCACAACTTTTAACACCACATTCCTTAGGAAGAGAGTTATTGGGGGAGTTTTCATTGACATCGATTTGGCTAGGTGTGCCCTAGGCTTGACGAGGGAACCATTGGAGAAGACGCGGCCACTCCATAAGACCATTAACACAAATACCAAGGGAGTTTTACTTATGGATTGCATACTTTTACTTTTGATTTCATTATTGATTGTATCTTGCTCCATGGAGAGCTAAACCCCTACTAGGTACTTGGATTTGTAAACCCTAGGATGATATTGTTTCTTTGACCTTTCTATTATGTTTCTTTAATTGATGTCTTTAACTGAGTTCCAATCTTGAATGCTTGTTGAATGGGTTTTTCCTTAGAGTGATACTAGGGTTGAGAGCCTACATTGGTATTCCTTGTGAGTGATTGACAGACCATGACAGTTAGACAAAGCAAGATTAGAGAGGGTCGAGAGGGTGAGTCAAGAGGTAGCAGAAAATCTCCTTTGCCCTTCGGTGTGATTTATCCTACCTCTGTATTCCAAGAGTTCATTGCATTCACAATAGAGTGAGTTGCTAAGAGAGGAACTCCGCCAGGGCTTAGTTCCACAATTAACAGAGTGAAGCGTTGAAGTAATCCTTAGTGTGGAGCTTAATTATAACTGGGGGTCTTTTGCTTGGACCAAAGGGTTAGATCTATGTTAGGGAATAGGGTTTATCACTTGGAGTCCCAAGAGCTTTAAGCAACTTTACACAATGTGAGGTGTTGAGACTGAGTGATTGTCCTTAAGTTAAACTTTGGTTTGGGACTGTATATTCTAGGATTTCCATGACTCATTGAGCATCAGTTAGGAGACATAATAGTTAGTTTTGAATTTGAAGCAATTGTCCTAGGGGGAGCAATGTCCAGTGTCCCCACTTTCTATCAATTGCCTTTCCTCTCATTTTTATAGCATCTCTCTTCTGTCTTCTTTCTTTATTTCCATTTTCATTGACTTTGTTCACACCACTATCAATTTATCTTCATTCTAGTTAAATAGAAATCTTGGTGTTTCTGATCACTATTTCCTGTGGATACGACTACCCACTCACTAGGGTATTATTACTTCGACAAACCCATGCACTTGAGGTTCACATACAAAAGGGCTTTGTCATCTCTTTTTCAATAGAATTTGGGAGTTCCCACTCCTCAATGAAACACCCTTAAGGGATTCCTTTGAGTTAATCTCAGTGTTGCTAGAGAGTGACCCTGGATGCTTCTCCTCAATCAACTTTGACATTTGGGCCATATGGTGCACTAGATTGTGCACTGTGGCATTTGTCTTCATGATCATCTCTTCATGACTCACAAGATGATTTTCTATACCCTTCATAAATTAACTAAGCCACTCGATGAGTTCAGCAATTGAATTTGAGGATGACGAGGGTTGTGACAATTGTGTGCTCGGTGGGGAGGCTTTATTTTGTTGTTGTCCTTGCCTTTATCCTGATTGGTTCTATAAGAAGTTAGGGTGATTCTTCCACCCAGGATTGTAAGTATTGCTAGATAGGTTGTTCTTGAACTAGCGATTCTGTGTAACAAAATCCACTTGTTCTAATTGTCCCATACCCATTTCAATTGAGCCACCGATCTCACTTGGGGGAGCCCAACTATCTCTAGATGGTCCACTAACTAAGGTGATCGATTGCATTGCATCCAATCACTCCATGATGGCTTTAACCTGTGTGGCCAATGTGGTGACAACATCCACTTGGTAAATTCCTGCTGCCTTGATCGGTTTGCTCCTCTCAGACCTTCATTGGAGCCATTGTTTACCATCTCTTCAATTAGTGTGCATGCCACTGTGTCGAGCATTTGCTTGGTGGAGATGTTCAGCCCATTATAAAAAATTTGGATTTGCATCCATTCTACAATTCCATGAGGTGGGCATTTTCTCAGCATTTCTTTGTATCTTTCCCAAGCATCATACAAAGATTCAGACTCTAGCTACATAAAAGAGGAGATCTCATTCCTCAACTTAGTTATCTTTGTCGGAGGAAAATATCTTGTGATAAAGGTGTCCGGGGTTTGCTTCCATGTTGTTATTGACCCTTTTGGCAAAGAATTTAGCCACTGTCTGGCCCTTCCCTGCAATGTGAATGGAAAGAGTCGAAGGCGAATAGCCTCCTCAGAGACGTTATTCACCTTAAAGGTATCACAAACCTCAAGGAAACTTCTCAAATGCTCATATGACTTTTCATCTTGAAATTCGTCGAATTGACATATCTGTTGTACCAATTGAATAAGATTGTGTTTCAGTTTAAAATTATTTGCAACAACTGGAGGGCAAACAATACTAGACCCGACTTCATCCAAGTTTGGTCGGGCATAATCTGAAATATTTTAATGTTCATTCCCGTCTATATCTTCTTCTTGACTGACTTCCACACTTATCTCCACTGACCCTGTTTCACTCAAGTTTATCTGTTTGATTCTTTTCTGAAAATTCCTCTCAATATCGGGGTCAAGGTTTGCCAATGAGAAGATGTATTTCCACGGGTCATACAATTGTGTCAATACCCTATAAGATAGATCACTGTAAGCTCAAGGAATGAGAAAGAAATGAAAAAGAAAAGAAAGCTAAAATAATGAATAAAACAGACAAGCAAACAAGTATTCACAAATATAGACAATATTAACAAACTAAATCACCAGAGTCCAAATTTTCCTAAAAGTTGCCAAGTCCCCTGCCGCGGCACTAAAAACTTGACTTGTTCTCCGCAAGTTCATGGGTCACACAAAAGTAATAAAGTGGTACCCAGTGAGGGGTATGGTTATTGAACCACATGGACTGAACTTAAACTACTAATCTATCTCTGATGTTCAATTAAACAAATATTGGAAAAAGATTGAATTAAGAACCAATAATGAAAGAGTGAATGATGGTAGGTATCGGGGATTAGGATTGTGTTTTCAACAACAAAAGAGCAATACCCTAAGATGATTCCCATGAGTTATAGCACGCTGACTTGATTCTAATGTTTACCATGTACATTCTATGGTTCAAATGTGTGCCCTAAAGCAATGTTGCAACTATGGTTCTCAAATACACCAAGTTATGCCAAGATAAGTAAACTACCAAAGCAGCTATGTAATTTAAACCATCAAGATATGCAAGCATAAGATTAACACAAGAAACCAAAATAACACTATAATCATTAACAATCAAGTAGTTAAAGCATACAAAATAATATAGTTCACATATAGGGCCACCATAGATGGTTAGCCCCTCATGGATGGGTACTACAAGTAAAACAAAGATGAAACACTAAAGAAAGAAGACATGCCTCCCTTCTTCTCAAGATGATCTTCCTCCCCGAGCTTCGTATGCTTAACCCGACTTCTCTTGTGCCTCTAACTCTTCCTTGATTCCATTACGATGTGTGGTGAAGCCTAATCTTTCCTCTCCTCAAAGTCCTCCCAGTGGAGAGTTGAATCCCCAAACAAAGATGAGGGCAAACCTTAAAAACTGGAGTTAAAAAGGGCTGTCTTCGAGCTCGACATGGTCTATGCATGATCGTGCTTATATCATGTTTCGATGGAATGACTTTGAGTGGATTGGCTAAGTGTTCACTTGGAATTTTTAGTGGAAAGAAGGGCGGTGGTGCTTGGCGCGTGCTTCATTGAACATGATTGTGCTGGGAGCCTCAGGCATGTGCTTCCCCTGCTGAGTAGAAAAATAACTCCATCCCAAGATTTTCAGGTAGAGTGACACGAGCGTGCTTCAACCGTGTTCGTCTTGGTGCCACTCCCCTCACTCGATCCGCACAAGGCTGTTATATTCAGGAGAACAGAGCACGACTGTGCTCTGCCCGTGCTGAGCTTGAACACTTAGCATTTCTTCCATTTTTTTCTCCTTCGATGACCATATTCATTCCTAATTGAATAGAGCTCCTCAATTCCTGCATCATTAACAAACATACCCAGAATAGCACTGAATGTATACAAAGATATGCCAAAAGGCAAGCAAAAGCATGAATTGAGGGTAAGAAAAGACGATATGAATTGTACTCATTAGACATTGGGGCACTCAATTTAGGGTTTGCACACACACAAGTTCTTTGAAGTAAGAGTGTAGTCATTTAATTGAGCATTCTCATTGTGGATAAGCAATGATTCAAATGTGGGGGTATTTGATGAGTGCAATTCATATCATGTTTCCTTACCCTCAATTCATGCTTTTGCTTGCCTTTTGGCACATCTTTGTATACATTCGGTACTATTATGGGTATATTTGTTAATGATGTAGGAATTAAGGATCTTGAAGCAATCTGATCACCAATCGAGTGAAAATTGAAGAAATGTCTAAATGTTCACGCTTAGAACGGGCAGAGCACAATCGTGGTCTATCTCCTGAATATCCAAGTCTCATGCTGATTAAGTGAAAAAGCTTGTAGGGGAGTGTCACCAAGGCGATCATGGTTGAAACACGCTTATGTTCCTCCCCCTGGAAATTTCAGGCTAGAGTTGTGTCCTATTCATTAGGGGAAGCAGGTGCAGATTAACTAGAAATTCAAGGCTCCTAGAACGATCATGCTCAAGGAAGCACACTCCAAGCACGACCGCGCTTTCTCCCACTAAAAATTCAAGGCGAGAACTTGGCCGATTCACTAAAAACCATTCCATGAAAATACTGTTTAAGCACAATCATACTGAGACCGTGTCGAGCTCGAAGACAGCATTTTTTAACTCCAGTTTTAGGGTTTGCGCTCATCTTTATTCAGGGGATTCCAATCTCCATCTGGAGAACTTTGAAGAGAGCAAAGATCAGATCTCACCACACCTTCTAGAGGTGATCAAGGACAAGTTAGAGGAACAAGAAAAGTGGGGTTAGCATACCGAGCTCGGCAAGGATGACTGCCTCAAGAATAAGGGAGTCATGGCTTGTTTCTCCAGTTTTAAACCATGTTGTTTTGTATGCTTTGACTACTTGATTTCAATGTTTACGGAGTTCTTTGGTTTCTTGTGTTTAATAATGTGTTTGCATAATTAGATGTATTTAATTTGCACAGATGCTTTGGTAATTTACTTATCTTAGAAAAACTTTGGTGTATTTGAGAACCATAGATGCAACATTGCTCTTGAGAACATACAAGACCCTTAGAATGTACCTGGTAGGCTTTAGGATCAAGTCAGCATGCTATAACTCATAGGAATAATCCCGGGGCATTGCTCTTTTGTTGGTGAAAACATAATCATAATCCCCCTATCACTGCCATCGTTCTCTCCTTTGTTGTTAGTTTTTAATTTGATCTTATTACAATATTTGTTTGAATGAACAACAAAGGATAAATTAGTACTATATGTCCAGTCCCTGTGGTTCAACAACCCCACCCCCTCAAGGGGTATCACTTTAATACTTGTGTGCGACCCATGCACTTGCGGAGAAAACATCAGCTATTTTTGAATAAAACCCTAATCCTATATTTTCTTTTAGGAATGTGTCATGTATTTTAGTTTTTGAATAAAAACAGTTTTCCTCTATTTTATTTGATGTATGCCTATTTTTTTTAATCGAAACCATAATCCTATGTTTTCTTATAATATTATCTCCTATTTTTCAATGAAACCCTAATCCTATGTTTTCTTTTAGGAATGTCTATTATTTTCGAATCAAAATTTTAATCCTTTGTTTTCAATGAAAAACCTAATCCTATTTCTGAATCAAAACCCTAATTATATATTTTCTTTTAGTAATATGTCATGAATTTACTTTTTGAATAAAAACAGTAATCCTCTTGTTTATTTGTTGTATGTCTCATTTTTTTAATCGAACCCATAATCCTATGATTTCTTAAAATATTGTCTCCTATTTTTCAATGAAACCATAATCCTATGTTTTTTTTTTGGAATGTCTTCTATTTTTAATCAAAACCTTAATCCTTTGTTTTCAATCAAAAACCTAATCCTATTTTCGAAACAAAACCCTAATCCTTTTTTGAAACAAAATCCTAATCCTACCTTTCAAAACTGTAACCCTTGTGTTTTCATAATATCTCCTATCTTTCTATCAAAACCCAAATCCTATGTTTTCTTTTCTTAATGCCTCCTATTTATCAGTTTTTAATCGAAACCTAATCTTATGTTTTCTTATAGTAATGTCTCCAATTTTTCTATTTTCAAACAAAACCCAAATTGTTTGTCTTCTTTTCGGAATGCCTACTGCTTTTGAATAAAAAACAAGAGACATTACTATAAGAAAACATAGGATTCAGGTTTTGTTTGCAAAAGAAAACATAAGATTTAGTAATGTCTCATATTTTCCGATCAAAACCCTAATCAAATATTCCCTTTTCACAATGCCTGCTATTCTTTAATCAAAATCCTTATCTAATATTTTCTTTTGGAAATGCCTGCTATTTTTGAATGAAAACCCTAATCCTATGTTTTCTTATAGTAAGGTCTCCTATTTTTCATTCAAGACCCTAATCCAATGTTTTCTTATAGTAATGCCTCCTATTTTTCATTCAAAACCCTAATTCTATGGTTTCCTTTTGAAATGTTCAAATCTTTCAATCAAAGCTTTAATCCTATGTTTTCTTTTCGGAATATCTACTATTATTGAGTCAAAACACTAATCCTATGTTTTCTTATAGTAATGACTCCTATTTTTCATTTAAAACTTTAATCCTGTATTTTCTTATAATAATGTATTATATTTTTTTAATCAAAATACTAATCCTATGTTTTCTTTTTGGTTTGCCTACTATATTTTAATAAAACCCTAATCCTATGTTTTTTTTTCGTAATGCCTCCCATTTTTCATTCGAAACACTATTCGAATGTTTTTTTTTGGGAATATCTCCAATTTTTTATTTTCTAAATGCATACTATATTTTAATGAATACCTAAGTACATTATTTTCTTTTCAAAATGTCTACTATTTTTGAATCAAAATGATCCTCTGTTTTTTTATAGTAATGTCTCCATTTTTCAATCAAAGCCCCAATCCTATGGAGCTGTTGCTGAAAGAAAACAAAGGATTATTATTTTGATTTAAAAATAAGAGCCATTTCGGAAATAAAACAATGGATTAATGTTTTGATTAAAAAATTATAGACATTACAATAAGAAAACATAGGATTAGGATTTTTATTCAAATATAGTAGCCATTCCGGAAAGAAAAAATAGGATTAGGGTTTTTGATTAAAAACCAAAAAATAGGGTACATGTCCATTTTTTTTTATTATAGTTTTAATTGGAATGTTTTCTTAAGGTCTCCTATTTATGTGTAATGTTATGTATTCTTCTCAAAATGTCTACTATTTTTTAATAAAAACACTAATCCTAATAGGAGTTATTCCTACTTTAGAATTATAACCCTAATCTACTGATTTTTAATCAAAACTCTAATCCTATGTTTTATTTTCAAAATATTTGCTATTTTTCAATAAAACCCCTAATACTATGTTTTCTTCTCAGAATGACTGCTATTTTTGAATCAAAACCCTAATCCTATGTTATCTTTTTGGAATATCTGCTATTTTTTTAATAAAAAGCGAAACCCTATATTTTCCTTTCCGAAATGTATCCTATTTTAAGGTTTCCAATTAAAACCCTAATCCTATGTTTTTTTATAGTAATTTACCTTTGTTTTTCAATCAAAACCCTAATACTATGTTTTCATTAAGGAATGCCTTCTTTTTTTTTAATCAAAACCCTAATCCTATTTTTTCTTTTCGGAATTCCTCCTATTTTTAAATAAAAATCCTAATCCTATGTTTTCTTTTCAGAATGTCTTTTATCTTCAAATTAAAACTGGAATCCTATGTATTTTTTTTCTTAATTTCTCCTATTTATCTGTTTTGATTGAAAACCTAATTCTTTCTTTTTTATTGGAATGTTTGCTATTTTTGAATCAAAGTAGTAATCCTATGTTTTATTTTCGTAATGTCTTATATTTTTAAATCAAAACCTTTATCCTATGTCGCAATGTCTGCAATTTTTTAATCAAAAGATTAATCCAATTTTTTTCTTTTCAAAATGTCTACTATTCTTGAATCAAAACACTAATTCTATGTTTTGTTATAGTTACGTATCCTATTTTTCAGTTTTGAATCAAATCCGTAATCCTATGGTTTTCTTTTCAGAATGCCTGCTAGATTTGAATCAAAACCCTAATTCTTTGTTTCATTTTTGAAATGTCTCCTCTCTTTCAATGAAAACTAAAATATTATGTTATATTTTCCTAATGTCTCATATTTATCAATTTTGAATCAAAAACCTAAATTATGTTTTATTTTCGGAATGCCTCTTATTTCTCAATAAAAAACCTAATCCTTTCTTTTCTTTTTGGAATGTCTGCTATTTTTTAATCAAATCCCTAATCCTATGTTTTCTTTTGGGAATGTGCCATATTTTTCAGTTTTTAACCAAAACCATAATCCTTTGTTTTCTATTTTGGAATATCTCATTTTTTTAATCAAAATCGTAATTTTATCTTTTGTTTTGCGAATGTCTGCTAATTTTTAATCAAAACCCTAATATGATGTTTTCTTTTTGTATTGTCTGATATTTTTCAATCAAATCCTAAGTTTCCTTTTTGTAATGCCTATATTATTTTAATTAAAACCCTAATCATATATTTCTTTTGGGGATGCTTGCCATTTTTGAATTAAAACAATAATAGTATGTTTTCTTTTTGTAATAACTCATATATTTTTAATCAAAACCCTAATAATAAGTTTTTTTTTTCAATGCTTGCAATTTTTTAATCAAACCCATAATCATATAATTTCTTTTGGAATGTCTGTAATTTTTGAGTGAAAATAATAATCCTATGTTTTCTTTTTGTAATGTCTTATGTTTTTGAAACAAAACCCTAATCCTATGTTTTACTTTTTGGAATCTCGCTATTTTTCAATCAAAACACAAATCCTATGGTTTATTTTTGAAATGTCCCCTATTTTTGGGTTTTTAATCAAAACCCTAATCCTATGTTTTCTTATAGTAATATCTCATATTTTTCATCAAAATCATAATTATATGTTTGCTTTTCAGAATACCTACTATTTTTCGATCAAAACCCTAATCCTATGTTTTCCTTTCAAAATGTCATCTATATTTGAATTAAAATCCGAATCCTATGTTTGATTTTCAGAATGTCTCCTATTTTGCAAATGAAACTAGAATAATATGTTTTTCTTTTCTTAATGTCTCCTATTTATCAGTTTTGAATCAAACGCTAACATATGTTATTTTCCTAGAAAATCTTATGTTTTTAATTAAAAAAACTTAATCATATCTTTTCTTTTCGGAATCCCAACTATTTTTAGAAACAAAACCCTAATCTTATGTTTAGTTTCCGAATGTGTCCTATATCAATAACCTAATCTTTTGTTTTCTTTTCTGAATGTCACATTTTTTAATCAAAACCCTAATCAAACCTTTTGTTTTGGGAATGTCTACTATTTTTTATCAAAACTCTAATAGATGTTTTTCTTTTCGCAATGTCTCCTATTTTTGAATGAAAGTTTTAATCAGATGTTTTCTGCTCAGAATATCTCATATTTTTAAATTAAAACTGTAATCCCCTGTTTTGTTTTTGCAATGTCTCCAATATTTCATTCAAAACCCTAATCATATTTTTTCTTTTCTTAATGTATCCTATTTATCAGTTTTGAATTAAAACCATAACCTACATTTTCATTTTACAATGTCTATCATTTTGAAATCAAAAACCTAATCATATGTTTTCTTCTTGAAATGCCTACTATATTTGATTAAAAACCTAATCCCTATGTTTTTTTTATAATATGTCCTATTTTTCAATTAAAACTCTAATACTATGTTTTCTTTTTGGAATGGCTACTGTATTTAAATAAAAACCCTAATCCTATTTTTTATTTTTAAAATGTCTCCTATCTTTCAATCAAAACGCGAAATCTTTTGTTTTCTTTTCCTAATGTCTCCTATTTATCAGTTTTGAATCAAAACTGCAGCCTTCATTTTTATTTCGAAATGTCTCATATTTCTCAATCAAAAATAAGAATGTCTCCTATTTTTGAATCTAAATACTAATCCTATGTTCTTCTTTTTGGAAAGTTCCTTTTTTTTAGTTTTGAATTAAAACCCTATTCCTTTGTTTTTCTTTTGCAAAGTCTCCTGTTTTTTAATTAAAAAACCAAATACTTACTTTTATTTTTGGAAAGTCTATTATTTTTAAATTAAAACCTTAATCCTATGTTTTCATTTCAGAATGTGTCTATCTTGCAATCAAAACCCGAATCCTATGTTTTCTTTGTTAATGTCCCCTATTTATCAGTTTTGAATCCAAACCTTAACCTATGTTTTCTTTTAAGAATATCTCCTATTTTTCAATAAAAAACCTAATCCTTTCTTTTCTTTTTTAAATGCCAACTATTTTTAAATCAAAAACCTAATCATATGTTTTCTTTTCGGAATTTGTACTACTTTTCATTCAAAATACTAGTCCAATATTTTCTTATAAGAAGGTCTCCTTTTTTTCAATCAAAACACTAGTCATATGTTTTCTTATTTAAATATCCCTATTTTTTCAATGAAATCCCTAATCCTATCTTTTCTTTTCGGAACGCCTACTATATCTAAATTAAAACCCTTATCCTATGTTTTTCTTTTCATAATATCCCCAATTTTTCAATCAAAAACATAATCCTATGTTTTCTTTTCATAATTTCTCCTATTTATCATATTCAAATCAAACCGTAACCAATATTTTCTTTTCGGAATGTCTCATATTTTTCGATAAAAATCTAATCCTTTGTTTTCTTTACGGAATGTCTGCAATTTTTAAATCTAAACCCTAATCCTATGTTTTTTTCATTTCGGAATGTGTCCTATTTTTTAGTTTTGAGGCAACCCCCTAATCCTTTGTTTTTCTTTCATAATTTCTCTTAATTTTCAATAGAAACCCTAATCCTTACTCTTCTTTATGAAATGTCTACTATTTTTGAATTAAACCCTAATCCTATGTTTTCAATTTTGGAATGTCTCTTATCTTGCAATCCAAATCCGAATCATACGTTTTCTTTTCTTAATGTCTCCTATTTATCATCTTTCAATCCAAATATTACCCAATGTTTTCTTTTCGAATGTCACCTATTTTTCAATATAAACCTAATATTTTCTTTTCTTTTTTGAATGTCTATTATTTTTTATTCAAAACATTAATCCTATGTTTTCTTTTTATAATGTGTCCTATTTTTTATTCAAAATCCTAATCCTACTCTTATAGTAATGTCACCTATTTTCAACTCAAAACCCTAGTCCTATGTTTACCTTTTGGAATACCTACTATTTTTCAATTAAAACCCTAATCCAATATTTTCACATAGATATGTCTCCTATCAATTAAAAACCTAATCCAATGTTTTCTTTTAGGAATGCCTGCTATATTTTTAATAACACACCTAATCATATGTTTTTTTCTGTAATAACTCCAATTTTTTAATCAAAACACAAAGCCTTTTTTTTTTCAGAATGCATACTATATTTGAATCAAAACCCTAATCCTATTTTTTTTTCGGAATATCTTCTATCTTTCAATCAAAACCAAAATCTTGTGTTTTCTTTCCTTAATGTCTCCTATTTATCAATTTTGAATCAAAACCATAACCTACATTCTGAATGTCTCTTATTTTTCTAACATAAACCTAATCGTTTCTTCTTATTTCAAAATGCCTGCCATTTTTAAATCTAAAGTCTAATACTATATTGTTTTTTTCTCGGAATGCGTCCTATTTTTCAGTTTTGAATGAAAACCCAAATCCTTTGTTTTCCTTTCATAATGTCTCCTATTTTTGAATCAAAACCCTAATTATTATTTTTATTTTCAGAATGTCTACTATTTTTGAATCAAAACCCTGATCCTATATTTTCTTTTTGGAATACCTCCTATCTTTCAATCAAAAACCGAATTGTATGTTTTCTTTTATTAATGTCTCCTATATATAATTTTGAATTAATATCCTAACCTATGTTTTCTTTTCGAAGTGTCTCCTATTTTTCAATCAAAAACCTAATCTATTCTTTTCTTTTCGAAATGTCTGATATTTTTTAATCAAAACACGAATCCTATATTTTCTTTCCGGAATGTGTCCTATTTTGCAGTTTTGAATCGAAAACCTAATCCTATGTCTTCTATTAGAAATGTCATCTATTTTTAGGTGTTTTATGAAAAACCATGATACTATGCTTTCATATAGTAATGTCTCTTATTTTTCAATCAAAAACCCAATCCTATATTTTCTTTTCAAAATTGTCTGATATTTTTTAATCAAAACCCTAATCCTATGATCTTTTTTAGAATATCGATTACATTAGAATAAAAACCCTAATCTTATGTTTTCTTATAGTAATGTCTCCTATTTTCATTCAAAACCATAATTTTATTTTTTTATTTTTGAAAATGTTGCCTATCTTTCAATAAAAACCCGAATCCTATATTTTCTTTTCTTAATGTCCCCTATTTATCAATTTTTAATCAAACCCCTAATCTGTGTTTTCTATACGGAATGTCTCTTGTTTTACAATTAAAACCTAATCCTTTATTTTCTTTTCGGAATATTTGCTATTTTTGAATCAAAACCCTAATCCGATGTTTTTTTTTTCAGAATGTGTCCTATTTTTTAGTTTTGAATCAAAAGCCTGATCTTATTTTTCTTTTTGAAATGTCATTTGTTTTTCAGGTTATATTTAAAACCCTGATTCTATGTGTTTTTATAGAAATATCTACTATTATTCAATGAGAACCATAATCCTATATTTTCTTTTCGAAATGTCTCAAAATTTTCAACCAAAACCCCTAATCCTATGTTTTTGTTTTTCCAAATCTCTACTATTTTTTAATCCAAACCCTAACCCTATGTTATCTTATAATAATGTCTCATATTTTTCATTAAAAACCCAAATCCTAGGTTTTCTTATAGTAATGTCTCTTATTTTTCAATCAAACTCTAATCGTATGTTTTCTTTTTGCAATGGCTACTATATTTGGATCAAAATCCTAATTGTATGTTTTGTTTTTTGGAATGCCTCCTATCATTCAATCGAAACCCATATTCTATGTTTTCTATTCTTACTCTCTCCTCTTTATCAATTTTGAATCAAAACCCAAACCAATGTCTTCTTTTCGGAATGACTAATATTTTTCAATCAAAAACCTAATCCTTTAATTTTCTTTTTATGAATGTCTCATTTTTTTGAATCAAAACCATAATCCTATCCTTTGTTTTGGGAATCTCTACTAATGTTTAATGAAAACCCTAATCCTATGTTTTATTTTTGTAATGGCTACTATTTTTGAAAAAGAATCCTAATCCTATATTTTCTTTTCAGAATAACTCCTATTTTATAAATCATAACCTAATCTTTTATCTTCTTTTTGGAATGTCTACAATTTTTTAATGAAAACCTAATCCTATGTCTTTTTGGAATATGTCCTATTTATCATATTAATGTCTCATTTTTCTTAATCGAAAACCGTAATCCTATCCATTGTTTTAAGAATCTCTATTAATATTCAATGAAAACACTAATCCTATGTTTTATTTTTGTAATGGATACTATTTTTGAATAAAAATCCTAATTCTATATTTTCTTTTCAGAATAACTCCTATTTTATAATTGAAACCCTAATCTTACGTTTTCTATTTGGAATTCTACATTTTTTTAATCAAAAGCCTAATCCTATGTTTTTCTTTTGTAATGTCTTCTATTTATCAGTTTTGAATCAAAGCCCTATTCAATGTTTTCTTATAATAATGTCTCTTATATTTCAGTAGAAAACCTAATCCTTTCTTTTCATTTCGCAATGTCTGCTTTTTTGAATCAAAACACTAATCCTATGTTTTCTTCTCAGAATATGTTCTATTTCTTAGTTTTGTATCAAAACCTTTATACTTTGTTTTTTTTTCAGAAAGTATTAATTTTTTTAATAAAAACCATAACTTAATCTTTTGTTTTAGGAATCTCTGCCTATGTTTTCATTTTGTAATGCCTCTTATTTTTGAATTAAAATCATAATCCTCTGTTTTTGAATGCCTCCTTTTTTGAATCAAAACCATAATCATATGTTTTCTTTCTAGAATGTTCGCTATTTTTTAATCAAAACAATAATTGTATATTTTTTTCTTAATGTCTCATATTTTATAATCAAAAACCTAATTTTAAGTTTTTTATGCCTCCTTTTTTTTAATAAAGACTATAATCTTATGTTTTCTTTTGCCAATGTTTCCTATTTATGAATCAAAATAATAATCCTATGTTTTTTTCATAATGTCTCATATTTTTCAATCAAAACCATAATGCAATGTTTTCATTTGAGTGGCTCCTATTTTTGAATCAAAACAATAATCCCATATTTCCTTTTTGGAATGTCTACTAATTTTGAATCAAAAGCCTAATCCTATGTTTATTTTGGAAACATACAATATTTTTTGGGTTTTAATCAAAACCCTAATCATGTGTTTTCTTATAGTAATTTCTCCTATCTTTCAACCAAAACCCTAACTTTATGTTTTCTTTTTTAAATGTCTCAGTGTTTTCAATCAAAAGCCTAACCCTATGTTTTCTTTGTGGAATGTCTAATATTTTTGAATCAAAACCCTAATCTTATGTTTTCTTATAGTAATGTTTCCTATTTCTCATTTAAACCATAATCCTATGTTTTCTTTTCGGAATGGTTCCTATTTTTCAACCAAAAACTAGATCCTTTGTTTTCTTAATGGAATGTCTACTATTTTTGAATCAAAACTCTAATCCAAAGTTTTTCTTTTATAACGCTTACCATTTTCAATCAAAACCTCGAATCCTATTTTCTTTGGAAATGTTCCCCTATTTTTTCGCTTTTAATCAAAAACTTAATCTAGATTCTTTCTTGTATAACGTCTCATATTTTCAATCAAAACCCCAACTC
>NC_052471.1:13921317-14119243 GCF_009730915.1 Dioscorea cayenensis subsp. rotundata
GAACAAAAGGAGTTGGAGTCTCTTCCTTCTTCAGATGCCAAGACGCGAGTAGGAAGTGTTCCCCACAAACACTCTGATGGCTAAGCTGCGGTAGAAAAACGCTTGTCTCCTTTGCTCCTCTCTTCCTTCCTCCTAAAGTCCCTCCCTCACTAAATGAGGGAGGCCATGTTATAGATGTATACGCGGTTATGTAAGTACTCGCTGTAAATCGAGATCGTGGGTGCAAGGGAGATTGTAGATTATCGTGGTAGTGGGTGTGATGTGGTAGTGGGTGTGATGTGAGATGAGTGGGTGCTACGTGGATTTGAATTAGTCCCACATGCTGCTCACTTCTATCTTTAGGTTAGAACCTTAAAGATGCGAAGTAGACGTTGCTTATCCTGTAAAAGCTCTCTCTCTCTTAAGCCCGGTAACTATTATTTGAACTTATCTCTCAGAGCAAGATACAACTAATTTAAATTTAAATTTATCCACCTCTAGAATAACTACTGATTGGATAAAGCTTCCAAATATATTGAATTCTTATCTTTATTGTTAGATAAGATTTATCTCTTTGGAGTTCAACTCAAACTTGAACCCTTACCTTTCCAGATCTCTCTGCCTAAGGAAGTCTCCATCACCTGTTATTTTTAGAGTGCACACTCTCTATTGGGTTAAAAGACTTTTGGCATCGCAATGCGAGTTAAAAGTATGTTTCCCGGCATTCTTCCCGCGACCATGCAGGATACGCATACTTTACTGTGTCTCTCTACGAAGTTTGAAGGTATTATTAAATTAATTAATTAATTAATTAATTACGCAATTGCCTTTTTAACTTTCACCAACCCACTGAGACTAAAGGGTATAAATAAATTAATAATATATGTATATATATTAATTAACCAATAACATAATATATATATGCATCCTTCCGCCAAGCTCCTACTTCTGCCTAGTGATTAATTAATTAAATTATATATATATATAATTGATTAATTAATTATATATATATATATATATATTTATTTATTTATTTTATTTTATTATTATTATTATACTTTTATATATATATATATACTTTTAGCACCACCTTGTCATGGCTCAGAGCGACGCAAACTAGTAGACCTATTACCATCTTTTTGGACCTCAGTCTCTCACCCGTGATAGGCGCCTATCTTCCTACCTCTCTCTTATTGAAGGTGATGTTCAAGGTTTCGAGGGCTAAGTACTCTCGATTCCTTCCGATTGGAGAATTAGTCTCCGTGCCACAGTGATCCTAGCCGGCCCTTTTTGTTTTGCCCACTGGGTATGTCCTTTGCCATTCAGCAAGGCTGTCTTTGACATGGGCATTCGCTTTTCCTACGCCTTCCTTCATCTGGAAATTCTTTGAAGCTTAACAAGCTATCTCTCGGCCACCTTTCATTTCCAAATTCTTGGAGGTTTCTTCTCTGAGCTTCTTTCACATCTTTTGTTTTTATAAGTGGGCTTAGGGTCTCGGTCGATCTTTTCATCTCTTTCGAGCTTCAACCTTGTAAGGATATGAATCGATGCGTCATGTCCTTCATGGGACTTCTTGCTGCCGGCCAGTGATCGCCTTCCTATAAAAGAAAAGACTACTGAAAGACCAGTATGGGTTCTTGTTTACAAAAGGTTCTTGGAAAGGTCCTCACCAATGGTGTTGGAGCATGTAGTGGGTATCAAGAAAACCTTACGCTGCACTGTAGCTAGAGAAATTTTGCCTCACGAGATTGTCATTACCGAGCTGCGCTATAATATCAGTGACACTTATGACCCCTTCTAATTTAAAGGTGCCTAGGTGCTCTCTTGGAAGTACGTTCTCTCTCCTTCGTTGTCTTCTATTCTTCTTCCCATCTTTCATCCCTCTGCCGGCTTGATGTCAGGCAAAGAGACCAATTCGAGCATAATGTGATATATATTTGTATTCACCATGACCTCATCCTTAGCCATTTCATGCTCTTATTTAATTTTTTTTTTTTTTTTTTAGATGGTCTCCAAAACTACCTTTTCTTGCTCCCAATGGGTCCCGCAGCAGCGTGCTCGGGGCATAGCCGGAACTACAAACTTTCTCAACCCAGTCTTCTCGGGTTCTTACGTTAGGTGCATCTCCTCCTCAAAAGATTGAAGTCTCCTCACGTCGAAGGTGCTAACTGTCGGTCCAGATTGTTCAGGCTTCCTCCAAGGGTTCGACCCTAATCTGATACTCTAGTTTTGAACCGTGATGCTCCAAGGGTTCTAACAACCTTGCAAGGTTCTAACCCTCAAATAAGGCAGCTAGGGTTCTAACTTCTATCATCACCAAACCTTGTGGTTGGCGTCGTGAAGAAGGAAGCTGCATTACGAGTCACTAAGTACAGTCGATCTCACTCCACCCATGGAACCACTCTCGGGGCAATTCATCGAGTATAAAGATCATGCTTTGATCTTAGGAGTACTTCCTCGAAAGGGGAACCTTTCGTTTTATCGTTTAGTTGATCTGACGATAGTGTTACCTCGACCGAGTGTGGCTTTCTGGTTGATATATTCTTCGTTTCTTCCACGAGATGAGGAATGCTATTTTGCCCGATATGTCGGAGAATATAGATGTTGCTTCTGGAGAGCGCTGGTCGAGGTAATCATCTCTTTGTTTTACTCTTTTTCCCTCACGATAACTTAGATTTGAGCGCCTTTCTCTTTAGTGAGAATACAGCTTTTGCTCAGCGCTCTTCTCTAGCGTTTGGGTCGTTGATGTCCTCGAATCAACTAGCGTGAGAAGATTCCAATATTCAATCGTAGGAAAGCATGCACAGCGCCGAGGGACCCTTCCAAAAACACAACAAGGGAGATTACCCGCACCTTTCAAACTTCGTAGGCGGAACTTTGCCAGCTTGAGAGGGTAATGCATCCAAATGTTCCACCTTGAATGATGAGAACTTGGGAGACTCGGAGATAAAGGTTTCATCTTTATGTCTGACTATCACTTCTCTCGAGAAGAGATTTAGCTTCGACGACAAGCTACTCACTGCGTTGACGATGAGATATCTTCTCTGCGCTCGTACTTTGAGCCGACAATCTATCACGCAACCTCACATCCGAGAGCCATCGTGAGTCTTTAAATTGTTATCGAAAGGAAATGTGCGATCGATTGTTACCCTTGACCAGAATGGCTTTTATCTTGCTCGAGAGGCTTCTTGAGGAAGGGAACATGGCGTGCTTTTACCTCGAATTAGTCTTTTTCAAAGACTAGTTCCATTGTTGAGACCTTTACCTTGGAGGGAGCTTTGATCACGGGGAGGATGTTACTATCTCTTTGACTCAAGCCTTCCGCGACGACTTGGGCGAGTCTTGTTAGCGCCCTTGGGAGTGGATGGTGTCTCTCCGAAGTGCCATGATGATGAGATCTCGACTTTGCAGCTTGGACGGAGTGTGTTTTGATGAGATGCCTTCCTGAGCCACCGTATGTCCCGCCCATGATATCTCTATAATGATTGTTGCCAGTTTCACTTTATTTAGGACTTAGTGCTACTGATGTGGTGAACTTTTCAGTAAGAAAGTGATTATTGTAGTTTGTCTTTCCTGTCGCTATTTTGTCATTACTTCCAACTAACTCTTGCTCGATATCATATGTGTGATGTGTGCTTTCTGTCCGTGAGGGATGTAAAGTTTAAAGGTCGCGTAACTCGCTCATCTCTTCCTTTATAGAAGACTCGTGTTCTTAAGATGTATACTTTCATTCCCCGTGGGAATGGGGAAAGCTTTAAGGTGTGAACCAGGTCGTTTCTTCCCTTTTAGAAGATCAGGAGCTCTTAAGATGCGTTTGCTTTCATTCCTCGTGAATGAGAGTTTGAGTCGCGAACCGCTCATTCCTATCCTGCAGGAAGATCAGTTCTGTGATGTATACTTTCATCTCCCGTGGGAATGAAAGTTTACAAAAGGTGCTGCACGTTCATCTCTTCGCTTATAGAAAGATCGCTCTGAAGATGCGTGCTTTCATTCCCGCGTAGAATGAAAGTTTAAGCTGCAGACAGTTCATCTCTTCCTTTATAAGAGCTCCCGGAGCTCTAGGTGTGTACTTTCCATTCAGTAAAATGAGTCGGGTGCGCTGCTCATCTCTTCCTTTATAGAGTCGTGTTCTGGGTGTGTACTTTCATTTCGTGAATGAAAATTTGAGGTGCGAACTGCTCTATCTCTTTCCTTTTATAGAAGATTCGGGGTTCTATTGGATGTGCTGTATTTCTGTGCTACATGAGTTCAAGTGAGATACAATGTCTCACTCTTGTTCTTGACCGTGGCATGAAAAATTCAAAACACTTGCGAGCACTACGTGGAAAACATTAGAGGGAAAAACCACCGGACCGTAACTGCGTGCCATTTATTTTTATTGATTTATAACATCACAGTTTACGGAGATGTACGCATGTCTCGAAAATGGCGAGCGAATGATCGGTGTTCCAAGTCTTTTGAATCTTCTTCTTTCCTTTCCAAAGGATTCTATGGCTTTGCATGTCACTGGTCCAAATCATCTCTTCTTACCTCGACGAGTCCTTCCCAATTTCGCGTGAGCTCTCCTTCTATAAGAGGCGTGAAGGAGAGAAGTGATGGGTTTTGATCTGCGATCATCGAGGATCACCTTCAACAATAGATCGTAGTTCTTTTCACCTTTGAGTTGTATGTGTCAGCTAGGCTACTAGTCGACCAGCTCGCTAAAAGCGTACACAAAGCTTTTGATCTCTTTTTCTCATAGAAGGTCTCAAATTATTTTCTAGGTGCTTCCCGAGGTGCTACCTTCTTCATGAAATTCAACCATTCTGGAGAAGATGCCCGATTTCTATCTGGGATTAAAGCTTCGTTCCGTAAGTAAGGTTGAAAGGTGTGTCTCTCTATTGAGACTTACTTGTTGTCCTCATACGCCCAAAGGATTGATGGGAGCTCTTCCGTCCATGCTCCTTTGCCTATCTAAACGCATTTTAGACCTTCCAGAGATAGTTCGATTGTTTCTTTTTGCCTGCCCATTAGCTTGGGGTATGCGCTACAGTAGCAAAGCTAAAATGTTGGATATGGAGCCTTTCACAAAGTCTTTAAATGAGTCACAATCAAACTGCTTTCCTCGATCTGCGATTAATATTCTGGGAAGTCCAAATCGACAGATGATGTCTTTCCAAACCATACTTTCTATCTTTTTACTGGTTATTGTTGCCAATGGTTCTGCTTCTACCCATTTGGTAAAATAATAGGGCTGCCACCATTAAGAATTTTCTTCCTCCAGATGTCTGGGGAAAAGGTCCCAAGAGATCTAATCCCCATTTAGCAAATGGGGCTGGTTCAATATCACTTCGAACATCTGAGGTAGGAGCTTTTTGGATAGGTGCAAACCTTTGGCACTTGTCACACTTCTTTACCTTCTTTAGCATCATCTCCTCGGTAGGCCAATCAAAATCCTGCACGCAAGACTCTTGGCCGCTAAGGCTCTCGCACCCATATGTTGTCCACATATCCCTTCATGGACTTCCTTAATGCATATTCTGCGATCTTGTTTTATGGAGGCACCTCAAAAGTGGCATGGAAAACCCCTTCTTATAGAGCACATCATTTATCAACGTGAAACGAGTCGCTCTCATCTTTAATTTTTGGCTTCTAGTGTGTTCAAGGTAGCTCCCCATCTTTTGCAGAATTTCTTAAAGGGTAATCTCTAATCATTCCCATCTTCGATGATTTTGCTATAGTGTTCTCTCTCTTCAATACTTGGCCTTTGAAGTTCTTCTTCAAGATGTACAATCCTTCCTTTTGTTTCCATCGATGAGGCTAATTTGGACAAAGCTGCCTCTGCATGACTATTTGAATTCTGTAACTTGTAATAATTGAAAAATTCTTTTAAACTCGAGACAAGGTTTTAACCTTTGGAAGGTATTGGCGTATGATCTGGTTCTTTTGCTTCATATTCTCCTAGAAACCGCTGAACTACTAGTTGTGAATCACTATGTGCTATCAATCTTTTCACCAGAGTTGCTTGGCTAAGCTTCATTCCTGCTATAAGTGCTTCATATTCGCAGCATTGTTTGAGCTTAAAAAGGCAAAACGTGAATGAATACTCTAGTATATCCTCCTTCGTGAGAGAGATCAGATACCTCCACCTCCGCTCTCCCCGATGAACTTGATGCTCCATCCACAAACATCTTCCATATGCATTCATCTTCTTTGTTTAGTTCCTCATCTCCGGTGCATTCTACTATGAAATCAGCCAGCTTGACCTTTGATTGCTTGTCTAGGTTCAAAAACAAATATCATACCTCCCAGTTCAATCGCCCACTTTGTAAGTCTTCCGTAATATTCGTGTCTTTGCAATATTTGACGAAGGTTGATCTCGTTAAGACCACTATAGGATGAGCTTGAAAGTAGGGTCTTAACTTTCTCGAAGCCATTACAGTGCTAATGCTACCCTTTCAAAGCAGGGTACGAGATTCAACGACCTTGAAGTACTTCATCGATTTAGTACACTCAGGTTTATCCACTTTTCCTTCCCTCTTCAATAAGACTGCACTTAAAGCCATCTCGCTAACTCCCCAAAATATACAAATAATGGCTCTTTAGGCTCCGTGTCTAGTCAAAAGAGAGATCTCGCTTCAAGTATTCTTTTTAGCCTCTTCAAAAGCCTTGTCACATTCTAAGTCCATTCAAAAATTTTTCCCACCTCTTAAAGTCTTAAAGAAGGGAAGGCTCTTTTCACTGACTTGGAAAGAAACCTACTATAGGCGTTATTCTTCCAGCTACGTTGCACTCTCTTTCATAGATGATGGAGATCTCATCTCTAGTATGGCTTGAACCTTCTCCGATTAGCTTCTATCCTCTTTTGAGTTATCATGTAACCAAGGAATTTCCTGCATTGAACCCCAAACGTACATTTTTTGGGTTTAAGCCTCATGTCATATTTCCTTAATACCCTCAAAGACTTGGTTGAGTTTTTCCGCATGAGATTCACCTATCTTACTCTTGACGATCATATCATCGGACGTAAGCTTCCATAGTGTTACCCAAAAGGTGTTTGAATACCTTGTTCACCATTCTTTGATAGGTTGCTCTGCTATTTTTAGTCCAAAAGGCATTACTGTAACTAATACGTCCCTTTCTCAAAGGATGAAAAAGCAGTCTTTTTCTTTATCCTGAGGATTCATCTTTATCTGATAATATCCTCGAGAAAGCATCCATGAAGCTTTAGGAACTCATAGCCCTGAGGGTCTCATCCACTAACTTGTCGATTCTTGGTAAAGGATATGAATCTTTTTGGGGATGCTTTTGTTAAGATTAGTGAAGTCTCACGTGATACTCTCCATTTCATTTGATTTCTTTACCATTACAACATTTGCACGATGTCATCCGGTATTGACCCTCTTCAATGAAATCAGCTCGAATTAGTTTATCTATCTCTTTCTTCGAGCATATTGTTTTTCGGGTACTGTGCTTCTTTCTCGCTCTATCGGTTTTATACTCGTGTCCACATTCAAGTGATGAGAAATCACCTCCAAACCAATACTCAGTCATATCGTATGGTGTCCACTAAATACGTCCATGTTCTTTTTAGGCAAGCGATCACTCTCTTTTTATTTCTTCCATCATTCCACTTCCCAAGTAAGTGACCTTATCTCGGATCAAGTTATCTTTTAACCCTCACAAAGTGTTCTACTTTTTCCATAGGCTTTTGGCTTATCACCGAGTCTTCCGAGATTGCCAAGGTCTCATCCCTTAACAATTGTTTTTCCTTGATGGAAGATACATAAGAGCTCCGAGACTTCTTTTTGATCTCTCTTACTTGCCCTATTCCTCCGATGTTGGAAACTCTCATTAGCGAGATAGTTTGAAGAGAGCACAGCTCTCATGTCATTAAGCAAAAGGTCTTCCTAAGATGGCATTGTAAGTCAGTGACACTGGACTTAATTACCATAAAATTTGCCATTCTTGTAATGTAGACGTGGTTCCTCACCCTAGCGTGATCGCAACCGATTGATCCCATGATAGGAACCCGATTCTCCGAGAAACTAAAGCATGATGGGGATGACACCTTCTTCAATCTATCACACGATAAATTCATCTTCTCAAAGCGCTCCAATAGATAAGGTTTACGAGCTCCCATTATCAATGAGAATTCTCTCTATCGAACTTCATAATGGTTACTGAAATAACCATTGCATCATCGTGGGGCATGACTACATCTCCTTGATCTTCGGAAGTAAAAAGTGATAGGTTCTTCATTCTCTTGTGTTTTTCATGATGTTGTTAACTTCATAAGCTTTGCCCTTGCATAAGCTTTCCTTGATGAAGAGGTCTCACTGCTAAGGTTTCACCCCGATGATAACGATGTATTGCTGGGTGAGATGGGTTGTTATCTAAAGTGGGGGTTTTCTCCCTCGTCTTGGAGTCTTTTTTATCCTTCATCCCCTTGTTATCTTCAGATCTTTCCTTTTTTGAGTAAGTCGGTTTCTCGTTTCTCCATGCTTCCGAGTAGACAAATGCATAAGCTTTCCTTGGCGCACTAGAGATTCAATCTCATTCATCGGTTCTCTGCATCTACTCGGTTGAGTGTCCATGGGTTTTGTGAAACCTGCAGTATGCGTCTGTAAATTTGCCCATTGTCTTGTTTGCCTTAGGAGGAAAGATGAGGAGCCCAGATCCTTCTATACTTGCTAGGATGGTAGAACGTGGTTGGCTTAATGGTGTGAAGTTCTCAAATTTGAGTTTTGGAACTTGTCTCGTGTTCATTTCCCTTCCAGCTCTTTCTCCCTTCATCGCTCGTTTCATCTCTATCTTTCTTTTCTTATCTCTGCTTTCCAGCATTGATGTGCCTCATAACATCTTCCGAAAGGATAAACTTATTAGCTCGACTGAACAGATCTCCAAGAGTGAGGGGTTGATCTAGGGAAAGGGATTTTTGAAAATCTCTTGACCTTGTCCCTTGAAGCATTCCTGAGACGGCCACTGTGGCTTGAAGATCCTGTACTTCTAAGGTAGCGGCACGAAATCTTTCAACATAGTCTTTCAGTGCTCTTCTCTTTCTTGTTTAATGGTCAAGATACGGAAGCGTCCTTCTTTTCTCCTAGCATTAATGAGGAACCCATCTATAAATTCCTTCCTCAACTCGATTGAAGTTTGAAATTGATCCTTCCTTCGGATTATTAAAACCATATGCGTGCATGTCTCGTTAAAGTAAGCGGAAATGTTCTCGCATACATGATTGCGTCCTCCCATCCATGGAGAAGCATCATGCCTCATAGTTTTGCATATGGTCATAAGGGTCCCCTTCCCGTAATAAGTTGTTAGTCTGGCATCTTGAACTTTTGGGTAGTGGTTTTACCATGATTTCTTTCGATAAAGGTACCTTACTTCTCGTAGGTGTTTCCTCGGAGGGAACCGACTTCTTCCTGCTCCAGCACTGCTCAATCATCTTTTTTAGATCAGCTGTCTCCTTTATGCTAAAGGTAGATTCCTCCGCATCTCTCTCAAACGCTCTTGATTCTCCTTTGTAGGTGCTTTCTACCACCTCTTGGATTTTTTCTGTGTTTTTTCCTGCTAGTGGAAGTTCAACCCTCTCTTGGTTATGAGGACGCGAATCACCTTGCTCTTGTTGTTCCATAGCTTGCTTTCCCTTATGATAGAGGTTGGATGGGAGTGTTGCTTGAGGTAGAGCTTGTTGGACAAAGTGCATTAAATCATCCAACTTTCTGTTATTTTCATCGAACTTCTTTTTAAGCGCTCCATATTCGCTAAGGGAATCGTTGGCATCTGTATCTTTTGAGGGCTCGGTGGAACTTCTAATTGTTCTTGAAGGTTGACACTTTGAGGAATCATTTCATCTTGAGTTGCAGCCATTTGAGAGCGTGATGTCTCGGGACTTCTTTTGGTGGCATTAGCGTAGATCGAAGAGACTATACTAAAGCAAGCTTGTGTGATGGCCTTTTGATCGCTTTCCAGCATGACGCCATCGTTGTTGCTCGAATACAACAAATGTGAATTTGTAGGGGACCCTCAAATTTGTAGAACTTTCGAACTTCGACTTGGAGATCGAACAAAAGGAGTTGAGTCTCTTCCTTCTTCGGATGCCAAGACCAGATAGCGAAGTGGGAAGTGTTCCCCACAAACACTCCGATGGCTAAGTCGAAAGAGAGAAAAACACTCTGTCTTCCTTTGCTCTCTCTTCTTCCCAAAAGTCCTCCCCTCACTTAAATGAGGGAGGCTATTTATAGATGTATACACAGTTATGTAAGTACTTTACGTGTTCGAGATCGTGGGTGCAAAGGGAGATTGTGGGTGTAATGTGAGTAGTGGGTGTGATGTGAGTAGTGGGTGTGATGTGAGATAGTGGAGTGCTACGTGGATTTGAATTAGTCCACATCAATATATATATATATATATATATATAACTCTTAAAGGATTAGATTATGGATTTAGATACTTTAAGCGCATGTAAAATTTGAATTTATTAATATATATATATATATATATATATATATGAAAACATGATCGAATTAGGGTATCTAGCTTTTGTTTTTCTCGACTTAGATCTGATCCAGTTTTCATCTTAATACCAATCAGTTTTTTCGTATTGGGTGCCCGCAAAATTCAAATAAAAAAATTTGATATCAGATCATTGGATCTGGATTTTTTTGCTCAGCTCTAGTTTGAAGTAATGAAGGGCTGCAAAAACCTATCAATTATGTAATACCTATATTAATGTCCATATCAATTCAATTCTTATATTTAGTGTAAAGTTTACACTTTTCATATATTTTATATTATGTATTTCTATAGTTATAAGGTGAATTTCCATGACTTTGGTTATTACCACTTTTAACACCACACAGATCTTCAGTGTCAAGCTCGACTGACTCACTCTCAATCTCGCTTTCATCTTCTCAATCTTCTGCTTATCTCTCTCTTTCTCTTAACCACCATCTATACACATTTATTTCATGAATTAAAACATATCTCCTATCCTCTAGAACTAACTCCATAACAACAGCTTTACATTACTAATTCATTGTATGTGTCTTTCTTACGTTTTGATTACAATTTAATTTGATTAACTTATGCTTGCTTTTTATTTTTAGTATGCTCTCTTGATATCTTAAATTGCAAATTGGTTTTTATTCTTATTTCAATCATGTTTAGTTTTTTACACTTGTTTTGAAAGAAATAGTGTGTTCATTGATTTTTATTTTATCTTATTATTTTTACTTCTTCTTCTTCTTCTTCTAAACTGAGATATTATTATGTTTATATATTTTTTATGTTACAACATATGTATAGTGCTAGAAGCAAGTATTTTTTACTATGGTTTACTATGTCTATTTGCAAATCATCTTACTAACATTGTTTTACATCATAGTTTTTTTCTAATGACTAGTCCCCGTTGTGATAGAGAAGTTGCTTTATTACCAATTTTTATTAAAACGGAGGCTACATGTAACAAAATGATACAAATGAAGATTAGAAGTTTCAAGAGAATGCAAAGTAGAAAGAAAATAGAAGAATCAAGCAAGAACAAGTTTGCTTCAAAAACTACAACTACTAGAGTCCAAAAAGAATATGACAAATAGTAAGAATCCCTTCAATTCTTATCACATCCTTTGTTCAGCATATTAAAACTACTCACTATATATATGTTCTGACTAACAACGTGCATTGTGTTATAATTAACCTATTGATTTTTTAAAGAAAAATAATGAAAAGCATATTAATTTGGGCCCATCTTTGTTTAATTCAATGTTTTTGGTGAACCAAAACAAGAAAAAATATTATTAATCTCACAGACTTCACATTACTTTTGGTATTTGAATTGTTAAACTTAACTAATACTATATAATTATATTTTGCTGAGAAATCCCAAATGCTAGAACGTTAAGATATTAAATTGAAGTTCAGAGAAATTTAAATGAGCAACTAGAGGCAAGTGTTATAGTGCCTTATCATATATATATATATATATATGTTCATGATAGTATTAGAATTGAAAATAAGTATTAAATAAAATTTATAAAATAATTTACTATTATATTTTAAGTTTAGATCTTACTCTAAAATTAAACTATAAAGACACAAGAATTTATTATATACTATTTAGTCCAATATTTTATTTGCAATTGTGTTTCATGATATTTTGATATTTACTACAATCACATATCCTTTTGTGTTGATCTCTATTTTTTTAATTCTGTAATTTGAAATATATTTTTATTCCATATTCTCAGCAAACATAATTAGTGATCTATTTTTTTTGTAAACTGCAAATAAGAATTGAAACACAATCAAAGTATTTGCAGATAATTCTGCAACTAGCACAAAATTTCTTGACTTTTGACATTGACAACAATGAAAATTTAAAAGCTATAAGAACTTAGCTCACAAACTTCAACTCAACCCTTTCAAAATTTATGTTGCACGTGAGCCAAGTGTATAATTCCAAAGCTACTAAATTGAAGAAATTAAAGGCATCTCTTGCTAGTACCGACAATTCTCATACTTCAGCTTTCAAACCTTATCAAGATAGTGCAATAATAGAAATACACCAAACCAAATTAGTTGCAAATAATACTTCATAAGTAGCAGATATTAATGCAAAAAAGAGCTAGATGTGGTTGTTATTTATTTATAGATGGAGTTGTTATCTATAAGTGTGTGACTTTTATCGTTCTCTATCAAACTTATACTTTATATAAAATATATCATTAATGTGTTTGTTAATGATCTTTAAAAATTTGAATTCCATTTTACTTATTAACTTTTTTTATTCATATGAGATACAAATGTGAATTAATTATTTATAAAAAAATTACTCTATATTTTAAATTTGTTACATATAATGATGGCCTAAGCATGCTAAAGTGACCAAATATGAGAAAAAAATTATGTATTCAAAATCTTCCAAAATACCTTTATTTTTAAAAAGTTTTTCCTTATGATTTTGTTTCCATTCTCATGGATTTGTTTTCAATTATTTGTAATTGAGCGATGTAGTAGGTGCATTAACCAATAATGAAAGCTTATAATTTTATTTTTCTTTAAATCAAATAAACATTCTTAGCGAAACAATAATATGCATATATATAGTAAATGTGTTTTTTATTCTTTATTTTATTACATGATGAGAACAACAAATATATATATATATATATATATAATAAGTAACTAATTAGTTAGAGCATTCCTGCAAATCACAACACTTTTAATAAAAAATGTGTCATGCGTCAGCTTATGAGACCACATGTCTGAGCTTATGAGATCACCTATGGATGAAATTAACATTATGTATAGATATATCGATAGCTCCTCTATTGTTAAAAGCTTGACACTTGGCAAAGTCGTGCTCTTTATCACGTTTCTCTCACACACATTACAAAAAAATATATATAGCCTGATCTTATCATAACATGATTATATTAAAAATTAAATGATTATATATAATATGGCACAAAGTCAAAAGTTTTCAATCAAACAAAGATGGGAAAGAGGATACATTACTTTTTATTTTTTTAATCATCACTTTTTGATTCCATAAATCCAAATGGCTCTCTCACAAATTATAGCATAATGTGTTTTTAAAAATCTATTATTTACAAATTATCTAACAAAAATTTGTGTATATTTATTGCAGTTAAACATAGGCGCATCATAAATATTGCCCACAATATTGGTAGTGCTCTTTTTTTAAAACAAACAAATATGCCACAGGACTAAAACATTAGCCCCATTACCCTAACTCCCAATCTAATTAAATGAAATTCATCGAACCACTGTTATGAAATTTTAATGAAATGCACTTCAAAACTACTTTTTATGAGAAAATCATTACATAATTAAAATAAATTTCTGAACACATTTATATTAATTTTGGAAAATAAAATATCTCAATTTGATTTTTACCATAATTATTATAGAAAATTAAATTTTGAAACTAGGTAAGCCCAAGGATCAATAAGTTTGGCTTTCAGAAGATTTAACGATATTTTGATATACATCAGGGGATGTATGTCGTTTTGTTATTTCTTCAACTGTCCCATATATTGCGAAAAACAGTGGAAGTACTACTATCTCTGAGCAATTTTCCCACACATTAACAAGTAAATAACAAGCAATATCTACATACT
The DNA here is from genome assembly GCF_009730915.1 of Dioscorea cayenensis subsp. rotundata. Lineage (NCBI taxonomy): Eukaryota > Viridiplantae > Streptophyta > Magnoliopsida > Dioscoreales > Dioscoreaceae > Dioscorea > Dioscorea cayenensis. The sequence continues at coordinate 13,935,426 of NC_052471.1, forward strand.
AACTAGCTTTCCATATGGCTTTTCTTCACGCTCATATATTATAAATCTCCATGAAATGAAAAGGACAAGTTCACATGAGAGTCCATGAATTTGTTTGGATATGGATAAAGTTTCCATATATAAATGATTTTCTTTGATAAAAAATTAGTTATTGTATGGGTAAAGAATCAAAATAAAAATATATGTAAGTTCATTTCTATTTATCTATTCCTTGTAGTATTAGACACTAACATGCATTTGTATTATTTTTAGAAATTATTATACTAAGGAAAAGATATGACTTTGTCTATCAAATACTTTCTGAAATGAAGAACCTACAATTAGTGGAAATAGGCATGTGAGTGCAATGAGACAGTGGAAACAACCAAATGACAAGCTAAGTCTTCATAGGTATTTTATCGAACACCTTGCGAGCATGCCTTGTAGCAACACCTTGTCATACACCTAAGTGTACAAACTTCCAAATTGCAAATTACCTATTAGATATAGCTTACCAGAATAATCAATATCCCAAGAAACGACCAGTATATCAAGGAACACTAAAAATTTACGTGGAAAACTCTTGTGGGAAAACCCACAGGCGAAGGTGAGGCAATCAATCCACTATAGAGATGAAGCAATACAAGGTAGAAGCCAACAACAATGGGGAGGCTTCAAATCCCCAATCTCTCTCACAAAAGGATAGATATAAAGCACTCAATTCAACTTCTTCTTCCTCTCCCAATCCCTAGCTCTATCCAGAAACCAAATTGCCAAAACTCTGAATTTCGGATTGAAAGACGGGGCTTAAAATAATCATTATTCAGAAAGCCCGCCAAGATTTCTAAATATTACAAACAACCCTTTTCCAACCTACTAAATGCTTAGGAAAATTTACACCATATTAAGGCCAAATAAGTGGAAAGAAAAAGCCGAACATCACAATTCTCCACCTCGGTGACGATTGAACCATAACACAAACACATTAAGTAACTTGATGCTAAACATCCAATCTCCAGAAGCTTCATCTCTAAATGAACAGATCAACAAATAGGAAACTCACACCCTCCAATGCTCCATATGGAGCTAGCTCTGACAAGCACGAACGCCAACCAAGTCCAAGCAATGCTCAACCTTTGCCTTCTAGACAACCTTGGTTAACATATCGACTGGGTTGTGTTTTGTGTCAATCTTCTCCACAAACAAAGTCTTCTTCTTCACATGAAGCGAATGAAGAGGTTGCATTCATCAATATGTTTGGTTCTCTCATGAGCCTTCTCATCTTTAGTAAGACAGATCGTACTTTGATTATCACAAAACACAACATGATCAACTTGCTCAACACCCAAATCAACCAGAAAACCATGCAACAAAATAGCCTCGTTCAACGCCTCTATCAAAGACATGAACTTAGCTTCATTGGTAGATAATGCAACAATTTACTGTAAAGTTGCCTTCCAACTAACACAAGAGCCATAGAGCTAAAACACATAGCTGGTAAGTGAGCATCTCTCATTAAGATCCCCAATAAAATCTAAATCTGAATAACCAACAACTTGTCCCGGATTTGCTGTCCTCTGATTAAACATCAAACCATAATTGCTTGTATCATGATGGTACAAAAAGATCCATTATATTGCCTTCCAATGCTTTTTTCTTGGCCTTGACATGAAACAGTTAACAACACTAATAACATGTGCAATATCAGGATGCGTGCAAACCATAGCATACATCAAACTGCCAACTGCACAAGCATAAGGAACTCTAGACATGTACATTTCCTCCTCTCTATCCAAAAACCCTGATGAAGTAGACAACCTTAAATGTGTTGCTAAGGGAGTAGAAACTAGCTTTTCTTGTAACATATTGAACTTAACCAAAACCTTCTCAATATACTAGCTCTTTGAGAGCCAAAGCATGCCCTGGGACCTATCATGACAAATATCCATCCCGAATAACCTCTTAACTACACCCAAATCCTTCATCTCTAACTTACTTATAAGCATGGCCTTTATCTTCTCAATTACAGAACAACTCTTTCCAACAATAAGGATGTCATCAATGTAAAGCAACATATGCACCCTAGAGCCATCTGCAAATGTCTGCTGATAAACACAAGCATCAAATGAACTCCTCTTAAATCCATAGCTGCTGACATACGCATCACACCGATGATACTGCTTGTCTTGAAAACTGCTTCAAGCCATATAATAATGTCCTAAGCAAGCAAACATATTCTTTTTTGCCTTCAACCACAAAACCATCTGATTGTGCCATATAGATTTTCTCCTCTAGGTCACCGTGAAAAAAGGCTGTCTTCACATCTATTTGCTTTAACTCAAAATCATATAGAGCAAGTAAGGCCCGAATCGAAGTATGCTTCAAAACTGGAGAGAATACCCCATGGTAATTTATCCCTTCCTTTTGACTGAAGCCCTCTGCCACCAATCTAGTCTTGTACCTTGGAGTAATGAACTCTTGGAGATGTCTACTTGAGCTTGAAAACCCATTTGAAACCAACATTCTTGCGCCCTTTTAGTGGCAACACTAACTCCCAAGTGTGGTTCTTCTATAGTGATTGCATCTCCTCGGTTGGACCCAATTAGTTGCTTAAGAACTACTGACTGCCTCATGAAAAGTGCTAGGCTCATTATGCACAATATACTTAGCAACTGTTAAAGCGAAAGCAACTGTACCTCTACCTCTCACTACAGGTGTGACCCATTCTCCATAGCACTACGGTGGCTTCCTCTGCCCACGCAGACGATGTACTATAGGAGAATATTGAGCTTCTAAAGCTCCACCTGAATCTGTATCCTCTAACTGATCATTAACAACATCTAACTCGAACTCTGCCTCATTAATGCTTCCATGAACACCACCTGTAGATTCTGGTGACAATGGTTACTGCTATTAACTGTCAACTGTAGTAGACTCAGTCATTGGAGTCTCTACCTCAAATGTTACCCTTTGTGCTACCTGCTCTGCCTCAAAATCACTACCTATAGAAGCTCCACTTAAAGCAAGAGCCTCTACCAATTGTCGACATGTTGGAGTAATGATCGTCAATTCATTGAAGGTCACATCTCTGCTGATGATCATCTTAGGGGTCTAGAATCTTTCCACCACAAACGATAACCCTTAACTCCATCACCATAGCCAAGTAAAACACACTTCAATGCCCTGAGGTTCTAACTTGTTTTGGCAGACATGAACATACGCTAGACAACTAAATACCCTCAGGTGATCATATTGAGGTGGTTTGCCAAACCAAGCCTCCTCTGGTGTCTTGCACTCAATAGCTGTTGATGGCGAGTGGTTAACTAAGTAACAAGCTGTGGTAACTGTTTCTGCCCAAAGACTTTAGGGTAACCCGGCATGAGAAAGCATACATTGGGTTCTCTTTCATAATGTTCTATTCATGCGTTTTGCTACTCCATTCTGCTGTGGAGTACCAACTGTGGTATAGTGTCGAATGATGCCTGCAACTTGACAATATTTCTTAAACTCTCTCAAGCGAAACTCTGTGCCATTGTCAAATCTCAAATACTTGACCTTTCTTTCTGTCTATGTCTCAACCATAGCCTTCCATTGACGAAAATGACTAAAAGTTTCATCCTTGGACTTTAGGATGTAAACCCAAACCTTCCTACTAAAATCATCAACGAATGTTAGAAAATAATTTCTACCTCCACTAGAAGCAACTAGTGTTGGACCCTATAAATCAATGTGCACATAGGCAAGAATGACCCTTGTCGTGTGAATAGACATGCTAAATCTCAAGCCAGTTTGCTTCCTGAAGATGCAATGCTCACAAAACTGCAGACTACCTACCCTCTGACTACCCAATAAACCACAGCGACTCAGCTCTGCCTCATGTGCCACAAAGTAGTCATAGTATCATCATCCATTTGACAACAAGAAGCCATTGAAACTGGCCCAGTAATTAAGCTGTCATTTAAGAAATAAAGATCATCTGTATCTGGACTAGTAAAAGAGTCTTCATCAAACACAAGGAGCTAGCCTTTTAAACACCTTGATATGATAGTTTTGAGTTACAAACTTATAGCCCTTCTGATCAAGTGCATTGAATGAGATCAAATTCTTCTTCAATCTAACCACATGATGAATATCTGAGAGTGTATAAACCATGCCATCATACATCCTGAATTTGATAGTGTCAATACCAACAACTTTACACTTTGAGTCTTATCCCATAGTAACTAAGCCTCCATTAAATGGCTCATAGGTGGCAAACCATTCTTGGTGTGAACACATATGGTAAGAGCACATAGAATCAAGAATCCAACCAGTGCTAAAACTCATGTCACACTTAGCTGATGCACTAGAAGCACAATGCCCAACTGAAAAAGTCTACACTAGTAATAAGTAACTCACCGAAACTGCCATCTAAAACTGCTACACTAGCTGAAGATGTCTCACTCTTGCTCCTGTCTCCTTACTTTTCCTTCTTTTTCTTCAACTTCAAACAATGCCATTTAATATGACCCAATTCCTTGCAATAGTTACAACAAATGTCTTTCTTGCCCGTATGAGACTTTGAACGGCTCTTTGATTTCTTACCCTTGCTATAAGTAGCATCATCACCACTATGACCACGCTCTACTGACCTCCCAAGTGTGACAACAAGACCTTCACCTTCACCATGACTTTCCATGCGAGTCTTCTTAAGCAAATCATTTGACAATAGAATAGAAGTAGCATCATCCATGGAGATAGATTCCTTACCGTAAAGGATTTGGTCTCCAATGCCATCATATGAATTGGGGAGTGAGCACAAGAACAATATAGCCATATGTTCCATGTCCATAGAGCTTCCAAAATTTATATAATCAAGCACCACTTTATTGAACTCATCAATATATTGCTTAATAGACATCCCTTCTTTCATGCGCATCCTAAACAAGCTCATCATGAGGTAAAATCGATTAAAGAATAACTTGTCCAAATAGAGAGACTCCAATTTCTTCCAAAGATCTAAAGAGGTTTACTTCGAACATACTTACTGTAACACATTATCTGCAAGAGCCAACAGGAGCACCACCAATGCCTTTTTATCTAGCTTCTTCATCTCATCATTTGAGAAGTCCGGATCACAACCTTCAAGTATACTATCCAAGCCCTTATCAACTAGAATAGAATGTATCTTGACTTGCCGTAGCTGAAAGTCACCATTGCCATCTAACTTGTGTATTTCCAAAGTTGACATTTTTGATAAAATAGAAATCAAAGACATGCCTTTGATATGAAATTGAGCTATGATACCACTTGTGAGTGTAATGAGACAGAGGAAACAATCAAATGGCATGCTAAGTCCTCATTGGTATTTCATCAAACACCTTGCGTGCATGCCTTGTAGCAACACCTTATCATGCACCTAAATATACAAGCTTCTAAATTACAAAATACTTATTAGATATTGCTTACCAGAACAATCAATATCCAAAGAAACAACCAATATATCAAAGAACGCTAAGATTTATGTTGAAAACCTTTATGTCAAAAACCATGGGCGGTGGTGAGGCAATCAATCTATTATAAAGTTGATGCAATACAAGGTGGAAGCCAACAACAATGGGGACGCTCTAAATCCCCAATGTTGGAGGCCCATGTATATTGGGCCCAACCTAGTTTTTCAAAACATTCCTATATTGTTTAGTACCACATTGCCTATTTACAAGTACTTCACCCACTTTATATATACCACTATTCACTAGCCTTCAACTTTGGTTTAGTGGTTATGCTCTCTTCACGCACAGGCGCAGGGGGGGTGCAAATCTCAGGGTTAGATTCAGAATTTGGCTTGAAATTTTGAACTCGTGTAGGCGCATCATGCGGACACTAATGCACCGATTTGCTTTGTGCGTCGCGCCGTTTGTTTTTGCATTTTCTCATTTCGTTTTATTTTTTAATTTTTTAAAGAGACATAACTTTTCCTTTCATGCCCTTGGTCTTCTACAAAATAAATCTAGAACCGGTTTCTCAAAACATAACTTCTCTTCCCTCCTTCTTCTTTTCTTCTCCCCCTCTTCCTCTGCAAACCTGAGCAACTCGCTGTTTTCTATGTTCTGGTACAAGAATAAGAGAAGAATGTGACTTCTGTATCCTGGGAGAACATCACCGCTGTTTGATCTTGTTGCACCGAGTGGAGGCGAATTTCTTCTTAAGGTCAATGCATCTACACGCCTCAGTCATCCCGTTTCTCTTCCTTCAACAATGCCTACTTCCAACAATCTTAAGAACAAATGGAGAATGAGATGACCACTGTAAAATCGCTTCCGGATGTCTCCAAAATTGACCAGTTCACTGGAACGTTCTTCAAACATTGGCTGCAAAAGGTCCACTCCGCGCTCAATATGTTCAATCTCGCACACATACTGACTGAATCTATACCGGAGACAACATCGTAAGATTATGAATAGGCCTTACCAATCTGGGAGAAGGGAAACAAGATCTGTCATCATACTATACTGAGTATCCTCTCCAACGAACTATACGACATCTACTGCAACTTCAAAACTACAAAAGAGATCTGGGATTCAATGAACAGGAAGTACATAGTTGAAGATGCAAGAAATTAGAAATACACAATAGGAAATTTTTCTAATTTTCAAATGACTGAAGATAAGGATGTGTCATCACAAATTCATGATTATCATCTTCTGGTCAATGATCTCAAAAATGAAGAAATCATCTTACTTGATGTGTTCATTGCTAGCTTCCTCATAGAGCGTCTCCCTGAATCTTGGAAACACTACAAGAACAATCTGAAGCATAAAAGGAAGTTGAAGACTCTTGAAGATATCATCATACACATCCGAGTTGAAGAGAAGAACCGCCAAAGGGATAATGCAGATAAAGAATTCTCATCCAAAGAAAAACTTATTGAAGAAGGATCAAACAAAATTCAAAATTTCAATAGACAACCCAAGAACTTCAAAAGAACCGGAAACAAATTCAAAGGCTCTTCACAAGAATTCAAGGGACATAAGAAGGATGGCTTCAAATCTAATTTTCAAACTACTTTCAAAAAGAAAGGTGTGTGTTATGTTTGTGGTAAACCAGGGTACTATGCATCTCATTGTCGTTACAAGAAAGAACCAAAAGAGATAATTCCTAAAGTCAACATAACTGAAGGAGGCAATGATGAAGTCATAGCTGCTGTTGTTTCTCAAGCACTTATGGTGTCGGATGCAAAAGAGTGGATCGTAGACTGTGGAGACACAAGGCATATTTCTGCAGATAGGAATGCTTTCCAAGCTTACATCCCTTTAGCCAAAGGTGAGGAACAAATGTACATGGGAGATTCATCTCCATCTCTAGTTCTTGGAAAAGGAAAGGTACGTCTAAAACTTACATCATGGAAAACCTTAATTCTGAACCTTAATTCTGAATGATGTGTTGCATGCTCCTGATATCCGTGTTAATCTAGTATCTGTCTCATTGCTTGGAAAGGCTGGAATAAAAGTCGCCTTCGAGTCAAATAAACTAGTAATGTCTAAAAGTGGAATTTTCATCGGGAAAGGGTACTGTAACCAGGGTTTATTTATTCTGAATGTACTCAATGTTAATAATGAAAATAAATCATCTTCTTCTGCTAACATAGTGAACTCAATTGATTTATGGCATGCTAGATTGGGACATGTAAACTTTTCGTATATTAAGAAAATGAGAGAATTAGGCTTAATTCATAACATGACAGATTCTAATAAAATTGACAAATGTGAAATATGAGTAGAATCTAAATCAACCAAAAAAGGTTGTAAGTCAATTGAAAGAGAATCTGAATTATTAGGTTTAATTCATTTTGATCTAGGTGATTTAAAACATTCTATGACTAGAGGAGGTAAGAAATATTATATTACTTTTGTTGATGATTACTCTAGATATACTGTTTTACATTTTCTTAGATCAAAAGATGAAGCATGTGAAATGTTTATAAAGTATAAAACTGAAGTTGAGAATCAACTAAATAAAAAGATCAAAAGGCTTAGATAAGATAGAGGTGGGGAATATGAAGATAATTTTCTGAAAACATTTTATGAAAACCATGGTATAATACATGAGACTACTCCTCCTTATTCACCTGCTTCTAATGGAATAAGTGAAAGGAAAAATAGAACACTTAAAGACATGATGAATGCCATGTTAATTAGTTCAGGTGCTTCTAATAATTTATGGGGAGAAGCTACTTTATCAGCATGTCATATTCAAAATAGAATTCCTTTTAAGAAGACTGGTAAGACTCCTTTTGAATTATGGAAAGGGTATGCACCTAATTTAAAATATCTTAAGGATTGGGGTTTGCTTAGCAAAAGTATTATTACCAGATTCTAAAAAGAGGAAAATTGGTCGCAAAACTTTTGATTGCATGCTAATTGGATATGCTTTGAATAGTGTTGCATATTGATTCATGGTTGTAAAGAGTGACATTATAGAACCTAATACTATTGTGGAGTCTAAAAATGTAGATTTTTTTTAATATATTTTTCCTTTGAAATCATGTGTTTATAACATTGCACATTCACCTCATATTACTCCTAAAACTGATTCAGCAAATGTTGATGCTTTTGATTTTGAATTAAGAGGAAGTAAAAGGACTAGGAAAGAAAATAGTTTTGGAAATGACTTTATTACCTTTCTTGTGGAGGATGATCCTCAATCTTATTCTCAAGCTATCACCTCCCTTGATGCTGTGTTTTGGAAGAAAGCCATTAATAGTGAATTAGATTCAATTTTATCTAATCATACTTGGGAATTAGTAGACCTACTGCCTGGTTCTAAAATTATAGGTTGCAAATGGATTTTTTAAGAAAAAAACTTAAACCAAATGGGTCTATTGATAAATATAAAGCTAAATTAGTAGCTAAAGGATATTCTCAAAAGAAAGAAATTGATTACTTTGATACTTATGCTCCTGTTACTAGAATTTCTTCTATTAGTATTTTAATTGCATTAACTGCTATTAACAATTTAGTTATTCATCAAATGGATGTTAAGATAGCTTTTTTAAATGGAGATCTCGAAGAAGAAATATATATGGATCAACCCGAAGGGTATGTGATTCCTAGCAACAAACATAAGGTATGTAAACTTATGAAATCATTATATGGGCTTAAACAAGCTCCAAAGCAGTGGCATGAAAAATTTAATCATGTTTTAGTTTCTAATGGTTATTTTATAAATGAAGCTGATAAATGTATCTACAGTAAATTTTCTAACAATGTGGGTGTTATAATTTGTTTATATGTAGATGACCTGCTTATTTTTGGTACTTCGTTAGAAATAGTAGTTGTGACAAAGAATTTTCTTTCATCTAAATTTGACATGAAGGACATGGGTGAAGCACATTTTATTTTGGAATTAAAATATATAAATCAGATGATGGAATAATGCTTTCACAATAAAATTATGTGGACAAGGTACTAAAGAAATATAATCAATTTAATTGCAAACCTGTCTCAACTCCTTATGATAGTTCTTTTTATTTAAGAAAGAATAAAGGGGTTAGTGTTTCTCAAAATGAATATGCACAAGTAATTGATAGTTTAATGTATTCGATGAACTGTACTCGTCCTGACATTGCTTATGCAATTGGCAGATTGAGCAAATATTCTCATAGTCCAAATAAAGATCATTGGATTGCCTTGATCAGGATATTAAAATATTTGTCAGGGACTATTAATTTTGGACTAATGTATTCAGTCTTGAAGGGTATAGTGATGCTAACTAAATTTCAGATTCAGATGAAACAAAGTCAACAAGTAGATTCATTTTCACTTTAGGGGGGCTGCAGTATCTTGGAAGTCTTCAAAAAACAACTTCAACAGCAAAATCAACAATGGAGTCCGAATTTGTTGCACTTAAGAAAACATGCACTAAAGCAAATTGGATTAGGAACTTTCTCGTTGATGTTCCTCTTTGGATGAAACCAACCCTTTTGGTTTCAATTTATTATGATAGCATGGCTGCTATATACAGAGCTAATGGCAAGAGTAGGCATATGCGCCTAAGACATAACATTGTGAGGCAATTGCTTGAAGATTGAGTGATATCACTAAACTTTGTAAGATCAGTGGTAAATTTAGCTGATCCTCTAACTAAAGCACCAAGTAGAAAACTAGTACGTGTGACATCAAGGGGAATGGGATTATTGCCTATAACAAAACTCAACAATAATAATAACCCAACCTATGTAATTGGTGAACCCAAGAAATAGGTTCATATGGGTAAAAACAAGTTGTTGGTTTATTGGAGATACACTATTTAATTTTTATCCCTTCGTATGTGTATAGTGTAATTGCAATGTATACAGGATGAATTTAATTCTTAATGAATTCCATAGTTCAATTTGAATGGTGTTTATAATTGCAATGGATTCACCTGTATAAGTGTGAAAGTGGAGCCGTTTTCTATGAAAAGATTCATGCAAATTTTTCTAGAGCACTTATGAATTCCAAGCATTTGGCACATGGCCGAAAGTTGCCAACCCGATTAGAGTTGCTCAATTTCAAGAAGATATTGTGATTTATGAGACGATTGATTTACAACAAGGAATGCTGGTTCATAGAAATTTTATTTCACCAAGATCCTGTGAATCACTTCTTATATATTCTAGGAATTAGTTCATAGCCCACAAGGCACTAGTTCTGATGCATTACCTTCTTATGCTTCATTTTCTTTTCTACTGTCAGAATATTTTGAAATGCGGGCGGGCGGGGGGAGGGGGGGAGGATTGTTGGAGGCCCATGTATATTGGGCCCAACCTAGTTTTTCAAAACATTCCCATTTCTATTTACAAGAACTTCACCCACTTTATATATACCACTATTCACTAGCCTTCAACTTTGGTTTAGTAGTTATGCTCTCTTCACTTGCAGGAGCGGGGGGTACAAATCTCAGGGTTGGATTCAAAATTTAGCTTGAAATTCTGAACTCGTGTGGGCGCATCATACCCTTGGTCTTCTCATTTCGGTTTCTCAAAACATCAACAACGCTTGCTTCTAGCACCCAAACCCCTACCTCTATGCAGAAACCGAATTGGCAAAACTCTCAATTTGGAATTGAAAGACTGGGCTTAAAATAATCATTATTCATAAAGCCCCCCAAGATTTCTAAATACTACAAACAACTCTTTTTCCAACCTACTACATGCCTAGAAAGCTAACAAGTTTTAAGAAATAAATATTGCGCCACACCAGTAGCAGTTAGCTACATACATTAATTGGGGAATTCAAAATAATGATAAGGAGAAATAGCGGCACAATTACTGGATGCTAAAAAAAAACACAATTAATTTTAGACTGATTTATTTTAAGATGCAAAACAACTGATAGTTAGTAAAACTTGACACCATGAATCATTTATTATGGTATGTACATATGGCTGAAGGCCATCAAAATATTCTCTAATTTAGTGGACAATTCAATTAATAGGTTCTTATCATTTGTTACTTTCAATTGTCAAACATCTCAACTAATCGAAATAAGTGCACCCATATCATAAGAAGGAAATATTTGGAATTAGCTATACATATAAGTTTTATGATTATATCCTTATTCTGTTAATTTGATAAAAATTTAATAGTTTAATAATTATTAAAAACTAATATTAATACTCCCTTTGTTCTAAATTAAGTGGCATTTTAGGTGAAAAGATATATTCCAAAATAATTGTCATTTTAAAGTTCCAAGATGAAATTTATATTTTTCTTCCACTTTTACCCTTACTAAATTTTCTATTAAAGTAATTTCTATTAAAGTAATTTCAATTATGATAAAGTCTCAAAACAAGGGTAGTTTGGTCATTATGCTAATTTTTATTTTAAAATTTGATATTTTTATTTTTATCTTTAATTTGTGTGCATGAGGATAAAACTTAACTTAATTTAGGATGAAGGGAGTAAATATTTAATTATTACTAAAGGAAATTGAATATTACAAAAAAATAATTTTTTTTACTAATTTTAGTTAATTTAAAATATGGTCAATTCAAATAATAATTGTTCTTAAAAAAATAAAAATATTGAACATGTTTTGGTTAATGAGCAAGAGTTTATGCTAACGGAAAGATCTTTAATATTCAATGGTAGAGTCAAAAATAATAGACAAGAGGTGCAAATATAAATCCGAGTTTAAATATATTGAAATTATATAATAACACAAGTTAAATACTACATCTAGTTTTTATATTTAAAAAAAAGTCTTTTACATAAAGAAATGCTACCCCAAAAAAAAAAATCAATAAGAACAAATTCATAATTGATTTTTGAGATTTTTCATATTTTGAAAGCAACAAATATTTTTATTATCTACACAATTAAATATATTTTTCTCAATATATGTTACTAAGTAATTAGCTATAGTTGATTATCAATTCTACTATGCAGATGAGTCTTCACGACTTTAGAGTAGACAAAACAATTTAGGAGAAGATGATAATGATAGAACACTATATTTAGAGGTTTATTTTTGTATTAAACCCAATTAAATAAAATTATTTCTTTCCAAAAAAAATTAAATGTTTACTTTCATATTAAACCCTGTAAAATTAAAAATATATATACATTTTTTTCATATTGATAATTTAAAATTCAAACTTTATTTTAATAATTTAAAGTATATATATTATTAAATACATTTAATTGGAAAAGAGAAAGGGCTTCTATGTGGCTCCGCCAAAGCTGATATTAATATTTATAGATTACCTATCATGATTGCATAGTAACACATTATAGAACATGTCAAAGTGACCAAATATGAGAAGTAAAACATTAATTTCCATGTATTCATATCCTTCCAGAATCCAGAATATCTTTATTTTTTAAAATTTTTATGCTTTCTTTTTCATCATTTTGTTTTCATTCTTATGCATTTGTTGTCATGCATTTATAGCTAGGTTGTTAGGTAGGCACATCAATGAATAATGAAGCTTTATCATATTTGTGTGTGTGTATTTTTTTAAGCAAGTAGAGGATATATATATATATATATATATTTGTGCATATTATATATATTTTCATTGGGACGGCAAGCATGACTAAATTTGGTAAGCCATCCCTTAAACTAGGGGAATTAAAAAGTCGGGGCAGGTATGGCTTTATATTAGAGTAATGCTATATCCCACGAAAAGGCTTCACGAAACAATTGGCCGAATGACCTGGCCCTCACTTTCTCTCTCCTATTCAGTTTTATTTAAAAAACAAATAAATGATAACCTTATCCCTAATACATTAAAGAACATTGAAGTTAGGGCTCTTCTCCTATCTTGCTTCCCTCCTCTGTTACTCTGTCGCCGAGAACTTTGCCTCTTCTACTCCACCGGAGTCGTCTACAGTGCAGCTGATCGTCATGACATTCTCCGGCTAGAGCTATTCTCCCATATTCTCCCCTGTCGCTAAGAACTCTGCTTGTTCTCCTCTACTCCATCTGCGTCGACTGCAGCCCTCACATTTTCCAGCCACCGGCGTCGACTGCAGCCCTCACATTCTCCAGCCAACCTTTTGTCGAAGCATTCTCCGACCGCCGTCATCACATTCTCTACCTCATCACCGGCATCGCCCACAGACGTAAGTCCCTGAAAATAAATTGTAATGTTTATGTGTATTCTTGTAAATTTTATTTAGGTTTAATCAATGATTATTGGGATATGATTATTGGGTTATTGTGTGTATTATAGATTTCATTGTTAATGTATTGGTCTATGATTATTGGGCTATTGTGATTTCATTGTTAATGTATTGGTCTATGATTATTGGGCTATTGTGTGTATTATAGATTTCATTGTTAATGTATTGGGATATGATTATTGGGCTATTGTGTGTATTATAGATTTCATTGTTAATGTATTGGTCTATGATTATTAGGCTATTGTGTGTATTATAGATTTCATTGTTGGGCTATTGTGTGTATTATAGATTTCATTGTTAATGTATTGGGCTATTGTGTGTATTAAGCAAAAATAAATTGTTAACGTATTTCATTGTTTATGTGTATTATAGATTCAAACCAAGGAAAATATGGAAGATTTAGAAGTTGGTTATTCTGAACGGGCCATGAACGAGACCATGGTTGGATCTTCTAGTGCAGAAGCATTGAACAAAGAGAAAGAGCAATTGACACAACCAGAGGATTCATTGCTTAAGAAGGATGTGCCAATAGCCGGTATGGTGCTTAATTCGGAAGAAGAAGTTTATAATTTCTATATCGAGTATGCTCGGCAGGAAGGGTTTGGTATTACAAAAAAGAGTAAAAGGTTGGATGATGATGGAAAGTTGAAGTATTATACACTTGCATGTGTAAAAAGTGGGAAAAGGATATCAACAGCAAAAAATTATTTCAATCCAAGTTATCCACCAAAACAAATTGTCAAGCGAAGATTAATGTGATTGTTGGCAATGATGGATGCTTTACTATTTCTAGTGTCATTTTGGAGCATAATCATGCACTTATTCCGCATAAATCTCGTTTCCAAAAGTGCAATAAAAAAATAGATGCACATGTCAGGAGAAAGCTTGAAGTAAATGATCAAGCAGGTATAACTTTAAGCAAAAATTTTCATTCATTAGCTGTTGAAGGTGGAGGGTATTTCTGACATACACTGAGAAGGACTGTCGGAAGTACATTGCAAAAGCAAGGCAGTTCAGACTAGGAGTTGGGGATGCTGAGGCACTTGCAAATTACTTCTTGCGCATGCAACAAAGAAATTCTAATTTTTTTCATCTAATTGATATGGATGAGGGAGGCCGTTTAAGAAATGTGTTTTGGGAAGATGCAAGGTCAAGATCGGCTTATGAAGCCTTCGGCGATGTTATCTCTTTTGACACAACATACTTGACAAATAAGTATGATATGCCTTTTGCTCCATTTGTTGGTGTAAATCATCACGGGCAAACGATCTTGTTTGGATGCGGTTTATTATCGAAGGAAAATACTGAAACTTACATATGGTTGTTCAAAACTTGGCTAGAATGCATGTCGGGTAAAACCCCCAAAGCAATCATTACAGATCAATGCATGGCCATCCAAGGAGCAATTAGAGTGGTTTGTCCAAATTCTCATCATCGTCTCTGTCTTTGGCACATTATGAAGAAAATTCCTGAGAAGCTTGGTGGACTGAGTGAATACAAAGCGATAAAGAGAATTTTGAAAAGTGTCATTTATGAAGCAGTTGACATTCAAGAATTTGAAGACATTTGGTTGATGATGGTAAATGACTATAATGTTGAAAAAAATGAATGGCTAAATTCTTTGTACAAAATTCGGCATCGATGGGCTCCCGTATATGTGAAAGGCATTTTTTGGGCAGGGATGTCCACGACTCAAAGAAGTGAAAGCATCAATGCTTTTTTTGATGGATATGTTGGTCCAACAACATCATTGAAACAATTTGTGGAGCAATATGATAATGCGTTGAAAAGTAAGATTGAAAAAGAAGCAAAGGCTGATTTTGCATCTTTCAACTCTAGTTTTCCAATGTTAGCTGATTGTTACTTTGAGAAGCAACTACAAGAAGCCTATACAAATGAAATTTTTAAGTTGTTTCAAGATGAGTTGCGGGGAATGTTATATTGTAATCTTTCACTTATCAAATTAGATGGGCAAATAAGTACATTCCAAGTGACGGACATTTTCAGCGGAAAAGAATGCAAAGTTAGAAGGCAAGTGGCATTCAATGTGTACCACAATCCAGGGGAACTTGATATTAAATGCTCATGTAATTTGTTCGAGTTTAGAGGAATTCTTTGCAGACACATTTGCAAGGTTTTGATTGAGAAGAATGTGAAAGTCATCCCAAACCGATATATCTTACCTCGGTGGAGGAAGGATATAAAACGACGGCATACATGTGTGGTGAATTGCTATGATGACATGCAAAGTAGTGAGGAAAAGGGCCGATACAATAAATTATGTTCTCATTTTTCTAAAGTTGCTGAAATTGGGGCCGGCTCTGTGGAGAAATATAATTTTCTGATGAAACACATGGATGAAGCAATGGAAAAGTTGATGGCCAATGCACATTATTATGGGAGTCATTCTAATGAAGTTCTACATCCAATGTTTTTAGAAGAAGATAATGAGCAACGCAAAACCACAAGTACAAGCATAAAATTTAGAAGCCCTCTAAAGGTACGAAGTAAGGGCCGACCACCATCAAAGAGGAAGATGTCTAAAGTAGAAGAAATGATAAGTAGAAATAAGAAAAAGGTAGTTATATTTTGTAAAAAATTTCTTGATATCACAATTATTGTTTCTTTTAACTTTGCTATTAATTCTTTCAGAAGGCTCAATCAAAGGATGGTAATGACAAGCAAGCTGAAATTGGCACCCAAGAAAGCATGGTAATGACTACATATTTGAAACTTATATCTAGTATTGTGTTTTTATATTTTTTTAAATATATTAATGCATACTTTTTCTATTTAGGTAAATTCAAATTCTCTTTCAACCTTTGATAGGTTAAGTCATTCACACAAGAATCCAATGTCCTCTTCATGGTATTCCAATTATTCATTTCTATTGATTTATTTAACTATGACATGATTTTTTCTTATTCTTGTTAATTGTCTAATTCTTATGAATTTATCAACAGGGCAATAGATACCCAAGGTGACCAAAGCTCAACAATGTGTGAGAATGAGGTGGAGAGGCCAAAAAAATAAAGAAAAACAAATTAAAGGATGAGTTCCACGTTAGTGTAACATCTTTGTGTTATGCAACAAATATTGTTGTGAATTGTTAACTTTAAGTGTTGTATGGTCTTTGTGTTATGAAACGAATATTGTTGTGAATTATTAACTTTAAGTGTTGTATGGTCTTTGTGTTATGAAACAAATATTGTTGTGAATTGTTAACTTTAAGTGTTGTATGGTCTTTGTGTTATGAAACGAATATTGTTGTGAATTATTAACTTTAAGTGTTGTATGGTCTTTGTGTTATGAAACGAAATATTGTTGTGAATTATCAACTTTAAGTGCTATATGGTCTTTGTGTTATGAAACAAATATTGTTGTGAATTGTTAACTTTAAGTGTTGTATGATATTGCCAAGCTGGTGTTGTGTGATTTTTTTAACTTAAAGTGTGTTGGTAATGTGCAGCTGATATTTTCAATTGTGCAAGCTGAGATTGAGTTTTCAAGTGTGCAGCTGTTGATTTTGTTTTCAAGTGTGCAGCTGATATTTTGATTTTACAGTTTGCAGTTTTGAATTGTGCATCTTAGATACAGATTCAATATTACAAATTCATTTCAATATTACATATTCAATAATACAAATTCATTTCAATATTACATATTCAATAATACATACTCAAATCAATGCTACAAACTCAATTCAATATTACAGACTCAATACAATATTACAGACTCAATACAAATTCATAATTTAAATATAGACTCAATTAGACCACTTTGGACTTTCTCAACAATGCTGCAGCCTTCAGGTCAAACTACCCCAAATTGCAACAAGAAGCACATGTGAAACAAGGAAAAGGCAATTGACTTGAAATATCCATTAAGAATTGAGAAGTTGCATTGATTAAACAAAACATCCCTGATTCAACAAGAACCCATAAAATTCACAAGCAATCTAAAAAAACATCAGTCTTTATCCACTTTGGTCTTTCTCAACAATGCTATAGCCTTCAGGAAGGGCTCCATTTTGTGTTTCTCAGCATAATTAGGTTACAAACAAAGAAACAACAACAACAACACAAGAAAAAGAATACACCTAAAGCAGCTGTAAAAATTAACATGACTCAGATATGCATAATCTCTATCAGGGACGAATTGAACACTGAATCGATGGCTGCAACAGTAACTGCCACGCCAGTCGATGTTATGTTGCACATCATCATAGCCACTACACAATACCAACTCCCTGCAGCAGCATATGAGTGGCGGTTGCCTACTGAGGAGTAGGCCATCCAAGCCACAACATAACCACTACAAAGACAAAAGAGAAACAAAGAAGAAGGGGAATCCTTTTGTGTTTCTCAGCATAATCAGGTTACCAACAAAGAAACAATAGCAAACAAATTATAGGCATGTATATTTTCAATCACAACATATTACCCATTAAAAAGAAAAAGAACACACTAGTAGCATGGCTCAGATCTGCATAATATCTATTAGGGACAAACACTGAATCGATGGCTGCAGCAGTAGCTACCACGCCAGTCGATGTAAGGTTGCACATCATCACCGCCATTCCATCCCACACCGCTAACACCCTCTCGCCCACAACACCAACTCCCTGCGGCAGTATATGAGTGGCGGTTGCCTACTGAGGAGCAGGCCGTCCAAGCCACTACACCACCACTACATAGACAAAAAAGAAGCAAATAAGAGGGGAGCATAAGAAGATAAATGCTATATGAGCCGAAGAGATATAGAGTAATGCTATATTCGCCGAAGGGACAGTTAGACGATTAGAGGGGAAGATAGCAAGAGAATTAGGGTAGGGCAGAGAGATTAGGGTTAAGGCGAGCAAGAGGACCTTGAAATTAGGGTTAAGGCGGCGCACAAAGAGAGATTAGCCTGAGCATGTGATGATGATCGTCTGCAGGCAACGCCGGTGGCTGAAGAATGCAAGGACGATTGGCCACAAGCGACATCGGCGACGTCGAGGATGAGAGGAGGAGAGGCAGAGATCTCGACGATAGTAGAGCAAACGAGAAGAGAAATCGCTGAAGGGATAGGGAGACACCGATTGGCTACAAGCGACGCCGGCGGAGTAGAGAACGAGAGGAGGAGAGGCAGATATCTCAACATAGTAGAGCAAACTAGAAGAGAAATCGCCGAAGGGACAGGGAGACACCAGGGAGTAGAGGACGAGAGGAGGAGAGGCAGAGATCTCGACGATAGTGGAGCAAACGGGAAGAGAAATCGTCGAAGGGACAGGGAGACATCGGGAGTGGGAGACGAGGCGAGTAAAATTAGAGTTAAGGCGGCGCGCAAAGGGAGAATGGGAGAAGAGCCCTAGTTTTTAGGGTTTTAAATTTAGGGATAAGTTTATCATTTATTTGTTTAAAATTAGGGATAAGTTTATCATTTATTTGTTTTTTTTTTTAAAATAAAGCTGAATAGGAGAGAGAAAGTGAGGGCCAGGTCATTCGGTCAATTGTTTCGTGAAGCCTCTTCGTGGGATATAGCATTACTCCTTTATATTATCCGCTGGGGCTATGAAAATATTCCCTAAATTACGTGAGTCTTTCATTTCATAGATTTATATGGCCAAATGCTTAAGGCAACAAAGAATGAAGCTATCTGGCCACTTTAGTCCAAAACTAGGTTTTTGAAATCTAGTAGATGGTGAGTAGAATCACATCACTTAATAATACTCATTAGAGTCCATTGATAACTCATCACAAGTATTTGTTTGCTTGCAATTCTTTGTTTTGTCAAGCCATTCATCATAAAGTACATACTTTATGTAGATATATATATATATATTTTTCATCGCAAGTTTTTTTTTATCAATGGTTATGCTTGTATTTGTTTTGGCCCTTATTTCTACTTCTAATAATGATGAAGTTGTTATTAGTTTGTTTTTCAATTATAATTGCTTAGAACATTCTAGTGTTGGATTTGTTGACAAGGGGCTTCACTTCTCTTCAAAAAATCATGATAGCTAAAAACTGATAAAAAGAGAATGAAGGCCACATTGTTGTGCCTGTCCAATCTAAGATAATATTTAGGGAAAATTACCTAAAAGTCTCTGTACTGTTTCAAACTTCCACTGCAGTCCCTCTGACAATTTCGTTTCCCATTAGATCCTTCTTTTTTTTAGCCATGTTCGTTTCAGCCCTTACTGTTAGTTCCGTCAGTTAAGTGGAGGTAAAATGACTCAAATGCCCATGTAACCATGTAAGATGATGAAAAAAAAATTCCCTCCAAGTCACATCACATTTAATGCAAAGTATGGCCAAGCAATCCAATGCAGCTTCCTTGTCAGAGAAAAGGTGATACTTCACTCCTTCTCAACGTTGCCATTGCTCTTCAAGTTGTGCTTCTTCATCTTGGTCTGGTTGTCGAAGCTTCAACTTCGTCTCTCACCTTGTTTAGTTAACCGCTTGGAGTGAAGATATTTATACGTAAGCTGTTGTTGTTGTTGTTCTTCTTCTTCCTCTTCTTGTTGTTGTTCTTCTTCGTCTTGTTCATGTTGATGTCCTGTACATCATTTTCTTCATCTACTCTTCATCAACTTCATCTTGTTAACCTTCGTCTTCGTCATCTTCTCGTCATCTTGGTCATCTTGTTTTCTTCTTCTTCTTCTTCTTCTTCTTCTTCTTCTTCTTCTTCTTATTGTTAAGTCCAATTATGCACTCTTTTACATCAGTAATATACGAAGCTTAATCACTTTTGTCATTTTTGGAATTCCATGCAGGCGTTAGTAACAATGGAGACATTTTCCGCCATGGCACAATACAAAGGTGAAGGACGTGTGCTTCAATTCACCGTTTTAAGTTCGTGGAAGTCAGTCATGGGTGAGATATGTGCTCGTTGGGCCATAGATGTTTCTGAAGTGAAAGTGAAGTTCGTAACGCCTGACGCATACAAAACGCTTTGCCCCATTAAGTCTGACGCTGATTTTCAACGTATGTGTCATATATACCATAGTTTCAATAAATTTGTCATGGACATCATCATCGAGGATGTCAGTATCTCTGCAGTTGGAAACTCGGCCTCCTTGATCCCATTGTAATACTACAATCACTAATTTTGTTGGTTACTTATCGTTTATGTGTTCCTTTGTTAATATATCATGTGTATTAGTATATTTTACTGTATTAAAAATGTTTCCTGTGTATAATATAAGATTCTTGTATCTTATTTTGATTTCCCGTGTATAATATATATTTCCTATGTCTACTTTTTGGTTCCTGTGTATACTATGTGTTTACTGTGTATACTATACGTTTCTTGTGTATACTTTTGATTGTGACAATTTTCTCTCCCAACATAATTCTTCTGGGGCGTGCAGCATTGCCTGGTCTACCGATACCCATGATGGTTCCACTATACAAGTAGGCCAATGGTTTGAAAATGCAGACCACTTTAAAGATTGCCTGCGAAGCATTGCTATAAGGAAAAATTTTGACTTTACATTTATAAAAAACGACAAACTTTGAGTGACTCTTAGGTGTGCTGCTCAGGAATGCCAATGGCGAGTGCATGCTTCTAAAGAGGGAATTCATGGCGCGTTCCGACTGAAGACAATGCAAGCAACTCACATTTGTGGTGGAGGAATTGGTACGACAGCCCATCCAAAAGCAAGCAAAAAGTGGGTTTCCGAACGTGTCATGCAAAAATTAAAAGAAACACCATTATACAGAGCTGTTGACATACAGAAAGACATATTGCGTGACCACAGTGTTTGCCTTCCAAACAAGCGCGCTTGGATGGGAAAGGAGGTTGCGAGGTCAGCGATCCATGGTAGCAAGGTTAGTAGCTATGATTTGCTTCTATGGTACGCGGATAAAGTATCCGTGACAAATCCCGGTAGCGTTGTAACCATTGAAAATGACGGCGAGTGGTTTAAGCGTGCTTTTTTTTCATTCGGGGCTTATTTATTGGGGTTCAAGCACGGGTGCAGGACATTACTTTTTATTGATGGAACCCATTTGCTAGCCAAGTATGGCAGGATTCCGCTAGGGGCTACAGCCAAAGATGGCAATGAAGGCCTATTCCATATAGCATTTGCTATCGTCGACAATAAAACTGATGAGAACTAGACTTGGTTTCTCGCTACTCTTGGGGAGGCCTTATAATATAAAGATTCCTATGATAAAATTATAACATTCATATCAGATCGATCTAAGGGCTTGGTCAATGCCGTCGCGCGAGTCTTTCCCTCATCACCACATGGTTATTACCTATGACATTTGGAGGCAAACTTCATGAAGACCAACTCTAGCCTCGGTAAAGCTTTACGAATGCAATGCTGGACAGTAATCGTCAAAATTGCGTATTCATACACTTCCAAAGAGTTTGATGATGAAATTCATGAACTTGCATGTCTATCAGCCGATGCACACGGTTGGTTGATGAATAAGTCCGACATTTATCATTAGTCAAACTATTTATTTAAAGGAATGCGATGGTGCGAGATGTATTCGAACGTGGCAGAGTCCTTCAACGCCTGGATTAAAGAGGCACGATATCTACCAGTAACAAGCATGGTTGACTCTATCAGGTTAGTCATCAGTCACGTACCGGATGTTGTCATGTGTTTCCGTGAACTATATTAGCATTTACGTGTATTCTACAGGTATCGTGTGTATATATTTTGTTTCGTGTGTAAACTATTAGTATTAATGTACATAGATCCATGTTTCATATGTATATATTACATTTCCTGTGTATATAATTATTATTTATGTGTATCTAATAAATATTTCTATGTAAATAATAAATTTCCTCCGCAACTATCGTTTTGCAGGTTTAAACTTATGAATATGTTAGCCGAAAGACGTGAACAATGCAAGAACTGGGATACACACCTTTGTCCTGAAATATGAAAAAAGGTTGAGCAAATCGTTGATGAAAGTCGTTTCCTTAGGGTTGGTAGTTCTACTGATGACACGTACGAAGTCATTGACAATAACAACAACGTTGTCAGCCTCCAGTCTCGTAGCTGTTCATGTAGAAGGTGGGAAGTACATGGCCTACCGTGCAAGCATGCATGTGTAGCGATTATGCAAACAGACATGAATGTCTATTCTTATGTTGCGGATTACTTCACAGTGGAATGGTATCATCGGGCGTATGTAAATCCAATATCCCCTGTTCCCGACGGTGATAAGCCATTTGACGACAACCGTTCACTACGACTTCGGCCACAAATATCAAAGAAATGGCCAGGACGTCCTAGAAGGAAGAGGATAGAGTCACAAGCCTTCGATGTCCGTGAATTACATTGTAGCCGGTGCTACAAGGCTGCCCATAACCGGCGATCATGCAATGCAGTTATAGCTGACTTACCATTGTAAACCTCACGGTAGCGTATGACATTTGATTTTGCTTTCACATGTTCGGAAGCATGACTTTTATGACATTTTTATTTAGATGTGTTATTCTCCCGTTTGTGTGTGTAAAACCTTATTTACTATGTATGTTTTCTATTTGTCATTTGTAGAATTCATTTTCCTGTGTATAGTTTTACATTACTCTGTATATTATATTATTTGTTGTGTATTAAATCTGTAATCTATGGTTATCTACTGGTGGTATATGTACTAACTTTCAATTACAAACAAAGTTAGGCATTACAAACGCAGGATCTCATATTCAATTGCGTAACTGTTCATGTTTTTTTTCCCAGAACTTTACACCTTTTCGTTGTCACTCACTTCATCAAGGGTAGCATCTTCAGTAGTGGATTCGTTGTTGTCTTCCTTGACCGCGACGGTGTTGTTGTCTTCGTTGCCGTCCTCCACGTCATTGACGGTGTCCTTCTCACCTGCATCGTTCTCCTCCGTGGTGGCCTTCTTTGCAGTGTCAGCGTCCTTCACGTCGTCGGCGTCTTTGTCACCTTTGTTGTTCTTTTCCCCGGCAGAAGCATCTTCAGCATTCTTCTCCTCGGCAGCAGCCTCCTCATCTTGGCTATCCTTCACCTTCTCCCCGGTGGGCTTCTTCTCCCTGGCGGCCTCCTCACCTTGGCTGTCCTTGTCCTTCTCCCCGGTGGCCTCCTCACCTTGGTTGTCCTTGTCCTTCTTCCCGCCGGTCTCCTTCTCTCCGACGGCGTCCTTACCTTCTATTTCCTATGAAGCTTGGCTGTACTTCTCCCCGGCCGCATTCTTCTCACCATCTTGTCGAGATGTATACAGGCGACATATCGGAGCCAAAGGATTTAGACGTTCGATTATGATATGGATAATTCTTCCCTGTTAAGAAGCTGCTCCATATGCCATATGCAATAAACTGGGCAATCAACGGTGCTGGGTGCATGCTGGGGGCAATCCTGTACATACTCAAGTGGGAGGTCTCGAAATGGATTACTTTTAGTGTTGATCTCTAGGCATAGTTTGAAAAGATCCCGCTGAACAGTTTAATGAACCCTGTTAGTCACTAAATATAGAAGGCATAGGAAACCATATGATATTTCTATAAGATATTGTTGGCACTGACCATGTCCACGGCGTCAGAATCATAAATGTCGGAGGTGACTAAGGAGTAGTGCATGTACTTATGCTTCTCATTGTCCGAAACGAGCAGATGGTAATGACCATGAAGTAGGATTAGCAAAAGTATAATGTCAGTTGTTTGGTGCCCGTATATGACATCTTCCATCATGTACACCGCATGCTCCACAACAAATTGCAATTTCTGCATAGCAAGAGCCAAGGGCCGTGTAACAATGCCACGTCTCTTGAATGCCAAAGGATTTGTTGGCAATTCAGCACGGAGCATGAGTACGAGGGTATCCAATACATCATCGCGGACATTTTTCTTCCCATCAAGGAGGATGAACAGATGGGCACGGGTGGTATACCCGTGGTCAGTATCATCCCTCCAGATAACAGACCTGCACAGAAGAAACACACAACCAAACATAAATACGTATACGCACAGGTAGCAATATTTATAAACATGAAATCAAATAAATACACACCAAATAAAATATATACACAGTAACGTAAATACACACACACGAAAGAAAATATATACACATTAAACTGTAAATATACCGAATAAAACATATAATATACACACGAAATAGTACCTGTCGACACGTGTGTTCAGGAAGATGGTGAGTGCTGCCTTTTCAAATTGTTTGAGCCTTCCCCAACCCGGGTAGGACTTCTTCTGTGGTAGGAAGACAGTGTCATCCTCCTTTTGCTCCTCGAAGTACGGCTACCCTTCTTTTTGAGGCTTATATGTGACCATCGCGAACATCGCTTTTGCAGGTTTTTCCTTTCTCAAAGAGTTCAGGGATTGAAGTAGTGTGTCTACAGCGCATAATGCTGCCGCATCATTTCCGGAGTCCTCACTCGAGATGGAAACCTTTTCAGCAGGTTTGTTCTTCTGTGCTGGGCCCTTATTCCTTGTAGCTCTCCTTGGTTGAGCCTTTCTCGGCGGGGGTCTCTTTGGCGGAACCCGTTTAGGTGGTGTCTTCTTCGCTGAGGCTCGTTTTGGTGTAACTTCTATCGGAGATAGACTGTTTTGATGTTTGTCTTGCGCAGCCATGCGTCGTGTAACACGTTTTTTGGGACCATCTTCGGTCTCGCCTGTGATCTTGGTAGCTGCTGCGACTTCAGGAGGCGGGACATCAGGCGGAGTTTCATCCATGGCCTATGATGCAGCTTCTGTCTCTTCTATTCCGGCTTTACGAACGGGAATTTCGTCACTACGGACGGACCAATTAGAAGCGGGGACCTGTGATACAGTTTGTGGCTCTTCTTCTTGAGTAGCTGCTGGTGGGACTTGAACATCCTCCGCATCGTTTTCATCATGCGGTGCATGGATGTCTGCCTCACCCGTATACTTCATATGGTACTGCATAGAACTGCTTTTCCGAAGCCGTGCAACCCTCTGTAACCTAATGCAAGGACTAGGGGACGGTCCTGACAAAGGGGGCCGCTTGATCTCAGTTCACAGGGGAGACTGAATCCCGAGGCGGTGACGATGAGTCAGACCTTTCTGCTTTGCATCTTCACATTCACGCTCGTCTATATGAGCTCTCAGGTCACGAAACTCCGATAAGACTTGATTTAATAATCGCCGCATTTCATCATCACTTTGAGGAACCTCCCCATGCCTTTCTGCCGGTGACTGTCGACGGCCAGTTTCTTGAGGGGTGGTTGGGGGTGATTGGTTCCGGCGTCGCTTTTTTGTTGGCTCAGGGCTTGATTTTTTTCCCAGCGGCCGGGGGCCTTGTTTGTCGGTGAGAGTGCCTTATATCATAGCTCGATTCCGATGCACTAACAGGGGTCTGCTTCGGATGACGCTTAACATTACCAACTAACATATTCTCCTCATCGTTAGCTGGTAGAAGTTCGGAGAACTGGCAAGTAAATACAAAGCATCGTAACGTTAGAACATTGATATAAATTATACACAGTAATTATATAATATACACAGGAAAACTATACTATATACATGAAAACGATACTATACACAGGAACTCAATTTCATACATATGTACAGCATTGCAAACACTGGAAATAACACATTCATAAAATCAACAATCATTTTAGACAATAATATGATTTCTCTTACTTTTCTCCCTTTGATTGAGTTCAGTAGTGGCTCGATAGACGCCGACTTGATGAAACTGGAATCCCCGTAGCACATGATACGGGGTGTCTTGCATATTCTTTGTTTCTTAACACTACCCATCACCTCATAAAACCAAATAATCAAAAGCAATGGAGCAGCCTCTCAAATACCATGCACTAGGGCAGTTTCCTTTACAACGAAGTTTGACACGGGCAATTGTCGCAGGGATGTCTTCCATCATCCACTTGTGAGTAGCGTGCGCCCATGCGTAACGGCCTAGTGACCCCAGATCGTCGACGTACCTTGCCACGAATGGTGGAGCATTTAGACAAGTGTTGGCGAATAGAATCGTCATCATGAAGTACACCACAAGTAGCTTCATGAAGGTCTCCTCATCGCCGTGTTTGCTGCGCACAATTCTTATTAGGCTATCTTTGATTGCATCTCGGTGATGGTTGTGCATTTGATGAAGAAAGGTCTTCTCAAAATATGACTGGACCCTCAAGTGCTTGAAAGAGACAGCATCTCCATGACAACTGAGGCCTAGGATGAGAACGACGTCTTCTGATCTGAACGGCAGCATGCTTTGTCCTATCTTAAACATTTGGCGGTTCTCGTCGTACAACTGCAGTACCACATCGAGAGCCCTCTCTCTTGCAACACGGGACCGATGTCCATAAAATGGACAAACGGCATACCGCAGGAGTATCTCCCAATAGCGCCTGTTCATTAATTTTTTCAACTCTTCAATGGTTTCAACAACTGGGCCCAGATAACACCGTGCATTAACAAGTATTTTTGCCATCTTCTGATCTATATAAAAAAAACAAACACAAATTGAATCACTAAGAGATAAGTATCATTTTTACACAACAAACCAAACAGTATACACAGGAAAAGCGAGAAACTTTACACAACAATGTCGATATTTTCAAATGAATCGCACAACATTACACAGGAAATAGGGAAACCCACTCAGATAACCCTCCTTCTAGGGCAATTAGATATGCCTTCTCACCTTCGTGCTGCCTTTTTCCTTTGAGGTGACTCGCCAATCTTTCACACAAACTCGTCGGAGATCTTTGCCAAAAAGAATCGTAAACAAGTGGAAATCGGGGATGAAAGTCGCCAGAGATCTCGAAGACGAGGTTTCGCAAGAAAGAAGATGAACGGAAAAAAGGACTTCGGCGGCGTTCATCGATATAAGAAGAAAGCGAGAGGATGCGACCTTTGGCGGAAGGGGTGGCTTCGTTCCCGACTCCCGAGGTTTCGCCGTCCAATCACCAACCATCGCGAGCGGTTCCCAAAGAAAAAGCGGGGGTAAAATGGTCTTCTCACACCGGTTCAATTAACTTCACAGCACCAGGGGCAGCAGTGTCTTTTCACAACCCACTAAACGCCTCTGTCAAGCCCGTTATCTCCTTTTGGGCTGAAAAATAATTTTAACAAAAAGGAGGGACCCCTGAGGAAACACAAATGTTTGGGGGATTAAAGGAAAAAATTGAAAGTTTAGAGGGTTTTTCTGGTACTTCCCCGTAATATTTAAGTAAATATTGAAAAATATTAAGATTTCTGGCAACAAGTTATTAATGAGAAAAACATGGCTTAGATCATCAACCAAGTTTTCTAGCTTGCCAAAGTAAAATTTGATGACAAATTTGAAAAACACAAACAATATGGATTCAAGGCATACATAAAAAAACAAAAAGCTGAAAATGAAGCTAGATTGTGAATTATAACTTATAAGTTGTCTTCAAAATTTTTATGATATTATCATCAGAGATGTGAGTGAAAGGGGAATTATGTGAAGTCAAATATGAATCAAAAGATTTGAAAGATGCTAAAAAGAATACTTGCTATTGTTAGCTATGAGTTGAAGGAGCTGAAGATCAAAATGAAAAAGAATAAATCAGAACAATCCGAAAGTAATGAAGGTTTACTTACGAATCACCTTAAAAAAAAGAGTGATTACAATTCATGATTTTCCTCTTGGATGTGGATAAAGAATTACCATGCATGATTATTGAAAGAAATTCCAATTTATTAGGAATGTTGAAAATAGTAAAAATGTTTTAGGTTATATATATTGTGATAATTATGTGCTTTGATGCGTTAATTGAAGAGTGATCAAATCAAGTATGTATTTGAAGTATCTCTTAGTATATCTTATTAATCTATATTTATAATATTAATAAATTAATAATGATATATATAATGTTATAATAGCTTTCATACATATTAAAAAATTGTATGCTTTCATGAAAACCACAGTGTAAGTAGATATGTTCTTAGTAATTAGTGTAATCATGATGGTAAACATATTACATATGTAATATGTAGTTCACAGAAAAAAAAAAAAAAGGATCGAGATGGTGTATAAATTTGCATATTTTTTTATATGATCATTATTCGTAATATGGGTGTTTCATACAAACAATGTTGGACTAACAAGTCAGAGGACAATGGCTGTAGTAACTTTAAAACATTAAATCAATTTTATTCTAATAACTACAATGTGAAGTTATGTTCTTAGAGAGAAAATGTAGTAATTTTTACTAAAAGGTACAGGAGACCGCTTACAATGTAACATTAATATGGCAATTTGCTAATTGGGGCTTTTTTTCAAATCTAGCACTCCTTTTCCTTTTAATTAACAAAATAACCTCATGAAAACTATATTCATCCAAATGGTTCCAAAATATCAAATCAAGACCAACTCATCACCTAGGTGTTGATTGAACCTTTAAAAAAAAAACAAAATAATAATTTTCTTTCAAAAATACCCTTCTTTAAAAAAAAACTTAAAAAAAATAATAATAATAATAATAATAATAATAATATTATTATTATTATTATTATTATTACATCTTCTTGGTTTTTAAGCATTATTAAGAATAATAATATTTTTTTAAAGCCACATTTATTTTAAGAGATTATATTATTTTAGGGAAAATTATTTAAAAGTTCCTGAAAAGTTTCATTTTTCCTCTGCAATCCCTCTGACATTTGCACTTCCCATGCAGTCCCTCTTTTTTAAACATATTCCTTATAAGTCCCTGGTGTTACAGCCGTTAGTCATTATTTTCTGAAATACCAGAAATACCCTCGTCCCGCCCAATCACATCACCTTTTTGGGTAGGTAATGGCAGGTGTACTTCGTCTTCTTCTTCATCTCCATTCTTTGTGTCTTGTTCTTCTTCTCCTTGCCGGTGTTCTTCTTGACCTTGTCCTTGTTCTTGTTCTTCTTCTTTGCGGCATTGTTTCAGCCGTTCGGTGTTCTTCTTCTCCTTGTTGTTCTTGTTCTTCTTCTTTGCGGCATTGTTTCAGCCGTTCGGTGTTCTTCTTCTTCTTGTTCTTGTTCTTCTTCTTTGAGGCCTTATTTCTATCATTCACATAAGCAACGTCTTCATTCAGTTTCACTTACTTCATCATTCGGGACCCTTAAGCTATGGGTTTGTCCAATGTTTACGCAGGTGTTAGTCATCATGGAGACATTTGGTGCTGTGGCTCGTTTCAAAGGCGAAGGACGGCTACTCCAATTCACGGTCCTCACTGCATGGGAGGTTGTCGTGGCTGAGATATGTGAACGTTGGTCACTTCAGGCTTCTCGAGTCACTGTGAAGTTTGTGACACCTGACTCATACAACACAGTTTGCTCAATTGAGTCAGATGCTGATTTCCAACGCATGTGCCACATACACCACACTTACAAGAAGAGTGTGGTGGGCATCATCATTGAAGAAGTCAGTGGGGCACTGGAAGCAACCATTAACAGCTCCTTACCAACATTGTAATCCAGCGACTTACACCACACTTACTATGTCATTGTGTATTATCTCTAATTCTTTGCATAGTTGTATATGTTTCTATGTATTATAGTATCTTTCATGTGTATTATATGCATTTCATGTGTATTATACGCGTGTTCTATGTAATAATTTGACTTCATGTGTATTTATTTGCGTTTCATGTATATTCTTCATGACTTGTTTCATACCTTGTGCGTTGGCATCCGTAAGGAATCAATCTCAGAAACCCTGAATGCAGACATGAGGTCGTTTCTGTCTAAACATCCTCGTGCAGGTGCGCTTAGTATTGCTTCATCTTCACAAACATCTGATAGACCGACATTGCAAGTAGGACAATGGTTCGAGACTGTGGATAAGTTCAAAGATGCCTTGCACAGCCACGATAATTATAACTATTAAAATAATATTTATCCACAATATAAATTAGTGTGTAAAGGGAGGTGTACCATGGTGTCCACATCACATGGTTCCTGATTTCATATTTATAATTCCTCTAAAAAAACACGAAAAAAAATAATAATACAAAAATATAAAACTATTCAAGTATTTATGGTTATGTTTGTAATTGTAAATAACGTTACATTAAATTTGAATTTCAAATTTAAAACATTTTTTCCTTAGAAAATAAAACAAAAGAAAAGGTTGAAATGGTCTCTCCTGGATATATTAAGAAAGGGTTAAAATCTTGAGTGGGTACCCAACAATGGCCGAATATCAAAATGGGTACCACAGTTTAATTTGTATCTTTTTGGATACCATATTATAATTGGCATTCACTGAGAGAGTACTAACGCAATTCCGGTGGGTTTTTACACACGTGGCAGCCGGATTAAACACGTGTAGAGCCAGCGGCGATAAGGGATCCTCGTCTGCATTTTATAATGGCCAAGTCAGCCATCTTTTCTTCTCCTCCATCGTTTCCTTCGTTTCTTCTCCGTCGTTTCCATGGAGTGAGTTGTTATAAAGCATGAGCTACTGGAGCGATTCCACTTGCCCAAAACTCACTGAAATCTTACCAGATAGCTGGTTATTGGCCAAGTCTGGGACCTTTGGTCATATTTCAATTTGAGCACCAACATTCAAAACGTATCAAAGTGAGCATTAACATTTAATTTGGTTACATTGGTGAGATTATTGGGGTTCTCCAGCGAGAATTCAGTGACGTGGACGTCGGACTCCACATCATCTTCACCCTCGGAGGATGCCGCATCAGTAATTTCTCCAGATGTGCACTTCTCCTCCATGTCAGCTACCACATCAGCCTCTTCATCCTCTGTTCTGATCATCTTTTTCCCCTTTTCGCCGCTACTTGTTGATGTGGCAGCATTCACGAGTGAAGATGAGGTAGAGTCTGATATCCACATGACTGAATTCTCACCAGAAAACCCCAACAACTAGGGATGGCAACGGGTAGGGTATGGGTAGGGTATGTCAAAACCCTTACCCGTACCCGTAACCCCTATTCCATACCCGTACCCTTACCCGTACCCTTCAGGGTAAAAAAAATCATACCCTTACCCTTACCCGCAGGGTACGGGTATACCCGCAGGTACCCGCTTGCCCTGTTGTTCAAATTATCGAATTAAATTTAAATAATAATAAAAATGAATTAGTTATACATTATATTACAATCTTTAAACACATGTCCATAAATTCAAAAATTACAAGTTGATATATATTTGTTTATCTTAAATTATATAATCACATAAAAATGAAGTCTATTTAGGACTCAATGGTAACTCTACCTTTTTGTTTTGTTCATGTTTAACCATCTTGGTTTTTTTGTTTAAAAATTTTTTCATATATCTACTATTTATATTTTTATTTAGCTTCAAATTTTTATAAATATCTAGTAAGATTTTTGAATATAAAAAAACATTATAAGTAATTCTCATAAGTTATATCCAATTGATTTTTTTATTAGTATCTTATTTTTTTCGGGATGTTCTTATAATTTATAGAATAAATTATTATAACATTATTTTTTTATATTTGTTTATTTTTTTAATTTAATTATGATTCTTAATATATATTTAAAAATTCAATTTTTGATAATATTATCAAATATAAATATAGAAATTAAATAAAATTTAAAAATAATATATTAAGAGAAAAATTTGAAGTATTATTTTTCAAATTAATTACCATGAAAAATAGATATTGAGTAAATTATGAGTAAATGTTTAGTTTAATAAAAAAATATATATATATATATATATATATATGATAGGGTAAGGGATGCAGGTGCGGGTTTTCACCCTGACCCTCTTCAACAGGTAAGGGTAAGGGGTAAGGGGTATGGGTAGGATAGGGGCATGCCCCTTACCCGACCCTGCATCGCTCAAAAACTAACGGGTAATACCCTTACCCGTACCCGTACCCGGTCAAAGAGGGTAATACCCTCTTTGACCGGGCACTGCATCGTGCATACCCGTCGGGTAGGGTACAAATTGCCATCTCTACCAACAACCTCATAAGTGTAACCAAATTAAATGTTAGTGCTCACTTTGATATGTTTTGAATGTTAGTGTTCAAATTGATATATGACCAAAGGTTAGTGCTCAACCAAGAAAATTACCCGGCCAAGTCTATTATCATGAGCTTCCGGCAATTGCCTAATGACACTGGAATCTCACCGGAGAAACCATTTCCTCTATGGTGCAAGAAGTTTAAATTCTCAAGCATGCCAAGAGAGCTTAGAATGCTGCCCGTCAACTAGTTATCGAAGAAATCAATCATTTGCAAGCTCGAACTGTCGTCGATTATCTTCGATATCTCATCGGACAACTGATTTCATACAAGTATAGAATCTCAAGCTTCTACAGCATGCTTAATTCTTCAGGGATTCTTCCTCTAAGCTCATTGTGGTACAATGTGAGTGTTTGAAGGCTGCTGAGATTGCCTAGACTCCTGGGAATGGTGCCAGAGAAGCCTTTGTTGTTGAGAAGGAGATCAGTGAGGTTTAAGAGCTCATCGAGCTCTAATGGAATCAAACCACTGAGGTTGTTATTGGCCAAGTTCAACTGCTTTAGAGATTGACATGACACCAAACTCACAAGAATTTCTCCATTGAAATTGTTAGTAGAAAGAAGCAAGTGCTTCAACTTTGAAGAGTTCTGGCGGAGTTTCCCGACAATGGCCCGGAAAGCTGGTTTCCAAACAAGACCAAGAACACTAACTCACTTAACTCGCTGAGTTCTTCTGGAACAGAGCCTGTGAGCTGGTTCACAAATAAATCAAGATTCTGAAGACTTAAGTCTCCCAAAAGACTTTGGAATTGTGCCTTGAAGCTTCTTGGCCATGAAGTTGAGGTAAATGAGTTGATTTAGCTTTTCGAGTTGACTCGGCATCTCACCTTCCAGTGAGTTGTTTCCCAAGTCGAGTGTTTGCAGGTTGGCCAAGCTTCCAAGCTCTACAGGGATGTCATCGGAGATGTTGTCGTTGGATAAAGCAAGCACAACAAGCTCACTGCAGTCACCAATCTCCGACGGTATCATTCCCTGCAGTTGGTTTTGCTGAAGAACCAACCTTTGAAGCAGAGAAAGCCTTCTGAGTTGATTCGGATTGCGTGCTGGAGAAGACGGAGGAGAAGAGAGGAAGAAGAGAGGGTGGCTGACCTGGACATTATAAAATGCTGATGAGAATCCCTTGTCCCCATTGGCTCTCCACGTCAGCGTTTGATTTTTTTTAATTGCAGCCACGTGTTTAATTTAGCTACCACATGTGTAAAAACTCACCGGAACTGCGTCGATACCCTCTCGGTGAAGGCCAATTATAATATGATATCAAAAAAGATACAAATTAAATTGTGATATCCATTTTGATATTCGGGCATAGTTGGGTACTCACGCAAGATTTTAACCCTATTAGGAAACTACAAGGATCTCTTTGAATTTACCCCCAAAACTAGGGACCAATTAATTCTTATTCCTAGAAAGAAAATCTTAAAATATCATAATTTTTTGTAGAATAGTCATTCAAGGTCATCTTGAGAACAATAGGTACCAATTAATTCTTTTCCTAGAAAGAAAAACTCGAATCATAATTTTTTAGTAGAATAGTCAATTCTCTTGGAAACAAGGGCTAAAAAACCAGAAGATGCTTATTGTCAAAATAATGATGAATTTTTCAACATTAACTATTCTAATACATAGAAAAGAAAAATGAAGAATTTCCAGTTTGAACAAAATATTAGAACAGGAAGAAGACTGAAATTTTAAACAAACATCAAATTTCTTATATAAAAACAGTCGAGCCTCATTTGGGAAATTTATCAACAAAACAGTAGTAATGGAAAAATAGACACAAGTGATAAATGAAATACAAACAAGAACAAATCAACCACTAACAATCAAAATCCCAAAAAGAAAATTAGTGAGAATATGACTACAAGAAACAGATATATGGCTGTGGCTGCAGCTGAGGAATATCAATGCCAATGCCGTGATCTGAAAAGTCGAGGCCTGTTTGTGAAAATCCGGCCATTAGCTCTCACAAATGCTGCTAAACCAAGACTGAGGCTTGCCCAGAAAAATGGGAAAAATAAATGGCGAAAATCAAGTCTAGCTGCAAATGAAATATAAAAAAAAAAGGGTCATCAATATAACTTCCATAGTTATAGTAAAGAGCTTGCCGAAAAGAATAGAAAGTGCAAAAGTAGGTTTCTTTATCCAACCAAAAAACAGAAAATTAAGAAAATGGTATTCCAGTGTTTGATTGAATAGTTGAACTTAAGAACAAATGATAGCTTAGCAAACGAATGAATGAATGAATGAAGATAAATTTACTGTTCTATTATCCTGCAACATAGATACCATTATATGTGCAAACACTCAAGAAGGTTGCTTCACTAGATCATGGCAAAGAATATGTATGCCTTGTTAATATTAATCAAAACCACATGCATCTCACCTTGTCGGAGTGACATAAATGCAAACAATAGTCCAGCTAAAACCAGCACCATAGCCAGTCGGAAAGACTGCAGGACAAAAAGAAACATCTTCATAGTCTCATTTTAGCTTAATAAAAGATGAGCCAACAAATTGGACCCCATAAAAAAGATGCTTAGTTTCCGGCAGAAGTTAGCTCAAGATCAAGTCAACTGATATAATATGTAATTTAATGGACGTTATGAAGTTGAACACCTAGTTTATTAACATAAAAACCAGTATTTATAGCATTTTTCACAATCAGAAACATCAAAAGAAAAGGCAGATATCTGCAGGAGAATTAAGCATAAAATAAAAGAGCATCGCTAATGGATCTTTGATCGCTAACCACACTTGGTCCATTGCAACCAATGAAAGCATTAAGAAATCAAATACTGTTTAATTTCAGTACAATCATAAGCAAGTTGATCCCAAGGCTACCAAGAAGTCCATCAGAAATCATGAGGAAGGGAAACCCTTTGATATGTTTAAGTGAAAAGTTACGTATTCAAAATTCAGATCACCTATTACTGAAGGGAAGAAACGATAGCAAATCAAATTATAAACTCCAAAGAATCAAAACCTTCCTTATCAGGAATAAAATGGAGTTCACTTACAGCAAAAGCCTCAAGCCCTTTTGGTTGGGCTGGAAAAGCCATATCACGATTAACAGACACGATGTAATGCCCTTGCAGCAGATCCATAGCATCCTAATAATTTATGAACAACAAAAATGTAAGCAAGAATGAGATTTGGCATATTTCACAGAAAAAAGTTAAACAGAAAAAGGATACGATTTTAATAGTATCACATAATTGTATATAGATTTAAGGATGTGATGATGTTCCATAACAGAATTAGCCAGCAGAGAGAAGGATTCAAAACTTCAACAAGAGAGAATAACAACGTTAAATCAATTAGGCCTATATATATTTCAATACTCAGTTTTAACATGCTACACAACTCATCACAATTACCAGCATTTAGTGTACACGGTTAATGGATAAATGAGAACATGAAACATAAAATAACGCCTTAGCATTAGGTTCACAGCAAGAACAGATGCTCTTGGAAAGACTATAGACACTTCCTAAAATTGCCACATGAAAACAGTTCAAGCTCAACATGAAACTAAATATCACAATGATATACAGATGTTCAAGAAGCAACATTTATCTATTTATACTATAATAACCACAAAGCCCAAGCAAATGACTGAAACAGAATAGCATAACAACCGGACATTGATTTTAACAAAAAAAGAAAACCCAAGATTCATTATCACGGCACAGACTAAAGCTATCTAAAAGAATATAAAGTACTATGATACCAAAAGATTTCTTGAATTAAAAAGAAAGTTTAAAGTGAATAAGTAATATTACAAAGGTAATTCTTCAAACAATTAGGAGAAGGATCAAACAGAGCAAAAATTGTGTCACTATTCGCGATTACACATACACAAAAAAGGCTGAACATAAATATAAGGCTTCAGAAAATTGCTAGTTTGTTCCTTCGTTGTATTTTCAAGCTACATGTTCTGCAGTTAAATGCTACATACTAAACAGTAAGGATGTATTTAGTCAAGAAAGCTTCAAAACCTGTTTGGTCCCATCAGCAAAGTTGTTGTAGTAATATCGAGCTAGAGCATTCCATCCATCGTTGAAAATTCCCTGAACGGTCCTCTTCCCATATCTGCAAAGTAATCAAAACGTGAATATAGACAATCTATGTTTAAATATTTATTTTAATTTTATTATACAAGAACCTATAAAAATGATAAATTATTATTCATTAATTTGCATTAGTCATGTTTTACTTTCATTGCTTCATGTTCTTCAGCTGACCACATTATTACTGCAGCCTTCACCATAAGCACATCACACTTTCTTATTGCCATACATCATGTGAATTTTATTGCCCTTTCTTACTAATGAGGAAAAATATTGGTCTTTGTCTTCTTCCATTACTTCATCCTGATGTATTAGCTTAAACAAATGAAACTCAAAAGATTTTCTGTTCTACATCTAAGGTACCCTCCACACTGCTGCAATATGAACCATGCATTTGATTTCCTAGAACAAAGCTAGAAGTCAGGTTTGCAGTACTGACTAACTCATGCTCACAACTATGAAAAATTCAACAAGAAATATCAAGAAGGACAGCCATGGCAATAGTTGCCCAGATAATATTCTCAGATGATTTATAATAAGTGATCCAATCTTGTAATTAAGTGTGAACTAGAAAAGTAATGCCCCGTGCAAATGTTGCACGCATCAATACTACGAAGACAAATTAGAAATTACTCCCCCCATGCAAGCCTTATAAAAAGTCAAACTCAATAAGTCAGTTTAAAATTAAATTAATATATAAGACCTAAGAGACTCAGATATTTACCTAACAAACTCAACTTTCAAGGGTGAAGCAGAAAAATATGTTTCACGCAAATGTGTCAGATCATGCATAATATCTTTGGAAGGCAAATTACTCATGTAAACCTTGTATAATCTCTATAAGCAATTAAAAATTAGATTAATACATATATATTAGCCTAAAAAACTTGGATATTTACCTTACAAAATCTCCTTTCAGGGCAGGAGTACCAGAATATTGGATGCTTATTTCATCACCATGATTAGCCCACACTGAAATGGATGATAAAACAATATGAACATGGTATTCAACCAACATCTAGAAGTTTTGTCATCATCAATCCCATAACATGGACTCAAAATGGCTATGATAATGTTATGAAAGGCTAGAGAGACGTGCTTACATATTTTAAAACTTGCATCAAAATCTGGATGTGAGCCAATAGTTTCATCTGCACCAAAAATTCCTATTTGATGAAGCTGACTTTCCAACATTTTCCTCCCAATCATGCTCTGTTGTTCAAAATTATAATATTAACTGAAAGACTTCACTGGAATAATGACAAAGAAATGAATAGATAAATAGGTTAAATTACAATTACAAATCTGGTAAAACTGAAATAAAGAATTTATGTTTAATTCTGTTGAAGATTTGTCACAAGACAGTAATTCAGCTGTCACCTGCGTAACATTGGTTCTGTCTAAGCAATCAATGCAATTGGTTCTTACAACACCAGTCTGCTCTTTAACCTTCTCTCCTTTCTCATTTAATAGGAAAAACCTACAAAATGAAACAAGAAACGAGGTAACACAGAGTCTGTCTTAACAGAGAACATCATTCTGAACAAAATATATAATTCCCTCTTCAAAAATGTAAAACAAATAATATGATGAAGATCAAATGTTAGCAATGGGCATGGCTAGTTGAAATACCATGTTGCTTGAACAAAAAGAACGGATATTTGACATAAGTAGATATGGATGGTACATGCTTTTCAGCAAACAAAAGTTAATTACATCTTTCAGTGGTCTTTGATAGGGAAAAATATAGTTGGTTATTGTCTATTTCACATACACATTGGACAACCAAGTGGGCTTTGAGCAAGGCAATCATTTCCATTCTCTCAAAAGGGATGAATTAGGAAATACCACTGTTCATCAAATTTATCTTGGTCATTACTTTGCAGTTTGATAGTTAGTGTATCTAGAATCATTCCAAATGTAGAAGCATACAGAAGGCTTGCTCCATAGCATGCCCTCAAATTCTGCAGCGAATAAATTACTTGTTGGCTTTCTAGAGTAGTAAGTTCTGTTCAGGCCCCTGGATATCTTCATAATAGTCATATTACAAGGATCAAGTTTCAAGTCATATAAGATTAGATTGGTTTGATGATTTTGACTTCTAAGGAGTATCCTTATTGCATATGTGATAGGTGCCCAAATTTAACACAGGTGATCAGGCTTGTTCCTTTTTCTTTCTGATTATGAAGGTTCACATGACCTACAGTCAATGTTGATTAGAAGTAAGAAGAGATAAGTTGGCAGATTTGTCCCCACAGAAGTTATCTACTGAAATTATCCATTAAGAAAAAGGTATATCTTCCATTTATGTGTCTTATTTTCTTTTCATTGTTTGATCTTACAACAGTTTGAGTGTTGGATAATGTAGGAGGGCACATCTGAAATTTTTTTAAAATTTAAGAATTAGTTGACATGCAAAGAATTAGTTTTCAAAAAATATTGTTATAATTTCTTTTGGATATCAACCTCCATAACAATCACAGGATATCTTTATTCTGAAACTTGCTAGATCTGTTACTACACTTCTCTGATTTGGGAGGCCAAACCAAGGAACCAGCATAAAATCAAAATTAGAATCTAAGGATACAACAATGGTTGTGAAATGATCAAACAAATTATCTGTACATTAGAACTGTGAGATCTAAAACATACAGCTCTAATCACTTACAGATAAAACCCATTAACTATAGTTTAGCATACAATCCATCTAATAAATTTTAGTTTCAGATCCACATGTCAAGCTATATTATGATCAAAAAAGGATTTGATAGCTACAAAGAAAAGAAAGTGTCCTTTCCTCATGGATCAAATTGTGATAGCTACAAGCATAACTTTTCATGATAAAAAAGAAAAAGAAAAATGCATACCCATGATTTTTAAGGTATTCCTCCATTTGCTCATAAAGGAGAGAAAGGCGTTCAAAACGGATATGACCGCAAATCCGGTGGAAGTCAAATTGCACATATCTAGTGCATCAAGAAGGAATTAATCAACGGAGAATAGCATACAAACAATATATGATATGAGAGATTATCTTACCTTATATTATCATTAGCAATATTTTGCATAGCATTGGCAAACTTCTCTCCTAGTCGTCCTTCACTTCCATGCTGATGGTAGCAAAAGAATAGCAAGATAATTTAACAATTATACTTCATAATAAAAAAACTATGCAGAATGCACTAATGCATGTCAATGTAATCAAATGAGCACATATATATGGACAAAGCGCCAAATCATACACCAAATTCCAGACTAAAGCTAATTTGCCAAATCCCCTAAAACTAATAGAAACACCTTAAATTCTATGAAGAACTATTATCTTTAATAGTAGAGGTAAATGTAAGCAGAATTTGAAAGAAGTCTGGGTATCAAGTCAATTCAATTTATCCAAATTTTTTCATGAATATTGAATTATAAGAGAGAAAAGGCAAATTTCATAAAGTGCGATTTTTGCCAATGTCCAGGAGTTCAAGCGTGTTAGTTTTTGAGTTGTAACAAGGCACAGGTTTTTGTAAATGGAGAGAAAAAAAAGAAATATCATGAGAAGAAATCAGCATCATCAATAAATAATGAGGACAACAATAAAAATTTACCTTGTTGACAAGATCAACAGCTAAAACAGATCCATACTTTCTGCTTAAATCTAAAAAGT
Organism: Dioscorea cayenensis subsp. rotundata; assembly: GCF_009730915.1. NCBI lineage: Eukaryota > Viridiplantae > Streptophyta > Magnoliopsida > Dioscoreales > Dioscoreaceae > Dioscorea > Dioscorea cayenensis. The sequence goes on from NC_052471.1 coordinate 13,975,706, forward strand.
GGCGTTCAGCAACGCGTGGCTACAAGAAAGAACCAACAAAGCTTTCAGTTATCCCATGCTTCACAAAAGTATTAATCCCAGATAGGCCTTAGTAAACCAAAAGTTGATGACCACACAAGAGAAGGTCAGAAAAAGAAAAGGTCAGAATATATTAAAAAAAAAAGAAGTGGGTTCTTTTAGGCGCACCGCCTCCTCAGCTTTGACAAGCTCAAAGCTTGGTTTGTACGTCAAGTCGACAATCTGCTCCCATAGTAACGGAATGGATCCTCGAACCTAAGCAAAAAGAGTTAAAAAAAAAAATCAGCATCATCGAACATAATCAGGTTCAAAAGATCAATAAAATAAAGATCCAACAATAACACAAACTTAGCTAATGTAGATGGGTCAACTGCTAAATGTAGTCCTATGGAAAACCAAGCTCTTGCTCAGAATTTTGCTAAATAAGCAATTCAAAGCAAAGTTAGAACAAGAAAATTGTTCAGAAAGGAAGGTAATAGTAGAGCATTGACTATTGATACTGATGGACACTCTTACGCACCTGTTACATTTCACTGGTGATATCCCGCAATAGGATAGTTTCAAGAGAATAGGCTACCTCCAGTAAATTATCCAACCTTGGCTTTTAAATAATCCAAAACTATCTAATGCACAAACCAAAACCTCCCAAACTAGACTATTGGTAAAGAACCTTAATTATTCTTTCATTTTTCAAAAAACAGCAACCTGCATAAATTCACAACGCAATGGTAACTTTACATGAAATATTCAGTTTTTCTTTTAGACTAAAACCTTGGACAATGACAAATTAGGGGAGCAAAAGACAGCGAATTGCAAATAATTCAGTTTAACATGCTCGCATTAGTGTCAGAATGGTGTTGAGACAAGTTGATCACAAGTCTTGGAAGCAATTGCAGAAGACTTCACACAAAAGATAGAGAAGAGTTTTGTTGAGACAAAAGAATTTCCCTATAGTGCCGAGCTTGCAGCAAAAAGGATCAGCTTTAAAATTTCATCTGGTGAGATTGACCATGGCCAAACAGATTGTTGCTAATCAGTGAAACTACTTGTTTAAATTGCACAAGGTAAATTGATAAGTCAATGCATAATCAGATCTAAACTGAAAGTCATATAGGAACTTTGAAAAACTATACCATAACATAACCAACACAAAAATAAATGCAAAATAGAGATCATTATAATTTCAGTTAAAAATTTGAGAAAATATATGTTAGAATCGAAAGTGTAAATTAAAGTCAAGCGAAACAATAAAGGTGATATAGATGGATGCCATAAAGCTCCCACCTACATCAAACAAAACCATAAACCAGTCTGCTAAAAAATTAATGGTTATAAATTCAACATAGAGAATAATCAAGGGAACGGTAATGGCCATGGTTGATGTTACCATAGCTCAAATCACTGATGCATATTTTGTGGCAATGAGGCCAAAACAAGCAAGTTGCACATCCACAAAGTGGTACATCAATACAGACTTCATTACCTTGCAGAGATTTGTCATAGAATTCATACAGATTGAGCTCTAATTTCTTACTTCTTTTACTGATTGATTCCAAGACTTAAAATGATCGTTGGGTGCATAAGGGAACAGCTGACAAATAAAGTTGAGCAGATCTGTGCAAGTTCCATGATGGGAATCCATACAGAAGACAAATGGGCATGATTAGGACTAGCAAACATGAGCTGCTCATGAGCATCTAGAATTTGTCTTGTTTAATATTCAAAAGCTGGCTCAATAAATTAACCAATCAAACTGAGCCTGGTATCAATTTTAAGCTTGATTTGGATTTCAAGTTGGGCTTGGTCCTGAGGCAGCTCACTCAAATTTGGCTCGATAGCACAATAACATACATATATATATATATATATATGGGCCCTATATATATATTGTGTATACTGTTTTGACCACAAGGAAAGCTTCACAGGGTGGTGAAGATGTTTAGGACTCTGGAAACTGTCAGTGTTCAAATCTTTACATCCTCAAGTAATTGGCAGTTGTTCTCATTAGGGTTTGCATAGGCACCAAGCTTTAGCTGGCTCAAGTTCTGCTCGGAACAAAGCTGGGTCTAGCTGGAGCTGATCTGGGCCCACGCTGATCTTGGGCTGGCCCAATTTGATTCAGGCAGAGCTCAAGCTGTGCTTCGTCCAAATTGAACCAGGTTTGTTTACACACCTAGGGGTGATCCTCAGCATGAAAGATGGATCAAGTAGGCCCTCAAGTAGGCTTGAACAATATTGATGCTAACATCATCATCATCACCACATACAAACAAATCGAGAATGGCAAGCCTTAGATTCAGATAAGGACATCATTTGGAAAGACAACCCTCATCAAGCATGATTAGTGAGAGCAAATGGTATGGAAGTTACACAAAGTCTAAGAAAACTGTTAAAGATCTTGTCCATGTTTTAGTTTCGGAAAATGCCAGAAGCAAGGGCACCTTAGATTTTATCAGTTGGTGGGTGAGGAGATAGTCTGAAATTTCTCAATTTAAAATTCACAAAAAGAGAATGTGATAGTTGACACAATTCAATAATGAGAACAAAGTTCATCAGGTGATCAAATTTAATATCCATTTCCAAAACATCTTTGCCAATGAAATGTAGTCTTTGTAGCAATAAGATGTGGGAATGGAACTCAAATCAAAGTATGAACCAGATAGGTAATCAGTTTAGGCATTACCAAGATGCCGTTTAACACCAAATAACTAAGAGGAATGACAAACCTAGTAGATATAAAAATTCACAAATTCCAAATTGAGATATAAAAAATCATTATGCACGAGTAAATTCAATTGATCATATCTTCCATGCAGGCAGATTAGACTCATCAAAGCACAAATGTGTTTGGAGACATACACAAATTACCATGCCGCGTGATGAATATTTGACAATTTAAAGCTTCCTAAGGAAACAGGGACAAGTGGTACAATTAACAGGCAAGAATCAAGCCCAGCACGATATTAGATATATATGGAGTCCTTTACCGAGGGAAACCTTGGTTTCAAGGGATAAATCCATAAATGAAAGAATGTGTTAAGAACAAGCAGCTTACTACCTGTACAAACGATGCTGAGAAACCATTCCATTGCACTATTTGTTCAGTTTCAACAAAGTTTGCAACATAACCATCTGAGTCAGCCCCTCTCCTCCACATTCGAGTACCTTTCAAATTACCAATTACTTTAAGTTATGACAATGTCATGATTGGAACAAACATAAACACAAAAGGAAATTTAAATGTCTCAAGTTGCGTAAATATTAAACAAGCAAACAATGTATTTTTGTGAAATGACCATCACCTGTCCTTCTTGTACATCGTCGTGCGATAAGAGTAACATTGATTATATCCCTCCTGACAGCTGCTTGGAAGTTTTGAAAGCCTAATATCATGTCAAGGTAGGACAATAAATGTGGGGGTGAGGAGGGGCCGAGGGGTGTATGATAAGTAGGAATATAGCATTCTTATACAATAAAACAGTAGCGTAATCACATTAGAGAAAAGGTGCTGCAAATATTCAGGATACTGCCTTGGATGACTGGAAGCAAGTATGGATCAAGCTGCAGCATGTAGTGTCAACAACAACGGGTCAAAATACATAGTAGCACCAAAAAGAAGGCCTATGCTACTGTTATAGAAATGAACGCTCAGAAACACATCTTACATTGTTATCTATTAGTGGTTCCAACATGTAATTATTCCAAAGAAATCTGGGATCTGCCTGTGAAAGAGGATTCAGAAAGCAATGAGGGCAACAAGAGATAAACCTATAGATAGAAATATATATATCCAAAAAAGGGTGTTATTTCATTATTAAGTCTACTACTCTATCAGAAAACTAGATTTTAATACTTCTACAAATAGAAATCCTGTTGCTCTTGTTCAAGTATATTAGTTTTTTCTAGTTTTCAATACATTCTTGAATAGAAATAATGTTGTTCTTGTTCAAGCGTATACTCATGAAATGACTGACATGCTAATTCATGAAACATGGTTTCGAAGTCAAAAGAATGCTGAGAATCTTACTTATAACATGAGCTTTCAAAACCATGATTTGTACCTAGGAAAATTACAAATTATTATACCGTTGGGTCAGTCAAATAGATCCTTGGTATCAAGAATACCCTTGACTAGTTTTATAAAAAACAAACTATCTCCCTATGCAAATGGCTTTGACACAGCTTAAAACAACATATGCAGGCCATTCTAAGTCAATAAACGCCTTTGGTATAGAAAATAAAGAAAAGGAACCTGTCTCCAAAGGGGAAGTTTCTTTGACTCATCTCCTAAATCATGAAGCCTCTGGGCACTGCAAAGATCAAATGTCCAACAAATGGAAATAATATCAACAGCAATATAAATGGACAAAAATAATATTCTGATAAAATTGAAAAGTGAATAATTTGAATCTCCGATATATCCCCCAAAAAAAGTAAATAAATAAATAATATTTATAATAAAATTAAGGGGAAAGGCCAAGCGCTTCTTTAGTTTCTCAACAAAGTAGAAGTTACATTTTAACTTAAAACAACAGCAACATGGCCTCTTTCTGAGGAATTGTCTCCAATCAAGCATAATTTGAGGGAAATGAAAAAGAAATGGCTCCCCAAAATATTAGCTATAAAACTAAAGACTATTGCAAAAGAACATTTTCCACCCAAGCAATCAAACAGGGCTTGAGTAATCAAAAATATATTTGCATCATAAGATGCGAATACAATCCAAATCATGATGCTCACCAAAGAGTTAAGTTGACATCATAGGAAAAGTACAGACCAGAAGTCCCCTCTGCAGCATTTAGCAACATGGAAAACTCGGTCTCCATCTTTTTCTGTACAAACAGTAATGAAAAGAGTATAGCATCAACCAATACAAAAACCAAGATAACAAAACAAATTCCTAACCTTTGCCGCATCAGTATTCTTGAGAGCAAGATTGCATGGCAAAATTTCAAGGCGTGAAACTTTGTAGATAGCATGGCCCAGGTAAGATCCAACACACTCACGTTGTGCTATTACCAATAAATATGAACCTGTGACACATGCAAAGGAAAAACAAAATCAGGAATAAGCTCCAAGATGACAATTGGATTATCCACAAAGAATATACTTTATCAGTATTAGGCAAGGTTCATCCCTAACTGCCTTGAAGAATTCATCAATGAACCGTTGTGGCATACCATATACCCTTGAATAACTAGTTTAAGTTATACACAGCCACACACATACTCACACCAAAATTTCAAAAAATCCAAGAAAAAAAAGGCAGTAACATTAACAATAAATAAAACAGAAAAAACAGTCAAAAGTAATCCAAACATTCCAACTTTTTCAATTTCATTCTTAACATTTTCTTATCAAATTTATGACAAACAAATTATATCTCATATACCCTATGCCACAATAGTACATTGTATAATTAACCATTTATTTTTTAAAAATTTTAATTTTAGTTCATCTAATAGATATAAATGATCCACTTTGGCAAGTTTTATGGTGCAAGCGTATTAACATATAAATATATAAAACTTGCTGAATATACTATTTCTGTGATCCTACTTTTATATGCATTTAAATGTACAAATTCCACAACACAGTGAAATTAGATTTCCTTTTCTTTAAACATATCATTTAAAGTTGCAAAGTATAAAAGATAATAATGGCCAAAAAAATCATTTAATTAGAACCATAGCAAAGAATAGGAAGAAGAAGATTAGATTGCCATAAATTGAAATAGTTTATAACTTCCACACCAATAAAATATCATAAATTCCACATATGACCCAATAACATATAGTTTGGGGAAACTTACCTACTAAAATCCTCTGCACACCAATCAAGCCATACACTGTTCGTACTTTGGGAGATTGGCCGGTAGCACACTGTGGAAGATCTCCTATTAAATATCCCAGCAAAGTAGATCAAAAGTCAGAAAATTTGTTATTAAGACACAGGAAATTTGTTATCTGAGTGAAAATTTCCCGCTCTTTTCAACATAAATTGACAAAAATAAATAAATGAATCACACCAAAAAAATAAAAAAATAAAAAATAATAATAATAATAATAATAATAAAGCAAAAGTTTGATTCCTATTAGATATCCCAACACGTAGATCAAACATCATCAGGCTTTCGTATTCGCAGTCAATAAGACAGGAAATTTGCCATCCAAGTGAAAATTTCCGGCTCTTTTCAACATAAATTGACGAAAACAAAAAAAAAACAAAAAAAAGGCAAAATTTTACAAAAAATTTAATCACAAAGGAACGAATACGCAAACCAATCAATTCCATAGATCCATCAGCACGACTGATCGAGAGATACGAATCAGCAACACCATCAGCGTTCTCAAAAACATAGCGGTCCGGGAATTCCCACAACCTCAACCGAGTGAAGAGCTTCTTGTCGGATTCCACCCCGTCCATGCCACGGTCAAGAGATTGGGAGAGGATGGAGATGGGGGAAGGGGATCGGATGGAGAAGGAGAGAGATCTGAAGCTCCGGGTCGCGGGGAGCGAGAGGAGGGGAAGTGAGAGCTTTCTCAAGGATGGATGGAGGAATCCAATTGATCGAATTGGGGTTTTGATGGAGGAGTTATCGGGGATCGGGAGGGTGGAGCTCGTTCGTTTGCCCGCAAACATTCAGAACAGTCTGACGTATTCGTTGAAGGAGTGTTTTTTTTTTTATTTAACTTTTTAGTCCCTTGAAAACTTTTAAATTTGTTCTAGATTCTTTTCTTCAAAAATTGCTTTCCATGTAGACTGCCAGGTTAAAGTGATAGGGGGTTTTTCTGCAAATATGTCCGTTCAACTTCAAAATGCACATTGCATGTATTTAGGGGTTGTTCGGCTTCCGAAAAGCTTAGAAATATTTTTTATTATGTTAAGCATTTTTCAGTTCAGAAAAATTTATTTGTATTAATTTTTTTTTGCAAAACAAAGACAAGGTGAAATGCTACTGCTCATATGGTGTTTTTAAGAAAAGCCCTTTTGAGAAACTGTTTCTAAGTCATATGGTGTTTTTAGGAAATGCCCTTTTGAGAAACTGTTTTAAGTTATTATTATTATTATTATTATTATTATTATTATTATCCGGTGAGAAAATTTTTTTCTTTTTTTCTTTTTTTATGTGTTTATGTATTTAATTTTAATTTTTGTAATTATAGAATAGGTATTTTATCCACTTTTCTAGGCAAACGAAAATTTCAAAATATAGATAGAAAATTTGAAAAATATAAAAAATCACAAAATAAAAAATATGTTTGTATGCACAATTTAAAAAATAAAAAATATAGTGTTTTTTTTTAAAAAAACCTATGTTTATTACTCAAAGTCCTAATTGTCTAGATATTTTATTTTCAATAGTTAAGAAAATTTAAAATCTATTGTCTTTTCCGATATAATAATAATAATAATAATAATAATAATAAGGGAAAATTATTATTTACCCCTCATGAATTTCAAATATTCCTAAACAGCCCCTCCAACTTTTGCACATCCCGGACAGCCCTTCCGTTATAGTTTAAGTTCCCTTTTAGCCCTTATTGTTCACTTCAAATGGGTCCATGTTATGAAATTTCATTTTTGCCCTTTAAAATGGTGGGAAAAAACCGCTCAATCATATCATGTCCGACCTTTATGCATATAATTTTGCAATTTTTTTGCCTTCATGCTTGCTTTTTGTCAAACAAAATTTAGAAGGCTCATCACAGTTTCTTCTTCTTCTTCTCCTCATTTGGTTTGTTTGATTTGAGTTCTGCCAGTTTCCTGATAAGGTGAGAATTTCTTTGTTGCTCTCACTTTGATCATTCTGCGGGAGAGAGTAAAAATGTATAAAAATGCAGGTTTATTATGGAGAGTTTTTGTGCTATTGCTAGATACAACGGGGAGGGACGAGTGCTAATGTCCACGGCGCTGATTTCTTTGAATCAGTGTTAGCTGAGATATGTGAGAGATGGGATCTCGATGTTTCCCATGTCAGGGTGAAGTTTATCACACCCGATGGACATAAAACGGTTTGTTCAATAGAAAATGTGATTGACTTCCAGCGCATGTGTCACGTGTACTTCATCTTCAAATGCAGTGTAGTAGATCTTGTTGTTGAGACAGATGATGTGCCATTGTCGTATCCTACTGAAAAGAGTTCTTCTCGTTATAAAGTTCTTCTCTTTTATGTTTATCTAGTTGTAGAAGTTAATTATTGTTTACTTATCCCAGTTTCCGTTTAAACATATCAAGTTTCCATTGAAAAATTGTCTTCTCCATTTAAATTATTCTGTTTTTGTTTAAATATTTTTTAAAACATTTAAATTTTCTATTTATCGTTTAAAACTTTTATGTTTCTGCTTAAAATATTGATCATTTTCGTTTAAACTAAAGTGTTGGCAGGAATTCGGATTCTGCGAGCGCTTCCGTTCCACCTCATGGCGACCCTAACGGTATGACACGCCTTCCTTCCTCGTCAGATCAATCTGAAAGTGTTGTTGTTGGATATCGGACAACATTTTCAAGGCGTTGAACAATTCAGGGACACACTTCAAAATTTGCAATCAAACGGAATTTTGACTTCAAATTCGTAAAGAACGAAAAACACTGGGTGACTGTGGAATGTGCTGGCGATGATTATCAATGACACCTTCATACATCAAAGGAATATAATAAAAATACTTTTAGAATCAAGACAATGCACTTGTCACACACTTGTGGTGGTGGAATTCGATCAGCGTCACATCCGAAAGCGTCCAAGAAATGGATAAGCGCGTGAGTGATTCAAAAGCTCAAGAACCTGCCCTTGTACAAGGCCATCGACATTCAGAAGAACATGTTGTGGGAACATGGTGTCCACATTCCATATAAGCAGGCTTGGTTGGGAAAAGAGCATGCCCGGGTAATCCTCGACGGCAGCGACATCTCCAGCTATGATTTGTTGCTTTGATACATGGATAAGGTGATTGAGACAAATCCCAGCAGTATTGCGATTGTGGAAAGTAACGGTGAGCGTTTTAAACGTGCATTCTTTTCTTTCAGTGTGTGTATCATGGGATTCAAGAGGGCTTGCAGGTTACTACTGTTTCTTGACGGTACCCACCTTCTTGGAAAGTATCGGGGTACTCTATTGGGTGCCACAAGCAAAAATAGAAACAATGGCTTTTTCCACGTTGCCTTCGGTATTATCGACAACGAGACCAATGCCGATTGGACGTGGTTCATTTCCAAGTTAGGTGATGCTTTATACGATGAAGGAGATTATCAAGAGATAATTATGTCAGACAGGTCTAAGGGCCTTGTGAACGCCATTGCGAGGGTCTTCCCTTCTTCCCCACATGCATATTGTCTTCGACACTTGGAAGCTAATTTTATGAAAGCCAATGCCAGACTTGGGAAGGCATTGAGGGAGGAGTGTTGGTCCATATACTTTCGTATTGCGTTGGCATCGACGGCTAAAAAATTCGATGATATCATCAATGAACTACAGGTCACATCACCTGAAGCTTATAAGTGGTTGATTCATAAATGTGATGTCACATTGGTCGAATTATCTGTTCAGAGGTGAACACTGGGGCGAGATGTATTCAAATGTCACGGAGTCGTTCAATGCGTGGATTAAAGAAGCTCGGCATTTACCGGTGACGAAAATGATCGACTCCATAAGGTATTCGAATGTTGATTTTATTTAACACTTAAGAATTGTTTTTATCCTTTAAAAAGTTTTCCTTACTGTACAAAAATCATTGTTTGTGTTTAACTATCTGGCTCTTCGTTTAATTTCTTATCCTACCATTTAAAAATATTTGTTTCCGTTTAAACATCAGTATCTTTGCTAAACCTTGTTTAAGTGTTCGTGTTCTACATTGTACAGGTTCAAGTTGATGCGCATGTGTATGCAACCACCGTGAGCAAGCGAACAAATGGGCGACCTATATGCCCGGACATACATTCGAAGGTAGAGATATTTGTTGAGGAAATCCAAAATCTTCATGTCGGTCGTTGCCGTCGGGGTAGGGGTGTTTCGGCCGGGCGGGGTAAGGAGGGGCTCCTCTGTTGCCAAGGAATTCGTGCATGGGTTGGGCTGTCATTAGGCAAACGGCGTTGAGGGCGCCTTGAAGAGGATGACCTCTTATCCTGCCTTCGTGCTAGTGGTTCTGGAGCAATACCCTTCGGCGGATGACCCGAACAAAGATTTCTTCATCCGCATTCGCCGCGACCAGCTCAGGAAACTAACATTGTTAATCAATACAATGTCAGTGAAAGCATTTATTTTAAACAATAACAAATGGTTTTAAACAGTTAACTTAATTATTTAAACTATTTACATAGGATTTTAAACGATATCCCAAATAGTTAAACAGAAAACCGATATTTTAAATACTAAATCATATTTTTAAACATAAACATTTGATATTCAAATAGAGACTCATGATTTATTACCTTCTTTCCTTCTAGTGATGACAATATGGCTTCTATTGACGCTTGCTTCTAATAACTACTTTCACCATAGCATAGCAACCTCGGGATCTTGCCAAATCGCACATTCTTTCCTATGCCAGTCAGCTCGTAAAGCCAGATGTTCAGTGTGACTGAACAACCTTTGATGTACCCCGTGTTCATCTTCCTCCCACTTGTGGGATGTCCTCCATCATCCATTTGTGTGTTGCTTACGCCCATGCATATCGTCCCATGCCAGGTAGGTCATCGACATAGTTAACGATCCAGTTCGGAACCGAGCAGAACATGTTTGGGAAGAGGATTGTACCCATGAGGTACACCATTAGTAATTTGACAAAATTTTCTTCTCCCCTCTGCTAAACAAGCTGCTCAAGTGTTCTCTTGATGGAGTCTCTGTGTCTCTCGTAGGTTCTGGAAAAATATCTATCTTCAAAAGCGGAGCATGCCTTCTTCTTCTTATGAAATATGACTACGTCTCCATCGCAACGCAGTCCAAGAATGAGAGCCACATCTTCGGGCCTGAAACTTACCAAGCTTCCCCCGATCCTGAATTTGTTGGTACGGCCATTATATTTTTGCGACAAAGAATCAATGAGGGCCCTCTCTTTGAATACAGCTTCAATTTCGGTGAATGTTGCAAATGGTGTCCTCCGAATTATCTCCCAGTGTCGTCCACTCATGTGAACTTTTAACTTAGCCACAGTCTCCACTACCGGTGTCAAGTAGCATTGTCCATTAACTAGGTTGACCACCATAATTACAAGCATGCGACAATAACCATACATTAAAAAGTATTCAGATAAATTAAGCGGAAAGTAAAGTTTTTTAAACGGTAACCTAAATATTATCAAATGGAAACATAAAAACTTAAACAGTAACCTTGCATTTTAAACCTAAACAACAACTCTTAAACAAAAACATCAAATATTTAAATAAAATCACATTACTTAAACGAAAACCTCATTTTTACAACTGCAACCATATCAATGTAAAGGGGAAACCTACATTGTAAACATTACACAGCATAACAATCAAAAAATCTCTTTTGAACTTGTACACAGATGAAAATGAAAACCAAAACAAAACCCTAGCCGATAAATCTCCCTGCAGACTTCAATATCATCCAATAAAAACTGAACCACAAAACAAAACCAAAAAATCTCTTTTTTGAACAGAATCGTTTATAAAAAAAAAACCATAAACACAACTTCTTCAACAGCGTCCACCTCGGCTCAATACCTTATACTGCAAACTGATGAAATGCTGAATACTTGAGCGGGAATTCTTCTTCGAGACAACGAGTGGAAAGAGAAGTTCTTCTTTGAGACAAGGATGCCCAAGCATAGACAACTTTGGAAATGAAAAAACTGAAGAAGCGAAGAGAGAAAAAAAAAAAGTATAACCGGCGCTAGTAATGGTTATCTCTAGGGATTACCCAAAAAAATAACCCCCCCACTTCCTCTCAAACTGGAAACATGATTGCACTGTCACAACTTCCCATGCAAGGGACAATTTCATCCATAAAATTTAAAAGTAACTCTGTTAACGCCAATTACAACTTTTGGGGGTTTGAAAATCATTGAGTTTAAAAGGAAGGTGTTTTTAGGGATACACAAAGTTAGGGGGTGTTTTTGTGCATATTGCAAAGTTAGGGGTTTTTTTGGCAATTTTCCACTAATAATAATAATAATAATGATAATAACAACAACAACAATAACAGTTATTTTTAATGAAAAAATAATACTCTTTCCATATCATTATAAGTGTCCTTTTTCAGAAACTTTAAATATCACAAATTATCTATCTACTTAAATAATTTAATTGTGAATTTTCAAATATAACCTTACATACATCATATATATATATATATATATATATTTGACAAAATGAGCTACTAGGTAGCTAGACAATACACTAAAACTAATTAAAAAAAACTAGCTTCAGCAACAACTTCCTTTATGGAAATAGGGCTAAACTTGGATTACTTTGACCATAGCTAGCTAGTAGATTAGCCACATTATTGAGCTCACGGAGGTCGTTTTCAAGAACAGTGCCTTGATTTTGGTTAAGTAACCTCATCACATAATTAGCTTCCTCTTGAAATCTACATCTGCTTTGTGGATCATCTCTTTGGAGTAGTTTTAGAAAGGCTGGGAGTCACATAAAAATTGATCAGGAATTGCTGGTAGGGGTGTAATCGATCGAGTTCAAGCCGAGTAATAGCGAGCTCGAGCTCGAGCTCGACTGAAAATTCGATACTCGGCTCGAACTCGACCGAGTATACATAACCAAGCTCGAGCTCGGCTCGATACACTATTCGAGCTACTCGAGCTCGATCGATTAAACTCAAAAATGTTGAAAATGATCATAAACAATTATGCTCGAGCTCGAAAATTTTTTCCATTGATTTTCATAAAAAAAATCAATTTTTTTCATCCATTCTAAAATGACTACATTCAAAAAAATTTTAAAGGCAGCAAACACAATTCAAACTTAACCAAATACAAGAACTAGAATAATAACATTCTATAATTTTTCAAAGATAAACAAATACATTCATATTTGACGAAATGCAACATCAACTAAAACAACAACATTCCAAAATATTGTGAAAAAAAAAACAAATAGACCTCATACTTAAACAAAATACAACAAATAGAACAATTATAAAACAAGTAAGTCCATAGTTAATAAGTCCAAGTAAAACAAATAGAAAATAAACAAGTACAATTCATTGACAACAAACAAATAAGTCCATAGATAATAAAAAAATAATCAATCCACCATCAACATCCATTATCTCAAAAATATATGTTCTTGAAAGTAAGGGTTTGGCCCAAAGTTTCCATCAAACCTATACAAAATTACAAATGAGAAATTAGAAAACAAATCATTTTAATCATTGATGGTAAGGATGAATACACTTAAATGTTACTTACATGCAAACATAATTCTTCATACCATTTTAAACTTGAGCTTCAAGGTATGTCAAGTGAAATGTCAATTAGTTTCTTCTCCTTCTAATATATACAAAGTGAACAAAGAATAGTCAAAAATTACATTAAAACAAGAAAAACCATGAAAAATAAAAAATTATATTAAAGCAAGAACAATTATAAACTCACTTTGTTTTTCTTCTTCACTCCATGAAGATTTCGACACCAATCTCCTCCACAAAGCAATGCTTGCACTGTCTCTGGAGCCAATGAAGAACGATAAGTATCAATCACTCTACCACCTGCACTGAAAGTAGCCTCTGAAGCCACTGTAGTGATAGGAATAGCAAGTATGTCACGAGCCATTCTTGACAAGATGCGATATTTTAAAGTACTTCCCTTCCACCATTCTAAGGCATTAAATTGACCAGGATTTCCTTCAAAAATGAAACAACCTTCAGCTAAGTATGCATCCAAATCTGACTGTTGTGGAGAGGCTTTTTCAATAGATTTCACATAACTTGAAAATTCGGACCAACCTGACGAGCCTTTGCCACTAGTACCAACATCATCATTATTATGCATTGGAGTTTCACCACTATGCTCATTGCCATGTTGATATTCACGAACATATTCTTCATAAATCTCATGTAGAGCTTCTCGAACTTTAGCAATATTTTCTCTTGCTTCTCTATCGGAATACATCCTTGCAAAAGTGAAATCAACAACCCTCATTTTGCATCTTGGATCAAAGACGGCGGCCACGGACATGAGCAAATTGCATTCCCCCCAACATTTATCAAATTTAGCCTTCATTTTGCCAATCATTGCTCGAATAAAGTCATTTTCATCATTCGCCCTTTTGTCTAGCAACATTTTCACCAGATAGGCTTCATTGAGAAACAAATTGGAAGTTGGATAATCACTACCGGAAATAATTTTTGTGATGCCATTGAACACTTCTAAAATCACACATATTTTCTCCACCTTTTCCCAATCTTCGGGGCATGGGTAACAATGATAAAGGATTTCCCGATCTTTGAACATTGGAAAAACATCTTTAAATTTCATTGCAACTGATAGCATTTCAAATGTTGAATTCCAACGTGTCTTGCAATCAAGAATAAGTTTTCACTCTGGCAATTGTAGTTGTTGCACAATATCAAAAAATGACTTCAATCTTGCTTCACTTTGATTAATAAACTTCACACTTTCATGAATATCTTCAATTATTTCTTCAATTTCAGAAATACCATCTTGCACCATGAGATTAAGAATGTGTGCACAACAACGAACATGAAATAACTTTCCTCCACAAAGCAGCCTTTTAGTTCTTGAAAATGTGTCTTTAAGAATCCTGATTGCCACATCATTGCTTGAAGCATTATCAACAGAGATAGTAAAAACCTTGTTCTCAATTTTTCCACTTCTTCAAACACTTAAAGATACAATTAGCAATTTCAACACCAAGGCGAGGAGGTAGAAGACGAACAAAATTGATAACACACTTTTGCAATCTCCAATTATGATCAATAAAATAAGCTGTTAAGACCATATACTCGATCTTTTGATTGCTAGACTTCCATAAATCCGTTGTCAAGCTTATCTTGCTAACATTCTTGAGCAATGTTTTCAATTTTTTTTTCGGCTTCATAAACTTGCATACAATCTTTCTTAATAGTAACCCTGCGACAATTTTTCCCATTTAGGCATTCCACATCTTTGCATCATATTAAAACCTTCCTTTTCCATTACTGAAAAAGGATGCTCATGCATCAATATCCAATGTGCAGCTGCTTCTTTCATTTTTGCCATGTCAAACTTGCTATTTGTGAGAGCCGGTTGCATTTCAACATCCCCATTACCTCCTTGTACAGGTTGGAAAGAAATTTTTTGTTTTTGATTTTGATAAATTTTTCTCTTCATGCAAATTGACAAGTGCCTTTTAAATTGAGTTCTACTCTTGCTAGCATTTATAGCCAACTTCCTCTTGCAATGAATACAATCTCCTTTTTTAGAACCATCAAGAAGATCAATTTCTTTAAACTCCAACCATACACTTGAAGTCTTGGCCCTTTTTTTTCTCATTACCTTCCTCTTCTTCCCCCTCACCAAGGTCAATAACATCACAACTCTTTTCAGTTGAATCATTACTTTTATTTGCATTCCCATCATCACCATCAAAACTTTTGCTCATTGAAAAATCACCTTCCAACACGGCCCGACTAGTTGATGAATTCGTTCCGGGCTGAAATGGTGTAGATGAGAAATTTGGTGTGCTTGATGACATATTTCCTATCACAATAAACAACCAAATAAATAAATAAATCAACCTTTTTGTATTAGACATGTAATACTAAAATAAATCAACCTTTTTGATGACATATTGCCTATCACAATAAACAACCAAATAATAGCATGGTTAAGATGTACAACCTTTTTGTGCAAATCTCCTATTGTTTTAGGCAAGCTCAACACCTTTTTGCAAATCTCCACTTGTTTTGTGCACATGAAAGCACCACCACCACAAAGGATGAAAGCACTACCTTAAATTTTTTTAAAAAACAAGCAAATGGTTCGAATCAAATAAATGCAAAATAAACAATGAACTAGTGATGACATAAAACCAAAAATACCTTGTTAATTTGTAGCCACTTGTTCATGCACATGAAAACACCACCAAAACGAATAAAAGCACTACCTTTATTAAAAACAAGCAAATGGTTTGAATCAAATAAATGCAAAATAAATAAATAAATCATGATTAGGATGACATAAAACAAATAAATGCAAAATAAATCAATAAATAAAAAGAATAATAAATAAAAATAATAATCAACAAATTATTAATATATATATATATATATATATATAACATAACAATTGTTTTAATAAACTTCTATTCGAATACAGGTTATATAGCCCAATTTCTTCTAACTTAAAAAAAAAACCCTCATGTATTTATAGACATGGTCCATGCATGATGTGTAATCATAAGTCCATATAGTTTAATTCAATTATATATAAATAAATAAAAATAATTCAAAAAATAGAATTAAACTATATAA
This sequence comes from Dioscorea cayenensis subsp. rotundata, assembly GCF_009730915.1. Taxonomy (NCBI): domain Eukaryota; kingdom Viridiplantae; phylum Streptophyta; class Magnoliopsida; order Dioscoreales; family Dioscoreaceae; genus Dioscorea; species Dioscorea cayenensis. Next base: position 13,992,174 of record NC_052471.1, read on the forward strand.
ATAAATAAAACTAATTCAAAAAATAGAATTAAACTATATAAATAAATAAAACTAATTCAAAAAATTGAATTAAACTATATAAATAAATAAAACTAATTCAAAAATTGAATTAAATTATATGGACTTATGATTACACATCATGCATGGCTGAAAGATTTGATTATATATACACATCAGCAGTCAAAGATTTGAATAGCAAATCAAGGGGAAAATCCAAAATTATCAATGAGAACTGAAAGGCTTCTCCCACACAACACAATCACCACATTGTTGTTCTTAGAATTCATACCAAACTAACTAGCAGTTAATCTATGAACATTTGTTCAATTGTTACCAATCATTCTATCAAAATGTCATACAAAGATAATATGCTTACCATATGGCTTCAATTGCTTTGCCCAGGAATGAAATTGAAGGCTGGTGAGCAAGCCCTTGACTGAGATCATACACATTCAAGGTGACCTTGTTAGTTGTTACCCTCCTGCAAAATTTTTTTCACCACTCAAATCAATGAAGATCAAAACACATTGAATTCTAACAATGAAGAAAAAATCGAAATTGAAAACAATTTCAGTAAATACCTTAGTCATGCTCAGCTTTATAATTCTTTAAGCTCTCAATGTGAGATTTCAATTCAAGAAAACCTACAAAGCTCAAAAGATCAATGCCATTTCAAAACACAAAAATATGATCAATTAGCAGCAAGAATACTGATTATAATGCAGATCAGGAAGCCGTATGACAAAAAAAAAGCCTTTTTCACAATAAAAAACATAATTACAAGGATCAAACCCAGATTTAGAATTGTATGAGCTCTCGATGTGAGATTTCAATTCAAGAAAACCTACAAAACTGTAAGCCATACATTGATGAGAAAATTACCTGATCACACCTTTGATATCGCCTACGAGCTTAGAGCGAACTGGAGACGAAGAAAGATAGAGAGAAAGAGAGCGCGAGATGAAAGAGAAAGAAACTAAAAAGCCATCATCGTCGATTCGTTGCAAGCTCACTACTTGGTTTGGCACCTCACCGGTGACGACGTCTATTGAGTTATCAAAGATTCAGGCTAGGGTTGAAGGATGGGGATGAATCGGGCTAGGGTTAAGTTTTTTGTAAAAAACACTGAAAGGGGCGGCTCACAGTCACGGGCTCAGTTCTCTTTCTCAATCGTGAGAATGAGAGAAAATTTTTTTGTTAAAAAATATTAATATTTTAACTTTAAAAAGATATAATGATAATTATATAATAAATATTATATTATATATATATGTCACTACTCGATTAGGCTCGCGAGCACTCGAGCCAAGTATCTAAATACTCAAACTCGGCTCGTTCGACTACTCGAGCTCGGCTCGACCATGACCGAGCCGAGTTCGAATTTTCACCGAGTCGAGCCCGAGTAGCTTGCGAGTAGAGTTGTATCATTTACACCCCCAATTGCTGGGGAAATATTTGGCGCCTAAAAATTGCTCCTAGGCCTAAACATTTCCTCTGGTTGCTCCTCCATAATGGTATCAAAACATATGAATATTTATACAGGTTGAATCTTGGTCCTCAAACTCTCTGCAGATTCTGTAATCTTGATTTTGAAACCACTGAACATCTATTCAATATTTGTCCCAAAGCCCAGTTAATTTGGAGATTGATTAGTAATGCTATTGGCAAACAAATTCTTTTCCATGATGGTTTTTTAACTAGAAACTGGCTTAGTCCGGCAAATCCTGATCTTGATAAGCGTGAAGAATCAATGATTGTCGTTGCTTCTTGGTTTCTTTGGTAGGCAATATGCAATCTAATTTTTCGTAATGAAGCTCTTGACTTTCAAACTATACCAATCAGAGCAATTAACCATGTTAGGGAGTATTCTCAATCTTCTTCCTTTCAATTTGGGAAACAGCTCATCCTTAATAATTTTACAATCACTGACAACCCATTTCTCTTTGTATCTTCAGTGGGTAACTGCGAGGCTGAGACCTATGGTGCAGGATTCTATCTTACAAATGGCAACTCCTACTTCATTTGTGCAGATTGTTGTAACAATCATGCTGAGTCGGTTATTGAAGCTGAGGCACAGGAGCTCATTGCGGCATTTGGCAGCATTAATGCATTGGACCTCCAAACTAACACAATCTTCATAGCAAGCCCTGATCTTTACAGTATCATTATGGCTAATAATTCACATCATGCATGGTGACTTAATCCTTTGATTACATGTATTTCCGATTATCTGTTGGGCTTAGGACATCCGCAAATCCATATCATCCCTAAACCATGGTTGGCTGCTGCCACTAGCCTGGCCCTCCATGGTGTTAATTCTCACATCCTTACATTATTTCATCAGGCAAGGATCTTCCACACTGGCTAATGAAGCTGTTCAACAGATTTAGAGTTAGTTTGTAGCTTTGTCAATCTTTCTTTGTATGGTTACTGTTTTCAGTCTTTCTTTGTATGGTTTATAATTTAGAACTCTTGTTATCTCTTCTTTTATATTAATAAAATAGCTCTGTGAGCTCTTTCCCTCAAAAAAAAAATTTTGATTAGGAATAATACTTCTCTCTTTACATTACTCCAAGGCAACTCGTGTTGCAAGTTTGGCATGATGGCTTGTTTCCATCATTGCAGAAGAGGTTCCAGCTAATACAATAAATTGTCCACCAGCAATGATAATGAAATCTAATCCACAAGACAAATCCCACAATGCATCACACATAATAGATATAACTTATTTATGAAAGGTGGTTGGAAGGTACTTCCTAAAGTTGTTCCTTTTTCTTTTCGAGTAGTCCATGGTATCCTTGAGTGGCAACTGGAAAGTGTGCCGCATATTCACTTTATTCTTACCAAAGACTAGGTCACATCTAGATTTCTAAATTGCCCAAGTGCATGAAGACATTAAATCTTTTAAGCCTTTACTACCCAGCTTGGATTGCCATTTCTTGGAAAGGCAAGATCTTTCAGTAAATTCACCCACTCTATTAAGATTGGTAGCCCGTAAAAACACTCACCAGATCCCAATATCTTTTTACTCACTTGACACTCCCAAATAATGTGCTCATCAATCTCTTCTAATAAATCACAAAATGGGCACATCATTTGGGGCCAAATGTTAAGTTTATATAAAAAACTGAAAGTGGGAGTCCGACCATGAAATAGCCTCCACATGAAGACTTTAACATGAGGGTTTACATATAACCTCCAAATCATATACCAACCATCCCAAAAATCCATATCAGAGCTACTACTCCGATTAAAAAATTTATTGATTACATTGGAGATCCTCGTAGAAGTACTACAATGAAGCCAAATCCAGTTATTTGAACAAGTAAAATCGAAGATAATTTTAGAGACTTTGCTCCAATCAAAATGGGTGCTAAGGCAAAGAAGCCAACTCCTCACAGTTGAGCTTATTGTCTTGTAGGAAGTCAAATAAATTCAAGCTCTCAATTGGGAAGTCCATATTAAGATAAGAGGCTTATAGACCAAGGGAACATCATAGCACCAAGGATCATTAAGAAAACTAGTGGTGCTAGGGTTGCAATAATTAATCCAAAGGTTAGATCTCATTTCAGTAATAGTTTCGTACATCACTTTGAAAAACCAGGTAGCGTTCTTAGTATCCAAGTTGGCCCAAATGTTTAAATTGTCGTATTTGAGATTCATAACATGAACCCAAAGTTTATCATCAAAATTGAAGACAACAAAAATATTTTTGGCCATTAATACAATCTTGGCACACTTAAGGTTCCTAATATCCAAACCCCCCTCGGTTTCAGCAAGTGTAGTAGTGCTCCAACCTAAATAGTGGGTTCCACTAGGATTGCCACCCTTACCCCATAAAAAAGATCTAGCAAGCTTGGAAATCTTATCCAAAACAGTTTCAGGGACAAGATAACAAGATAGCAAGTAAGTAGGGATTGAGAGAATAGAGTTATTGATCAAAACTGCTCTGCCAGCAAGAGAAATGGCAGGATGATCCCAAGAATTAATACATTTAGAATCTCTATCTAGAGGTGTCAAACGGGCCGTGCCGGCCCGGGCCCGGCACGGCCCGGCACGATTTGGGCCGTGCCCGATCCGAGCAGCGATGCTGCGATGATCGTGTCAGGGTGAAACGCGCCCGAAACCTCGCCGAGCCGAGGCCGGTTCGTGGCCCGTGGGCGGCCCGGCCGTGACCCGTCTCGGGCCGTGCCGGCCGAGCAGCGGGCCGGCCCAGGCCGTGACCCAGTGGTGGCGGTTGGGCCGTGCCGACCCAGACACTGGGCAGGCCACTAACTGATCCACTTCTTATTTTTTTATTTTTTTATTTTTTTGTGTTAAAACTTTGAATTTATTTTTTTCTTTTTTTGCTTTGATAGAAAGACATTTTTTTACCCATCCCAACAACTATCTAACGGCTAGTTTTATGGGTATTTTTAGTCTTTTTGGTGTAAATGACAATTTTGCCCTTTACAACAACTATAAACGGCTAGTTTATGAGGGCATTTTTGGAATAAAAATATTAAAAAAATTATAAATACCCCTAAATTCAAACTAAAATTTCCACACCAAACTCTCTCATCTCTCAATCTAATTCTCTCTTTGGCTTCTAAGTGCAACTTCCAAGCTTCAAGTTTGCAAATCCAAGTTTCAAGTTCATCATCAAGTATCTCAATTGCACTCAAAAGAAATCGACACCAAAAATCGACTTCGTAAATTATTTGTTAAAGCAATTGAGGTAATCCGTTGATTCTTAATTTTTTTAATTTTTCATAATGGCGGTTCTTCTCCCAACTTTCCCTCCGATAATTCTCCGTTTGGTTTTTATGAAAATGCCCCGTTAAATTCTCCGGATGATGATGATGTTGTTATTGAGACCCCAAATATTGGGCCATCAAGTGACAACCCTCGAAGCTCTAGAAAAAGCGAACTTCGGGGTTTGGCAATTTTATGACATTGTTGATTTTTCCGAACAAAGGCACTTTCGGGCGGTTTGTAAAAAAATGTAAAAAGATTTTTTTCTTGCCAAACTTGGAGGACGGGGCATTTAAAAAGACATGCCGATAAGCATGCCGCTGAGCCACACGATCCCACACAAGCGCAAATTAGTTTTACCGATTCGAGTATTGGAAATTTTTATTTTTTTAATAATGAAAATGCAAGAAAAGAAGTTGCGAAATTTATTGTTCAAAAATGAGCAACCTTTTTTTATCTTGCCGAAAAATCCCAGCTTTTATAAAAAAATGCTTATTCGAGGGTTTTAATCCAAATTTTAAATCGGTTTCAAGAAATACTATGAGAAAATATTGTCTTATTATTTATGATGATTATAAACAAAAAAATTAATTTCGAATTATCTTCTTGTTCTTTTTAAAAATTTCTCTTACTTGGATATTTGGTCTTCTCAATTTCAAAGCGAATTATCTTTGTGTTACCGGTCACTATATTGATAATAATTGGGTTTTGCAAAAGCGTATTTTTAAGTTTTTTTGAATTAGAACACCGTCATACATAAGTGTTATTGCAAGTTATATAACTCGGGCTATTAATGAGTATAATATTTCGAGTTCTATATTTTTCAATTAGTTTTGGATAATGCTTGACAAAATAACAATGCGGTCGATCTTTTTAAAAAAATGAATTTAATGCCTTTATTTTTCCGGGGCTTTTTTTCATGTGCGTTGTGCTTGTCATGTTTTGAATTTATGTGTTAAAGATGGTTTAAAAAAATAATTGAGCCCCATATTAAAAAAAGTTCGAAATTCTATTTTTATATGTTCAAAATGGTTCAACCCGAAGACATGATTTTTCAAGCTTATTGTTCGGAAAGGGGAGAAAATGTAAAAGATATATCATTGATGTTGAGCATAGGTGGAATTCAACTTATGAAATGTTGGAGTGTGCTTATAATGATAGAGATATTATTTCTATGTTTGTTAATGAGAGATTTCCCAATGATCATGTCACTAATTATGATTGGGAAGTTTGCCATTTAATTAAGGAATTTTTGGAAATTTTTTATGCTTCAACTAATATTTTGTCCGGTGTTTATTATTCCACTTCATCTATTATTGTCAACCAAATATTTTTTATTAGTGAGGTTTTTGCAAAATATAGAGAAGACCCTAATTTTGCTCCTATTATTGCTCCCATGGAGGAAAAATTTAAAAAATATTTTGGAAAAATCGAACCACTTCCTATTTTAGCTATGTTTCTTGACCCCCGTTTTAAAATTGATGGCACTTTTTGCATAATTGATTCTTATGATAATAATATGGATCTTGATCATTCTCTTTTGAAAGAAAATTATCGTTCTTTATTTTATGACATGTATAATGAATATCATAGAAAATATGGTGATAGAAGGACTTTCAATATGCCTCAATCTAGTGAAAGTTCCTCTTCAAGCACCAAAAATAGATCCGCCACTTATGTTGTAAATATAATTAACAAAAAATTTTCCATGGGTGCTTCTTCTTCTTTTTCTTCTTCTAATTCTAATACTAGTACTTCTTCTACTTCTCATGAAATAAATCATTATTTAAATAATAATATTAATAATTTTCTTACATCGGAAGAAATGGATAAGTTTGATATTTTGACATGGTGGAAACAACAGGCGCATAGTTATCCTGTACTTGCCGCCATGGCTCGTGATCTGTTAACTCCACCGATGTCTCACGGTAGCATCGAGTCTTGTTTTAGTGCGGGGAAAAAGAGTATTGGATGATAGGGAGGAGCGGAATGAATAATCAAAGCGAGTGCAAATGTGCATATGTCGAAGGATTGGCTGAGATCTTTGAAGATAGATTGCAAGGGCTAATAGAACAATTCACCCACGATGGCGTGAGAAGGCATATATCACGTCTTGGCGTAGAAGAAATAAATTGATGAGCCTCAACTCTCAAGCTTGGAACATGCCAAGATTAATCCTTTATTCCTTTTTTTATTGTTTCAAATGTTCAAAGATAAGTATTTTTGAGTTTATTTCAAAAATTCAAATGATAGTATGAATCTATGATACTAATAATTAATTGTTATTTTTGCAATTTTTTTTTAAGATTTTTATTTAAATATAAAATATATATTTAAGTATTTAACTAATCTTTCATTCTTTCTTTCTATGTTTCTCATTAGGGTTAGCTCCTTAGCTTGGTGACTTGGTCCTTGACTCCTTGGAAGCCGGCAGCCGCCAGCCGCCTAGCCCTCCCCTCATCGCACGCCGCACGCCGCACTCGCCCGCTTCAGCGGTTCAACCGCAGCGCCCGCACGCCCAGCCCTCCCCGCACGCCCAGCCCTCCGTCCTCTCCGATCCCCAAGCCAAGATCCTCTCCTCCTTTCCCTTCTCTCCTCCTCCCCTCCCTCCTCCCCTTCCACCCCTTTCCTCCTCTCTCTCCTCTCCATCTGGCCTCGCAAATCCCTCCGGCGCCCCTCCTCCTCTCTCCTCCTCTCTTCTCTATATATTAATGACAATTTGTTCTCAAGGACTGGTCTTTCATTTGGAATTTGTGAATGCTTTATATTTGTTCTTCTCTTCAAATTTGTATCTTTTTCTTTATCAAATACATTGTAAACTAGCAAAATATTTACCTATTTGTTTTATTTGGGAAAAGAAACTAGCTTATGTTGAGTGATTTGAAGATAGATAGTGTATGGATTGGTGATCTCTCCTATTTCATCTTCTTCTAAGTTTATTTCTACAGTTATAACTTGTCTTATGGTTTACACCTTGATATTCTTGGATTTGTTCATTCAATGCTTGAGGTCCAAGATGGAAATTCGGAGGTGAAACAACACTTGGAGAGTATTCTTTTTCTATTTTTGTGTTCTTAAATTTGTATTAATAAATCTCATGCTCTCTTGTTTGAGTTGATTACGTAAACTCTTCATCTTTATGAGACCAAGTTCTAATGTGATTTTTCTTCTTTTTTTAATGCTTGTATAGTTCCTCACTTCCTCTTTCTTGAGTGAGAATGGTTCTTGTTTTTTTGGGTTATTCACTTATTTGAATATTTATGTTGAATCGTTGATCGATGATTTCAAGTCATTTAACTAAGGATTTAGATTAGGAAATGGATTAAAACTCAAAAAGCCTCGAAGGATTTGATTTCAAAGATAAATAGATAATGATAAATGATAATATAGTTTTTTTCAATTATAGTAAAATTTAATTTATATTTATATTATTTAATTATTAGATAATGTTTCTTATATTTTTAAATTTTTAAATTTTTTTCTGATTTTTTTATATTTTTTTATTTTTTTAATATTTTTATATTAAAAAATATTAACGGGCCGGCACGGCACGAGCCCGCCAAAGTGGGCCGTGTCTCGTCTTGGGCCGACCCTCCACCATTTCGAGGCCGTGCGCGGCCCGCACGACTAAAAGCCATGGGCGGGCCGGCGGACACGCTGCAGTCTCGGTGCCATGGGCCCGGGCCGTGCCGGCCCATTTGACACCTTTATCTCTATCTATGATATATTGACATTAATGGACTAACAACCTCTTCGAGAAATAAGGCCTCCCAAGTATTTAAATAAGAAACTGCCTAGTTTCATGCCTAGGATAGTCTTAATAGCACTTGAAACTCTACTATTACCCCAAATAGTTTTAGATTTATCTGGATTTTCTTGTTGACCAATGAGTTTGCTATAAATGTCAGGACAAAGTTTACAGTTTCTAGCAGCTATACGAGGGGCTCTAGTGATGATGATGAGGTCATCAACAAACACGAGATGATTAAAGTTCGTATTTAATCTCTCATCAAACCGGGGAGTCATATATAATCTTAATGCATGGTTAAGGATAGCACTAAGGTTTTGGGAGACAAGCAACAAGAACAGGGATACAAGGTCACCTTGTCGAAACCCTTTATGCCCACTAATCCAATCGGTAGGTTACCCATTAATCAAATAGGAAAAGCTGGTCGAGGTGATACAAGTTTTAATCCAAGCTATCCAATAATCTTGAAAGTTCATATTCCTAAGGGTGGCAAGAACAACATCCTACTCTATAGCATCATATGCTTTATCTATGTCAATTTTGAGTAACATCCTAAAGGGGTTTTGGGTATTTGTCTCTAAAGAATGAACAATTTCTTACACAGCTGAAATATTGTCAAAAGTGAATCGACTGGTAAGAAAACCACTTTGCTCTGGGCCGATGAGCTCATGGATCACACATTTCAAATGGTTAGTAAGGATTTTAGAAATAATCTTGTAACAAACATTACATAATGAGATGGGTCTAAAAGCCACAACACAAATAGCACAATCCATCTTAGGGATTAAAATGACAAAGGTTCTTCCTTAGGCCCTAGGAAAAGAAGTAGGCTTGAAAAAATAATGGATGGCATTAAACAAAAGGATCATGAACAATGTCCCAGTAAAAAAGATAGAACTCCACGTTTAGCCTATTAGGCCCAGGGTGTTTTACCTTTGCATTAAGACTTTAGAGTGAGAAAGATATCCCTCATGGCCATAGGTCTAATAAGGAGAGTTCTATCAGAGTCATTTAAAGTCTCGAGGTTCCTATGCAAGGCATTAGCAAGGTCAAGAACACTAACTCGAGAAGTCCACAAACGACTATGGAAATCAATGAAACAATTACCAATGCTAAGATTATCAAGTATGAATAATTCCAGTGTCATTCATAATGGTAAAGATCCTGTTCTTATGGTTTCTAATGCAAGCATGCTTACGAAAGAAGTTGGTGTTCATGTCACCATTCTTAAGCCACATTAACCTAGCTCTTTGTTCCCAACGGATAGAATTTTGCTTGAGCAAGGCTGAATGTCTGCTACAGAGAGATATAAGAGCAAGACTAGAGCCATCCAGAGGTTTATTAGAGGTTTCAGTAACTTCCAAGAGACTAATGTCAAATTCAGTATTTCTAATGTCTGTTTCTAGAGGGGTTAAACTAGAAGACTTCCAATTTAATAAATAATTCTTAGTACAGACAATCAAGTGAGTTAGAGCATGCATAAGAGAAGTACCAGGTGTTAGATTCCAAGCTCTATGAATAGAATTGTGGCAACCATGGTATTCTAGCCAAAAATTCTCAAATCTAAAACTCTACTCCTATTGTTGGAATGAAATTTTTGGCATTTAAAAATAAGGGAGCATGATCAGAATGAACCCTAAGAAGGTGTTGGTTGTAATAGGAGTCAAAGTTAGTAATCCTAGAGGTGTTGGCCAAGAATCTATCCAGGCGGACCCATCTCCTTGATAAGCCTCTATGCCTTGCACCAAGTATAATCAGGCCCAACAAACCCTAGGTAAAGAAGGTTATTTCTAGTGACAAAATCATTAAAGGTCCTAGATTTAGCAACATAACTAATAAAATTACCACTCATATGCTCTTGAGGTAGGAGGATAGCATTAAAATCCTTAGTAAAAAAGCTAATGTAAATTAAGCATCGAAATACCAGATAAATCATTCTAGACATTTTTCTAAACAAATTTTTTTTGAGAATTATAAGTCTTAAGCGCACAATCTTAGTGGATGGAGAGAGAAATGGACAAAATGAGAAAAGTGAGCTAAATGTTCATTAAATTTTTAATTACAACAATTTTTCTTGCTCTCTATGAAATGGTTAAGGTGGATACTTGTAATGGAACCGAAGGAGTATTATTATTAAATAATGTTTACTTAATATATAACATTCTTTCATGCCCCGAGCCCGGTCTAGGAGCCCCACGTGTAGACAAACGGCCTCATACCCACGATGGGTGAGACCAAAGTGAGTATGCAATGGCTCATAATCTGTCTTAAAATAGAAGATAACATCTAAAAAAAGTATAGATTTCAAAGGAAAAATACTACAATGTCTGGATACAAGAAATCTAAAGTAACCAGGTTAATAAAGACAACAATTATTCAAATGCAAGTTTTAGGCCTACTAGAAGGGTAGAACATTATTAACTTGCTAAACTAAATGGCGCTTCGCTCAACAATCCCCACTAAGCTATTCACTAAATGTGCCTATGCCTGATCTGAAAAATGATGAAAACACATTTATGAGCTTAACAACCCACTAAGTAACCACTAAGAATATTGGGATCATGGCAATTCTCAAAATTCAGAATTTAAGTACAAATAATAAAATATAGTACAATACTTGTCAAAATACAATTCAAAATCAAAGTAATTTAGAAAATATTATTTTGATAGATAATCCAAAATATATGTCCCTTAGTTCACTATTACTGAAATAAAATATTAGAGACCATTTATTTAAATTATGTGACCCGAGTCAAAGGTTCAGAGTTCATTTATTTACTCTTGGTGACCCGAGTCAGATTGTTAGAAATTGTTACTCTTTTACTAATGGAACGGTGCTGAAACTATGGTATCTTATCAGAGTTTTATGTTCACACGATCAGTGTTTAACCCCAATTGACAGGGCTAGTGTATAGTTAATTGGAGGCTAACATTTTAATGTCAAAATAAGCTTAATACCAAAACTTAAACAAACTATCGAATTGCATAGCCATTCAGAGTAATCCATGAGCAAGAAGAAATACCAACATTCACATGATCCCATTTTATAGTAAAAAAATCCAATTTTTCCAAAAATAAGTAGCACTCTAAATAATTCAATAATTAATTTACAAATGTTTCTATAATTAAACAAGTAAAAACAAAATTAACAAATAAATAAATAAATGAACAGTAGCTAACAAGGTAATAATTATTCAAATAAATAACTAAAATATAAATAATCAAATAAATAAATAAATAAAAATTAATAATTTTTGAAAAAAATAAACAATAGTAGGTACTAAATTCAAAACCCAATAGCATTTAAATAGTGTATGAATAGTTTTGAAACAAAAGCAAATTAATTAAATAATTATGTAAATAATTGCCAATATCTAGAAATTTCATATATACATATATACATAGTTATATATGGTTTACTTACCTCAAAGCCTTCAAATTCTAACCCACTTGATAACCAAAATCAACCCTTCACGAAAGGCTCTAAAAACATAAAATAGACTCCAATTGCTCAGTATTTCCTAGTATCATACCATCCATAAGCCGTGTCAAATTTAATTGTACAGTATGCTTGCCAGGAATTTCCCTAACATAACAACAATACATTAGCTAGGTGATTATAACAACGAAAGGATGCCACCTATTATAAAGAATATCCACCTATAAGACACTAGTTTTTGCTAAAGTTACAAGGCATTGCATACTACTTATAAAACACTAGCAATTAGAAATGCTCAAGCATAGAGAACCAGTCGCACCTACTAAGCCCAAGCATTCAATGGAGGATGCATGGAAAACAATAAATAAAACTAAAGAAAGGTAGCTACATCAAAAGTTTTATAGCATGTGAGAAGAAACACCTATCCTACAAAGCTAAAATAGAGACATGAGCATGCATTGATTGACTAAGGATCCTATGGGTTGAATGAGCCAACAACAATTGAAAACAAAAAAACATTTAGGTTAGAGTCATGAGCTAAGCTCTCATAATCAAGTTCCTGGTTCTCAGCTCCCAAACATGGATGGTTAAGATAGTAGCTTTCATTGACTGCCAAACACCAAGAATAAACAATGAATTTCTACAAACATGAGGATATAAATTCTACAACCCATGTAATAATGCCACATCCCCTCCTTCCCTCCCTCTTTTAAAATATAGCACATAATATCAGAACAATACAACTCAATAGACAATAAAACAAACATTTCATATGCAACAACATTTGTTAATTAAAACACACCCTACTATATCATCAAAACCCATTATAACCACTAAATCAAAATGGTTTCCATAGCACAACATAAGTAGATCAAAATATAACACTTCTAGATTATATAGCACCCAAACAACAACTAAAATACGTGGCTTACTTTAAGTATAATTACAAGTGTTAGCAAGGAAGTAGGCTCTGCTAATACATCACATGCTTAGAATAGAAAGGATTCTTTAACAATTAACATAAAGGCATATAATCAACACTCCTAAAACCCAAGTCATGAAGAAAGTCCAACTATTAGGCTATTTCAATCCTCTACCAAATAACAAAATGTCAAAAATCAATCACCACCAATGCTACAAAACCCAATAATCAACCTAGCAAAAACTAAAAATTTTCATCCACGACTCAAAACATATAAGATGCACAATAATAAAATTCTCATTATAAAAGATATGGACATTTTTATGGCAGGTGTATTCTTATAAATGAAAGAAACAAATAGAAATTTGATAAATGCATTTGATATGTTTTTGGACATGCATAACACTGTACAAATACTATTCGTGGAAATATTGGCCTTGCATCTTTTGCAGCATTGCTATCTCTTGAATGTCTAAATTTATGTATATTTTTGTAGCAGAACATATGGCTAAATATTTTTCTTCTGTTGATATAGAAAAGACCTTAAATATAAGTAGATGGAACAAAATATGAAAAGAGGTATATATATATATATATGATGTTGATTTGTAAATAATTCCTCATATTTTTAATATAATAGATGGAAAGAGAAATGTTAAAGCAGATGTCATAATGTAAAAAAATATGTTGTAGGTGGGAGAAATCGAGTATGCAAACCTTGATAAGTTCTAATGACTATTCCTGCAAAAATTAATACTGGATTTGAAAACATGTAGGCCAACTCATCAGCATTTAATTTGCTAAAATAGTTTTCCCAGATAATTACTCTAATTTGCTCGCAACTACATAGTGATAATTAGCAAAAATTGGCCTATTAGGATTTTTAAATTTACGTTATTTTTTCAAAAGTAATTTGTAACATATAGTTTTACCTTTGTCTTCTCAACATTACATCTCTTTTGAGTGATCCTATTTTATTGAGTCAGCTGATCTGTAATAATTGGTCCAATAAATAACAAAACACTGATTGTATCTGTAAATGTAGAATAAATTGAAGGGATTAGTGCAAATGTGGGCCGTAGTAAAACAATTTTTTCCCCCAAAAAGACATAGTTTATGTTATATGTAGGAAATCATTAAGATGTGATGTTATCTATCAAATACTGTCAAAGTTTGCTAGTTCTGGAAACTCGTCATCTGTCAAGAAGTCAAAGTAATGGTTGGGGGTAAGGAGAGGGATAATCAGGAATTCGTTTTATTAAAGTGTTTTTATGAAAGAATATGGCATATTCTTTAGTAATGAAAAAGTTTCTAATTTTCAGTTTTAGGAGTTGAAATCTGGAGATTTCATAGAGTTCACCTTTAGATAGTAATGCATAAATTTAATTTCTGCACTAAATTATTAGAGTAAACTACCTTTTTTTTTCACAAATAATGCAAAATTTCACTAGGGACCAACATTGTTATTAACTATAATGTATACTTTGGTGTAATATTGTTTATTTCTTAACATGAATAGTCTGCATGATTATTACAACACTTTATATATTATTATTATTATTATTAATTTTTATCAAAGAATTTTAAATCACAATTGCAACTATATACTATGAAATTATATTAATATAAATAATAACTGTAAATGTCATACTATATTATACTATATTAATGCATAATAGAGTAGAGTAAGAATGCATGCATCGACATGATGGAAAATAAACAATATTTGATGATGCAAATACATAGAAACAAACAAAGAAATTAATTAAAAAACCTTAAAGCTCGGTTGTTGTTAGTGCAGTCGATCCCATCTCACTCACATGACCTTCTGCTATAGTTAGGTGTCAATTGATTAGTTATTTAAAATGTCAAATTCCTAAAAAGGGTCTTATTCTTTCTAAACTTAACAAAAAAAAAAATATCCTAATCATTTTCTATGTGACTATGAAGAGCTTTTCATCAATAATGTTATATTTAATAATATTAGATATTATAAGCTATTAGATTTTAAGTAAATAATAATCCAAGTGATTAAGTTTACCTAAATATTGATTTAAAATCAAAATTAATAATTATTATTTAAGAATGAGGAGTTTACTTATCAATTTAAAAAAAAAGAAAAAGTAATTCTACATCATATCACATCAAAATACTCATATGACAACGTATTGGGTAGTAGTGATCACACCCTAATATCACATAGCATATAGAGAACCACATCTTGTTAGGTTACCGCTAACCCTAACCTTTAAAAATTTTGCCGATTGTTGCAACACACGAGAAATGCTATTCGAGCCAAACTTGCAGTCTAAATGATTTGGATGGCCATGTGGTCTCCACGCCATCCCCTTTTCTCTCTCCTCATCATACTCATTAAACTAAGAAAACAATAATAAAAGAAATTGAATCATGTCTCTATCTCCATCTTCTTCCCTTTTCTCTCTCGAATCTCATCTGTTCTAGCGATGTCTCCTTACTTTCCTTTACTCCAAGAAAAAAAACCAACTCTTTTTTCAGCGCCACTCTACATAAACTAAGTCAAACCCCTGGCATCTCTCATTGGTGGCACTTCTTCTCTTCGAGGAATGATGGGGTCTTGTCTCTACTTTGATATCGGCAAGAAGGCGAGAGGTGTTTGATGGTTTCTTCACTCTTTTTTTAGTGATTTTTCTCTCATTTTTTTGTCTTTTTTTTTTTCTAATTTTCTCTTGGTTTTTTGGCATTTCTATTGCACAAGGACTACATCACTGCTCAAAAGCTTGATGCCATCACCTACACTACTAATGGAGTTGTGAGGATTTCTCAAATATTTACTTTATTTTTCATATTAGGGTTTTAGTTGAGTTCTCATTTTTAGCTTTCTTTGATTTTTTGCCAAGAATCTTTTTTAGGGCTTTGTTGTGATTTCCTCCTTCTCAAATCTGAACAATTAATATTTATAGCTTGATTGCAAGGATTTATGCAGAATAGGAAAATAGCCGTGAAAGCCCTCTATCTTCCTATTTACAAATTTGCAAATGTTGTCTTAACTTTTCAGATTTGTTACCTGAATTCATTTTGATGTTTCAAATTAAACACAAACCTATAAACTGTGGAAGAATGAATTGAAACACTTTTGATTGTTTAATCTGAAATTGTCTTTTCTCATACTTATTGTACATATCAACAGGCTATTAAAGATAACACATTACAAACAGCAAACATAGCTAAATTACATCTAAATTTATTATTTAGCTACAAAGATGAGTATTTTCTAATTAAAAAAAAAAAAGGTTTCTAAATACAAGAACATACTAAATGTCAGCAAACCAATATACACTTTTGGACAAAATCAATGCACTCCTACCAAAGGAAAAATAGGTTGCATAACAATATGTTCCCATAAATAATATTACAATAATTACAAAGTTCTTAGAAAACCAAATAATGCATCTATCTTTAACCCTTTCCAGCAAGGGTCAAAACAGATGAATGAAAAATGAAACCATAAAAAACATCTTAAATCTCATCATGGGAATCATCACCCTCCTATTTGAAGCATCTCCTATAGCACCACTAGGTCTTTTATACACCATGACCCTAGAAACTAAATTGGTTCAGTTAATCAATAAAATTTAATCTAATTGTATACCAATTGCATGTAAACAATAAATTTAATTCCATAGTAAGTATACATTAACAACAATAAAGAATGGAACAATATTCTAACACTTGAATGTCAAATGACTAGAGGAGAGGAATTTTTAAACAACTAGTATAACACTTGAATTAGAACGGATATTGACTTATGAAGCTGAAATTGATTCATGACCAAATGAAGAAGATATTCCAATTTCATTTGCAAGCATCTATACACTATCAGCAAGTGTCAAATTATTTGATGGTTTACCCTGTTCCATATAATTCAATAACAAAAATCATGTGTTCAACATTGTGCAAATAAAAATGCAATTATAGAGGGTGTTGCACCATGCACTAATAAATAAAGGCATTTCATGTTTTTTAATTACTTGTGATGAACTATCACTACTACTAACATTTTGTCAAGTGAGTTTACAGACATCTACATTCAGCACATTTCGAAAACAATTGGAATTCACCTAATAAGACAAATTATGGTCCAATTCATTACAAACATCGTATGTAATACTATAACAAATACAAATATAGAACAATAGAACGGTACCACACTTTGTTGAGTGCAAAGTTCAAGATGTGTGTCATTTTGCATTTGTACATTAGCCTTTGCTTGAGTTTTCTAAAGCAAATATTACTTGTAGTTCAAAAAAAGATTAAAACATTAGAAAGAAATTATGTCAAATACAAGTACCATTTTTTTTTATTTCTAATGATAATTTCTTCAACTTTTGACTTCATTCTCTTCGACGGTGGCCAGCCTTTACTATGCACTTTTAAAGGAGTTAGAAACTTTGAAGATGCTACTTGATGATGCTTATGATCCTTTTCCAACAACGTTGGTGGTATAACTTGATTTGAATGACAATCTCAATAATTTGAATTATCTATGAGCTTCTCTATTGCCTCATCCGTACACTTCATCAAAAATTATATTTTCAATTAATTTAACTCCAATTTTAGCAACTTTAGATAAATATGAGCAAAATTTATTGTGCCTCACTTTTTTGCTCACTAGTTTGTGTATTTTCATAACAAGTCTTCATGTAAGTATGACACTGTTTCATATCTTTTCTCCAATGGGACAAAATATATTGAGATGGAATCTCTTTCACATTTCTTTCAATAAAAACTTTGCATACATGTCTACAAATAATTCCTCTAAACTCAAGCTCATTTTGATCAACATTAAAACCCACTTGCCTTTCGACTCTACCATCTTTTTTTTTAAAATGTCTATCAGCTGAAATATACTTCTTGCCCTTCTGATCTGATAAATGTAATATTGTAGTATAGTATTTCTATAACTCATCTTGGAATAGCATATAAATTTCATTTGTATAGGCTTCTTGTAGGGGTGTATTCAAGCCGAGCCAAGCCGAGCCAAACTTTCATGTGTTTAGGCCAGGCTGGTGATTAAAAGTAAGAGCTTGAGCTCGGCTCATGGCTCGTATCAAGCCTAATATATTATTTGAGCTCGGTTCGTTTAAAGAAAAGAACTCGAGCTCAGCTTGAGCTCAACTCGGAAAAGCTTGTTTATGGGCTCGTTCAAGCTCAAGTTCGTTTAAATGCTCATTTGAGCTTATGTCAGTTTACAAGCTTATATTCAAGTTTATTCACAAAAGAAAAGAACCTGCATATTCACAAATATTATACCTATGGAATCTTTACATCAAAATAAATTATCAAATGCAATTTTGAAGCTAAAAATATGAAATGACAAATTCAAACATAGTCTTGAAATGAACAACATATTATCCAATACAAGTCATGAAATAACAACAACAAAAACATCATTTGTCCATATTGAAATAACAAGTATCTTTCCCATAATCAAATAACAACAAAGCATAAAAATACTTGAGCCTTCCAAATCCTCACATTTGAGCCTTCCTTCTAAGCAAACTCCTCATAGTTCAAACAAACTCACAAGTCCAAACACATTCATAGAAGCATAATTACCTAAAAACAAAAGGCAAAAACAATGTTATTAACAAATTCAAAAAGTAAAATTAAAAACAAAATGCAGTACTCTTACCAATATTGGTTACTAGTTTTTCCCTATCAAAGATGGCTTCATTTCAAAGTAAATTCAAGGACTTCCTTCTTATTCTACAAAATGCAAATAACACTACAAATGGTCTTACATATAATTCACTTCAAAAATAGAAAAATGTAAATTATTTTTACTTTTTTTTTTTGCTTTTCTTTGAATCCCAAAATAAGCTCTCAACTAATATCCAACACACATTAATGCTTTAACTGTAGCCGGTGATAATGAAGTACAATGCAGCTCAATAACTCTTTTAGTTACACTAAAAGCTGACTCAGAAGGTATTACGGTTATTGGTATGGAAAGAACATCTTGACAAAACCTGAAACTTCAAATTATTAGCTTTCCACCACTCCAAGACATCAAATGGAGGGTCAATCTCATTGTGTATGTAAACACCTTCTTCTACGTACACATCTAATTTTGACTTTGCCAATTGAAAGAAACCCACATTTCTAATGAAATTATCAAATTCAACCCGTTCTCTAGATTTATCAACACTAAGAGTGGATGAAGAGGAAATTGTAGGGCCAAAAAAGTCGACTTTGAGTTTCCATGTCACTTTTAGCCTTGAGAGCTTCCACACACTCATTATAAATCTTGTAAAGTAATTATCAAACATACCTCATCCTATTTGGAACATCCTTTGCTGAATAGAAAAAGTGAAAAACCCATTTAACCAAAGACATCTTATTCCTAGGATCTAAAATAACTACAATTGATATGAATAAATTATTATCACCCTAATATTTATCAAACTTTCTAATCATTCTTCCAACCATTTGCCTCATAAAACCATCATCACTTTCCTACAAAGCTTTCTTCATAGTGGCAAGTTAAAGGAGAAACAAATTGAAAGTAGGATACTCAAAACTTGAAATGACATTTGTAACATAATGAACTTCTTTAAGAAATGTGCAAATAGTTTGGACTTTACTCCAATCTTCCTCTGATGGCAAGTGATGGTAGTTTGAATCTCTTAGATGATATTTCAGAAAAACATCCTTCAAAACCAAAGCTACTGTAAGCATATAATATGTAGCAATCCATCTTGTATAGACATCAAGAATGAGCTTCTTATTTGACAAATTCAACTGCTTAGCAATATCACTAAACATAGTAAGATGGGACACACTTTTACTTATATTCTTCACACTTTTTCTGGACATTGTAAACTATATCACTAATTTCACAAAGCCCATCTTGAACCAAGAGATTTAAAAATATATGCACAACACCTTACTTGAAATAATTTCTCATCAAGTGCAAGTGTATTCTAATTGATCAAATTCAAATTATCTTTCAAAAAACTCATAGCAAGATCATTATAACTAGCATTATCAACAAACACATTGATCAACTTTTTTCCCAAACCCTAATCAGCTATACATCTTTGTAACTTATCACAAATAGCAACACCAGTATGTGGAGGGAGAACAAAATGGAAGCAAAACATACATTTTTGTAATTTTCAATTAGGATCCACAAAATGACAAATAACAACCATATACTCTAAATCTTGCACCGAAGATTTTCACAAATCAGTAATGACAATAGCTCAAACAACTTCTTTCAACAATGACACTACTTTTTTTCTCAATGTCATAAGTAGATACACAATCTTTCTTTGGAATTCCTATACTTATTCTTTCCCAATTAGGACTAATAGTTCTCATAAAATGATTAAAAAACTTCATTCTCACCAAATGAAAATGTTAAGTCATGCAAGAAAACCATTTGGGAATAGGCATGCCGCACCTTTGCTTTGTCATATTTCCAAACTGAATGGCATTTACACTTTCAAATTTTGCCAAATTTGATGAGTAAGTCAGCTGTTTTTGTCTCTTCAACACCAATTGTCATCTCATGCATGCTTTAATGCCGAATAAATAGAGTTGTTGTGCCAAACATCGATAAGCCAAGTTGATGCTTACAATAAACATACTATGCTTTCTTTGTTCCATCCTGACCATCAGGAAGAGTAACTTCTTTGAATTCATCCCAAACTTTAGAGGTCCTCTTTCTCTTCTTGGTTGCAAATGGATTCTTTTTACTTCATCATCTTCAAAATTGATTTGAGATTCATTAACTTCAATGTGATTAGCCTTATTAACATCATCATCTAAATTTCCCACACTAAAATGGGACTACTAGTAGTAGACGATTCATCAACTGATGTAGGAGTAGACATTCTACTAAAAATCTGAAATCATATAAACATTAAATACCCAATTTTCATCTCTAAACAACCGAAGCCAAACTAACATTTTTTAACTTAAGAAAAAAAACTAAACTTACATTTTCCCAACTGTTAGCATCAGCATCGGACATAGCGAGATGAAAAGGAGAGATAAGGAAGATGGGGATGAAGAACAAAGATGTGGGATGGTGGTGGGTGGGCGGCAGCCTTAAGGGGACAAAGAAAAAATGATATGGTTTTAGGGCTATGTGGTGACATTTTGTACTTTTCAGATGTAACAAAATTATGTAGCTTTGACAAAAATGATGTAGTTTGGTATATATCACCTTCTATAAAATCTTTAATATTATACTCAGACCTCATATAAATAATCTTTAAATATTATAACCATATCTCATACAAATGACAATTTTAAACCTTTATTATTATTATTATTATTATTATTATTATTATTATTATTATTATTATTATTATTCACTATGTGTATGATCTATTTGTTAATCCAAATATAGTCTAAAAATATTTTTATTTATAACTTTTACTATATTTGTTTAATATATACATATATGTATACGTTAATTCAATATGTTTATGGTTTCTGCTTATATATGTATATGTACACTTCAAAGATGCAATACATAATTTTGTTATCAAACAGAATTTTAACTTATAGATTTCTACCTAGTATACAACGTTTCCATTTAACATTATAGGTTTCTACTAATAATTTAGTGTTTATAAATGGCATCACCTTTTTTTCCATTTGGTTTCATTTGTTACATGCTCACTTTGATACATACACCAATATGGATTCATTTTTGAAGAGCATATCCTTTACCTGAGACACGTTTCCATCCCAACAAAGATTTATCGGGGTCCTAGCGATCTTTATTTCATTAGAGCATTCTGAAAGTATGTCGATGAAAGCCGATAAATAATGGTTTTTGTATATTGAACACTTCTAAAATACACTATAAAATTTTGCTAGCAAACAAAAATTTTAAATTTACCTTTATAATGAATAATATGCAGAGGATGACAAGTTTGCACTTAATAAGCTACCTATCCACTTATTGTAAAGTTTTTCACTTACTAAACTACCTATCCTCATATTATATAAGATATTCACTTAATATAACATATTTCCATGTATAATAGAAAGTTTCAATTTAACATAGTGGTTATCTACTTATTGGCATGCAATTTTCACTTAATATATTATGGTTCTCTTTAATATTTGTTGTTCTCACTCAGTACCTACCTTTCACACTTATGATAAGCTCAACCTCATAGCCCCCCTTTGCCCACCCCTATCTTAGCTCATGATATATATATGTAAATGAGTTTACAACCAAATTTATAAACTAGTCTGCTCACGAGCTCTATTCAAGAGCTTGTTCACAAGTTGTGTTCATGAGCCAAAACAAGCTGAGTTTTCATCTGCTCAAGCTTGGCTCGTTTATTAATTGAGATTGAAATTGAAGCTCAAGCTTGACTCATTTCGAATATAAGTTGAATATGAACGAGCTCTTATCGAGCCAAACACCGAGCCACTCATGAACGGCTTGGCTCAAATAGAGTCCTAGCTTCTTGTAGTTGCTTTTCAAAATGACAATCAATTAGCATTGGAAAGCTTGAATTAAATGTAGCTAAATCAGCTTTGTTTTCTTTCTCAATCTTACTTTTTAATGCATTATTATACTGCTCCACAAATTACTTTAAGGATGTGTTTAAGCCATTATAACTATCAAATAAAGCAATTATGCTTTCACTTCTTTGAGTGGTAGACATTTCAGCCCAAAGAACTCCTTTAACATATATAGAAGCCCAACGATGACGATTTATATATAAAAAAATCAACCATTCATTTTTTTGATGTTGTAATCTTCTATGATCTTTAACCAAATATTTTCAAATTCTTGAATATCTATTGCCTCATAAACAATAAACTTCAAAATCTTCTTTATTGCTTTGTATTAAGTTAGTCCTACAAGCCTCTCAGGAATTTTCTTCATAATATGCCAAAGATAAAGTCGGTGAAGAGAATTTAGAAAAGCTGTCATGATTACATCTTGAATAGCCATACATTGATCTATCATTATTGCCTTTGGTGCCTTACCCAACATGCATTCCAACCAAGTTTTAAACAACCAAATGTAGGTTTGTGTATCTTCTCTTGATATAATAACCCACATCCAAATAATATTGTTTGCCTATGATGGTTTACTCAAATAAAAGGAGAAAAGAGAGTATCCGCTTTGCATTGGACCTCATTAGTGGGTCATTAGAAGGAAAAGAGTCTCCAAAGGCATCCCTATGAGATTCAAAAGGAAAAATTAAGACGCACTAAAAAAGAGAGTCTACTTTGTATTGGACCTCATCAACGGATTAAAGAAGGGGAGGAGATTTCAATGACCTCCCCATGAGCGTTAAGTGGCAAAAATAAAAAGCTCTAAAAATGAAGATGAATTTACTTCAAAAACCTTGTTGTGAGCATCAAAAGGCAATGATGAGGATACTTTCAATGAGATAATTCATCATGCATTAAACGTCATTAGTGGGTCAAAGATCAGGAGAAGATTTCAAAGACATCTCTGTGAGCGTCAAGAAGCAAGGATGAGAAAACCTCTAAAAAAAGAGTCCACCTTGCATTGGACCTCATGAGTAGTACAGAAGGATTCTCGCAAAATTTAACAAAAAGACCTTTTTTTCACAAAATTCCCCATTTTCCTCATTTTTCCACGTTTTAACCCTATCTGGTCATTTTTTTTCATATTAGACATTGAATTCTTTTTTTTAGACAAATTTCATGATTTATGTAACTAGACCTTCTAAATTTCCACTTTTCACATTTCTCATCAAATTTTACAAATAAACCCTTGGACTCTTTGTTTTCACATTTTCTTGATAATTTTGTACATGGACCCAGAATTTGGTATTTATTAAGTTTTAAAATTTTTATGGACTTTTTGTACACCCCTAAATTTTGTAATTATATGAATTTTCCAATAAACACTCAAATAATCCCCTTTTCACATTTCTTCACGTAAATTTGCAAATAATTCCTCAGATATCTTTTTTCCTACACTTTATATGTACACTCATGCATCTTCTAATCAATGTTTGAAAAACTAGTCCGGACCGGTTGTTTCAACCAATTCAACAAGGAACCGGGCATCAGTCCGATCCAATCACATATATAAAACAATTATTTTACTGACTCGAGGTTGAACCACTTTTGTACCGGGAACCGATAAACTGGTTTAACCGGACCGAATTAAACAATGGTTGGTTACTTTACTTGGTTTACTAACTTTACTTTATAATTTGCAGTACTTACACATTTCATATGTGCAACTTTTGAGTATTTGACCAAGTATCTAGGATTTCTACCCATCATCCTTCTTTCAACTCTCTTTCCCAAAAATCAAAATACCCTAAATTTTGTTCTACAGTTCTTCTCCCTTCTCACTCTTGAAGGGGAGAAGGCTGAGAAGCTGCACCTCTTTATTACTCTTTCTAATCACCGGTGAGTTGTTAATCACTTAATTCTTTGATTATTTCCCACTAAATCCAAGATGAAATTCTATTGCTTTTTATTTGATTCTTTGCTCAATGTTGAATGTTTTATTTTATCTCCATTTAATTTAGTTTGTCATTATAAAGCCTTATTGGAAATATGATAATAGAAACATTAGCATCTTGTTTTCAAACACTTACTAATGTACAATAATAGAACAACATGAATAGAAACTTTCTGATGGCCAAACTACTGAATTTTTAGTGATGCTTGTTGAAAATACCAATTCATTGATTCATTGGTTCATATCTTTGAACAATAACTAATATATAACAAGAGTGCAAAATGAATAGAAACATTAGTATCTCCGAAGTATCAAAATTTTAGTGCTGTTTTTCAATTTACATGATTCGGTCATGGCTCCAAAAATGTAATAGTAATGGGCTCAGTGGGATCAAACCAGAGACCATATCTCTCCTCCCTCCCTACACTAGTGCTACCATTTCCATACACATTACTTTGCACTCTCCACTCCCTTTTTCTTATATTATCTAAGAACTTGAAGCCCAACTCATTAATAAAATTCAGAGAATAAACATCAAGCAGTAACCAAAATGTTTGAATCAAAAGCCCAATACATATAAAAATAAGAAGAAACTACTTCACAAGATGAGGTTTTGAACTATCCATATTCAGAAAATTCATTAATTATTATACCATATGTGTGAGTGTATATATATTTGTATATCATGAGCTTCATCAAGGACCTAACATTCCCATTTAATTATTAACCACACTAGTCTTATGAGATGTAATTATCAGTGTCATATATCTATCACATATGCAAATTGCAAAACAAAGTCATTAATTGAAGAGGCAAATATATAATTAACTCACACTCTGATTAATTATCTCCTCAATTAGTCAGCATGCTTGGTTAGACACGAAAATCAAGTATTTATATAGAGCCTTTCATCAATATATGTTGCCTTTATATCTATTTATAGACCCACATTCAGCCCTAGAACCTTGTTTTGGATTTTGAAACCAATGCGATTATATATATATATATATATATATATTGCAAAATTTCACTAAAGTTGGAAAATTAAGGTTTTGCTTTTTAAAATTTCAGAAATGAGTTCTTCATATTTTTATGTTTCATAGTTTACTTAAATAATTTTTACTTGTTCAGTTTTTATAATTAAGCTGAACATTGAAATTGAGAAGTTAAAATTTGGGAATGGAAAAAACTGATGGCAACTCAACACCATCAAACTTCAAATGAGCAATCTTCTCGATCTATTCATTAAAAATCTAATCTAATGTGGGTTTATATCAGTGAATCAAGAAGTAATGATAGGAAAAAAAATGTTTATCTGTAATTTTTGTGCTAAGATGGTGAAAGGTGGAGGTATCCATAGAATGAAAATGCGTCTTGCGAGTCAAAGGAGTGAAATAGGGCCATGCAAGAAAGTTCCTAGAGATATTCATTATAGGATGCAAGAATGCTTAAGGGAATTTGAAGAACAAAAATTGGCTAATGAAAGGGAAGCAATGAAACCATTTCGTCAAAGTGTGCATCCATTTGAAAGTGACATGGAAGGTCCATATATTGAAAGTCTTCAAGATAGTGGGCCTAGTGATTTATCAAGAAAAAGGTAAAAAATGCGAATTGCATCTGATTTTCCTAGTGGTAGCAAAATTGAATCACAACCCACTATTAAGGCGGCATTGCAAAGCAAAGAAAGGTGGCATGAAGTGGACTTAGCTATTGCCCTGGTTTTTCTATGACGCTTGCATTCAAATAAATGTTGTAAATTAATTTTATTTTTAACCAATGATAGATGCTATAACATTTATAGGTTTGGGATACAAAGGTCCTACCTATCATGCTTTGCAAACCAATTTGTTGGAGGAGTCAAAGAAAGAATTGCAATTGCTAGTTGACACTTATCGAAGTAGCTGGGAAGATTGTGGATGCACAATAATAGGAGATGGTTGGAAGGATATTCAACAAAGATCTTTGACCAATTTTCTTGTGTATTCTCCAAAAGGAATATCTTTCATCAAATTTGTTGATGCATTAGACATAATTTTTAATGCTCAAACACTTTGTAATTTGTTCGCTGAGATTGTTGAGATTGTTGGTTGGAAAAATATGATTCATGTTGTCACAGATAATGCAGAAAATTATAAAGAGCCAAGAAGATTGTGTAATGAGAAGTATCCTAGTATCTTGTGGACACCATTTGCAGCTCATTGTTTGAATTTAATACTGAAGGATATTGCTAAAATGCCTCATATATAAAACCTATCCCAATGTGCATCTTCTATTTCTGTTTTTGTGTATAATCACAAGTGGACTTTGAGTTGGTTGAGAAACATTAAAGGCTGGACCGAGATTCTTTGACCTGGAGAAACTTTTTTTGCCACAACTTTTATTGCTTTGAAGAGTCTTTATGATCACAAGTGTGATTTGCAAGCTATGATTACATGTAGAGATTTTCTTGGTTGGAATGGGTCTAAGACAAAGAAAGTAAAAGAAGTTCAAACTATTGTCTTAGATAATCATTTTTGGAATGATTCTTGATAGCTATCAAAATTGTGTCTCTGCTTGTATGGTTACTACGCATTGTGGATTTTGATGAAAGGCCTTCTATGGGTTATGTTTATGAGGGAATGATTATAGCAACTAAAGCTATAAAAGTGACATTTAAATATGTAAGGAGATTGTACCAACCTTATATCTCATTTTTTGGAAGAACGATGGGAGCGTCAATTGCGTCAAGATATTCATGCCATTGCATTTTGGTTGAATCCAACATTCCAATATGATAACGACACTGTTTACCAACCACCTGATGTTATGGATGGGTTTATTACTATAATTAGCAATCCTCACATTGCACCAAAACCATCACAAAATGATAGCTAAATCTTCTTCTTTCTGAGAATGAATGGGTAGCTTTGGGAATACTCTAACCCAATCTTCCAGCAAAAATACAGGACCAAGTATAATAATATATTGATGAACTCTTTTTTAAATTACTCAGCTTGATATTTTCATGAGGAATATTAAAGTTATTTTTTTTTTAATTTAGATGAATGGTGGAGGTTTTTTGGACATAGTGCTCCTAATTTACAAAAATTGGCTATCAAAACTCTTAGTCAAATATCTTCTTCCTCTGGATATGAAAGAAATTGGAGTGTATTCGAGAGGATACACACCAAACAGAGGAATAGGTTGGAGCATGATAGATTAAGTGATCTTGTCTATATTCATTACAATGTTCATTTGGAAAAATAGGCATGTAGCTAATTTATATGTTATTCATTTATCTAAATAAATTTTACACTTATAATTTTGATAAATTATTTTTTATTTGTAGAAACTTCAACAAGAGCAACTCTTTAGATCCTATTAATTATGAGTGTATTGACAAAATTGATACTTGGGTTGTTGACAATGAGGCTCCACAGGAACCCGAACTTAATCTTGAACAGTTGGAAAACATGGATGCTCAAGGGGAAGAAGAAAAGCAAGAACAAGGAGATGGAGGACAAAATGAAGGTGTTGAAAATATTAGTGTTAAGTACTACGCAATTAGTATGATTACAAGGTAAAGTTTACATTATATTCAATATAAACTGCTTATGAACAGTATGTCTTTTTGATAGATTCACCAAATTATGATGATGAGGATGCTTTGATGGTCAAGATGTAATTAATTTTTCATCCTTTGATGTCAACCAAGGCAATGAGGAAGACGAAATTCATGCCAACATTGATTATGAATGAGATAAGTGAACATGAGATTCGTGGTTAAGGAGAATAGTGTTATCTTTCTAATTTTCTTTGTCTTCCAAATTGAAAAATTATGTTATGGATTGCTTTTTGAAACATGAGCTTATTTTTGTTGTTGTGGTTGTATCTTATTATCTTCCCTAGGCTTGTGAACTTCTTGGATTAGATTTTTTATTCCCAATTTGAGAACATGAGTTTGTTGTTGTTGTGGTGGCAGTGGTGGTTGTGTGGACATTATAGATTGTGATCATATTTTATTTTATTTTCTCATGCTTGTGAACTTGTTTGATTAGATTTGTTATTTTCAATTTGATAATATGAGTTTCTTGTGAGCAGTAGCAGTTGTTGTTAAGTTCTTGTATTTTATTTTCTTTCTCATGCTTGTGAACCCATTGTATTTTATTTTATTTCTCCTAGTCGTGGACTTGTTGAATGGTTTTATACTTTGAAAAATTGAATTTTATGTAAAAGTTAACTACTTCTGAATGGTGATAATAGAACTTTGACCTTATACTATCATGCTTATAGAATTATTTTTTATATCTATTAATTTTTTTATGCTGTATATATTTTGATATATTTTATGATTTTTTCATAATTTTTTAAGTTTTTTTAAATTTTTTTTTTTGAAAAATTTATTTATTTTATATAATTAAATTAATTGACCTGAGTGGTTGAACCATAAACCGGCCACCCAATCAGTTTGGTGACCGGTCCGATTATTTAAATATTGCTCCTAATAATCACTCACTACACCAGACTTCTTCCCGTACCAAGTTTAGGATTTAAGACATGTTTAGCTCTAAATAGGTAGTATGAACCAACACTTCATCGTCTATGAAATCCATGACCCCATTGATCATTAAAGTTCAACACACCCTCCAATCAGAGTGCCCGGCCGCTTCAACATGATACATACATCACTAAATTAATCCGAAAAAAAAACACTTCTTAAAGTTCAACACACCTTCCAATCAGAGTGGCCGGCCGCTTCAACATGATATATACATCACTAAAATAATCCGACTTCTTCTAACATCCTCCTTTTCCTTAGAAATCAGAAACTATGCTAACATGAGCATACAGTAAGCAACAAACAGTAACCATTAGGCTTCACAATCACTTTTCAATATGGATATTTAATGCAAGAATCACAATAGAAGACATATATGAACTTGATAATTTAATTAAAAACAAGTGCACATGAAATCACAATACAATACAAGATATATATGAACTCAGACCTCTCAAACACATGTAAGGTAAAAAATCACTGAGCAATGCCTTAATTCTTTCTCCCTTCTTTTTCTCTGTCCTTTATGTTTTTTTTCTTCCTTGCTTCATTTTTTCTTGTTCACGAAGTTTGAGATCTCTTTTTTTTTTTTAATTTCAATTTTTGAATATCATTTTCTTATCAATATCTTTTTTCCCGTGAATGATTTTTTTAATATTTTTCTTTATCTTTTTATCCCTTTTTTTTTTGAATTTTTAATATATTTTCTCAGGATCGTTATTGTTTCATTCTTAATTTTTTGGATTCTCTTTTTTTTTTCTTTTTAAATCTTTCTCCTCATCATTTTTCTTTTTCCGTTTTTTCATTCATTTTTCATTTTTTTCCCTGATTTTCCTAATTTAATTTTTAAATATATATATAATTTTTTAATTTTCTACCTTATCCTTCTTTTTTATTCTCACTCGAAACAGTTTCATTTTTTAATTTATTCTCTCTTTTCTTTATTCCTATAAGGAACTAAATTATTTTTTTAGGAGTTCAGACTAATCCGGGATAAACAAAACCTATATAAATAGTTAATATACATGTTGTTTGTGTTTTGTTTCCATTTACTTGTTAATTTTGCCACTTTACCTACCATTCACGTATTTACTTTACTAATATTCAGTTATTCATTGTGAAATATAAACCCAAAGTTTGGACTCTTGAGTGACTTGTGCCACGTTATAGTGAACTCTCTCTATTTTTGAACATATAAAAAACTAAAAAAAAAAATGAATTTAAAAATGATTTTTTGAAGTCCCCACATACAAATATTACATCAAAAACATTATACGCACTTTATTCTATTTGTAACCTCTGTTTATATCAGTGCTAATGCCACTGTCAGCTTTCTCTATTCCCTTCTTAATAACCACTTCTTTTATTGTCTATTTAACCTAAAACCCTAAGTTTTGCAGGGAAAAGAGATGGTACAATAAATAGAAAGTTCAAAAATATTTCTAAACATGCCGTTTATGATACAACACATAAGCATGACCTAACCTATTTTATTTTGATTTATTTATTTATCTATATACATATAGTGGAGGGCTGCACTTACCCATGAATACTTTCATTTAATTATTTTTTTAAACAAATTTTTCCGTTGATCTCAATATGTTTAAACAGTTAATTTATAATATGGTGGTAAAAGAAACTTTCTTTAATATTCTTTAAACAATTTTTAAAAATTGTTATTAGAATATCATTTTATTAAGAAGGTATTTATGTTATTATGGTCTTTAATTTCAAATTAAAGGATTATTTTAAAAAGAAAAATATACTAAAACAACCAATCAAGTAACTAAAATGTTGTTGGTACATGCAAGGATTTTGTTTTCTTGTTTTTTGTTTGCATAGTCATATTTCAGCTAATACAAAGCACACATTTGTCATTCTCTTCATAAATTTACCATGGAATTTGAAAAGTTAATAGTGGGCTTAAGTACAATCCAATAGAACCTGACCCTTGCCTTCCGAAGGGATCAAGGTTGTGTCGTTGAAAGTCAACCAAATATGGGCTGTAATTTTAAAAGTCCATAATATTAAAATGTAAAAAAATATGGGAATGCAAAGATTTAATGCAAGAAGATTCTTGTTTTAGATTTCGTTTATGTTATACTTACGTCTAGAGGTAGGCACGGACCGAGATTTGGCTTAACTACAATCCAATAGAACCTGACCCTTGCCTTCCGAAGGGATCAAGGTTGTGTCGTTGAAAGTCAACCAAATATGGCCTGTAATTTTAAAAGTCCATAAAATTAAAATGTAAAAAAATATGGGAATGCAAAGATTTAATGCAAGAAGATTCTTGTTTTAGATTTCGTTTATGTTATACTTACGTCTAGAGGTAGGCACGGACCGAGATTTGGCCCTACTCAACAAAAACCACCAAGTCAGCTTACCCCGCAACCCATAACTGACCCGTACTGTAACGGGCCAGGTTTTAAGTCAAGGTAATCCAAACCCGTGCAGGTCACCAGAGTTAATCAACCAGTCGGGTTGACCGGGTCATGGGGATTGAACCCATGACCTCAATGTTGAAAATCGAAAACAATAACCACCTGAGCTACAAATCAATGTATGACAATATTAGGACAAACTATATATATATATAGATATTTGTAGAATGTCTTCTTTAGTTACCCACATTCTTTGATTTCTTTATGAACATTATATAAATTTCAATGTCTTTTAAATAATAGTTATGTAATGAAAACTCACACTATATTCTTTTGATTAATTATAAAATATATTTTTAGTGTTTTATGTTGAAAAGCCTTAAAACTAATGATTATTTTTTCATGACAACATAATGTATACAACAATAACAAATTCTTAGAGTTTGAAACTAAAATCAAGGGCAAAAGTCAATTTTAATTGTAACAAATAGATAAGTAAATCACAACTTTGATATAAAAAAAAATAAAACTATATGAGTTTTAATTTCTCTCACAAACGAAGATCTGTCCATAACTTAATTTCATAGGTAAACAAATTAGGTGCAAGTATTTCAATTTTTTTTAAATTATTTTGACTTATCTCAATATTTGTTAAATGAGTAAAAATTCTTTTTAATTTTATAATTTTTAAGATTATAATTTGAAACAATCACAAAAATCATTTTATGATTTGTTTATTTAGTTAGTTTTACAATTTATATGCAAAATAAACATGGGTGAAGTAGTTGAAGGTTTAATTTTAGTAAATGTGATATTTTGGTTCGAATCCTATTAGCACCAGTTTTTGAAGATTCCTTTTACTATTATAATATATTAATAAAATATTATTTAAAAAACTTGAAAACCTGCTCGGACGGGCTTGGCCCAGACCCGGCGGGTTTTGAGGTGAGCGGGGCCAGGTCCGGTTCATCCTTAAGCTAAACTAGACCTGCTGGGTTTGACAAGTTAATCCAGCCTGACGAGTCTCTTCTATAGCACAGGGCGGGTTCAGTATTTGGTGAACTGGACCTGGCGGATCAGGCCCGATTAACAGGTCTGTGCCCCTCTACTCACGTCTATTTGAATGACAAATATGGTTGAAAAGAAAACCATCACAATTGGTTACCATTGACAATTTGCATTATATAACAATAGCTTTGCGCATTATTCAACATATATTCTTAAAAAAAAAAACACATTGTCATGACCTCCCATCATCGTCCACTGCACACTTATTTGTAATTGCCTTTTTTTTCCTCAACCTAACCCCAAATTCCAAATTCAATAGTCTGAAATATAGAGAGATAGCAGTGAAGCAAACATTGAGATACACATCATCATTGATAGCAACAAAGACATCCATTGGTGGCAATGAATGACTTGTAGTGAGAGGAATAGTAGAAGGAAGCCCGGTGGTGATCGTGAGCAAAAGAGGATGTTGTATGAACCATGTGGGTAGGAGATTGCTACAAGATTGGGGGCAAACAGTAAATAGTTACCCAAGGAAATAGGGTTAATGGATGCGGATGTGACAGTGTTTCCGATGGTATTCATTGAGGGTAAATTGGTTGGGGATTTGGATTGGCTCACTCCCGTCTATATCTCTAGCGACCTTATCCTGATCATGAAAGAAGCTGGTCCTTTTTAGCTTAATTGATTGATTTTCTAATTTTTATACTTTCTTTTTTTATGTAGAGTTGTTTCATTGTTTTTGGGAAATAAGATTTAAAGTTTTTTTTAGGGAGGGTTCGAAGTTTTACATGTTTATTTATTAACTTAAAAAAAATACTTATTTTGTGTGAGGGAGAAGGATTATATATTCACCTTTCCACATTTTGCTCTCTTTCCATCAATTACGCAATTAAGTAAAAGATGGTGATATTTCCCTTTTCAACTTTTAAAAAAAAAAACCAATAAATTTTTGATATGATTTGAAAATTTTTAAATTCATTTGTGAAAAACATTTTGAAATCGACAAATTTAATAATATTTTTATTATGCATCTACTAATTATCAAAATGCTTGATTTTTAAAATAGATTTTCTCTATAATTATTATTTTACGATGCCAAAATTTTATTTGGCTTATGAAGGAGTGATATATTTATTTTATCTCTTATCGTTAGGTCTAGATTCTATTAAAATATTTTAAAACAAATAAATTGGACATGTCCATGCTATGTATAAGATAAATATATATATGCAATTCAAAGAGGGAAAAATAATAGAGTTATATGATTTATAGGATGTATAACCACATAAATGTGTGTGTTGAGAGAGAGAGAACATAATAGAATTATTAGTGGTACAAGACAATGAATTTATAAATACAATATTTTATAGTAACAAATGAGGGAAATTTTTCATGTGGACACCGTGTTATGGCTGATTTTCATTTTGGTCATTGTGTTTCTATTTGTATCTTTTTGGTCATTAGATATTGATTTGTTTACACCGGGAGGTCACTTGGGGTTTTTCGGCCAATTTTAAATGACGTGGCATCCGGAAATGCCACATCGCTTTATTTTAATATTTTCTCTCATCCCAACTAGAGAGAGCACATCAGCTGGATGCCAACTTAGCTTACTTAATCCAAGTCACCATCCGACTCAACTTCCACCTATTCATACTCATTTCCCTTTCGTATCCCTAATTGAGACTTGAACTTCTGAGAGATGAAAGGGCATCTGAGAGAGAAAGGCGACATCCGAAGCATCACAGCTATTTGTGATCACCGGAGAGTTGTTTCTCCACCAGTGGTGAAGCGAGGAGAGGAAGAGGAAGTGATCTACTCCTACATTTTCGTACAAGTGAAGTTAGGGTCAGCAGACAGTAGCCATAGTTGTTCATAATGGCAAGCTGTTAGAAGATAAGAGGTGCAAAAGATGCAGCGCCAGAATATCGTAAGTCTATTTATCATGTCGTTCTTACATTGATTTGTATTATAGAAATGCGTTGAAAGTTTTGGAAATGTTCAAATTAATGTGCACATTGGCTATGATAATAGACAATGAATTTGTGCTTATTGTTTGTATTTGTTGTGTAAGTGATTATTATCCGTATTTATTTCTATATGAAATGTGTTGTTCTTTTTTATACCCTTGAAAGTTGTTAATATTTTCTTAAGAAGAACATTATTGTTTGGTTGTGTTTTCTTTGATAATGAACATGCTTTGTGACGTTCATAATGAATACATTTATTGACTCTTGACTATTGTTTGTTTGCCATACTTGCATGCTTGATTCATTGCTTGTGAAATGTTTTATTGTTAGGTGTCTCATAAAATGAGATGCCATTAAATATTGAACATCATCAACAATAATTTTTGAGCTCCTTTCCATTGTTTTTGTCCAGTGCCTTTTGCTAATTATTTTACAATACAAATGTACTATAGGATGGATGATGTTGCAAATTGGAGTGATTATAAGATGGCAGCTTTTGTTGATTTCTGTGATGCTGATTTCATATCTAGATTAGAGTTTTTAGATATGGCCAATGAATTGAAGATTCATGTAGATGGGTGCAGTCTTTGGTGGAATGAAAGCAGGAGTCATGTAGTCAAGTTTACAGAATTAAAATGTGACTTAGATGTCATTAGGATGGCTTCAAGTGTGGGTCAGAGTAGGATTACAAGTGTTTATGTTAACATTGTTAAGTTGGATGGTCCCAGCGGTGAGAACATTTTAGGAAATTGATAAGTGCTTTAGTAGACAAATTTTTCTATATGTTTTGCATGCTTTGAGCATCATTTTTACTATGATTTATGTCTCATATAGTGTATTTGGTGTTCTTTTGTGCAATTAGGTTGTGAATGCCTTGAAGGAAGAAAAGAAGCAAAAATAGGTTATAAAGACACATTTTGGGAGTTTTTGTGCAACTTAAGGATCAAGACATAAGAGGAGCTAATGTACATGGAGGTGTGTGGCAACTTCCAAGAGGATTCAAGCCAATTAGCTAGTTGGAAGGGCACAAAGGCAGTCACAACTATGTCCCTACTTGTGTGAAGAATGCAAGAGCTTCCAAATGATGATTCGACCAAGAAAAGTCTTATACCTACTGTGTAGACATGTGCCCGACCATGTGGCCTCAAGAGAAAAGTATGTGAGCCACGTTTATGAAGAGTACTGTAGCAAAGTATTGTATCAAAATTCCACGCGGTCGCATGGGAATTTCTGCAGCTCACGCGGGCTTGTGACATCTCACGCGGTCACGTGGAGGCACATGATAGTCGCGGTTTGGTCCTAGTAAATAGCCCTTTTGCCCTATTCTTTGGAGGCTTTTTGCTAGCGTTTAAAAGGCAAAGCGGCTAGGGTTTGAAGATGAGGTCTTTGGCTAATTTAGGGGGTGTTCTTCACCAACTTTGATAGATTTTTTCTCCGTCATAGCATCGGGAGCCTTCGGCAACCTAGATTCGGAGAGGGATCCTTCAAGACGTTGAGTGACCCATCAATGCCATCAACATGAATTCAAGTGGGGTTTATTCCATGATTTACATTTCTTTTTATTGCATTATTCTTTTCTTTGTAACTCACCCCATGGAGGGCTAAACCCTAGTAGGTATTTGGGTATATGAACCCTAGGATCTTATCTTTTGTATTGATTTACTTTATGCCTTCTATTAAATCTGAGTTTATTTGAGTTTTAATTTTGTTTTCTCATTTCTTGCATGTCATATTGATCTTTGTGATTGATTGGTAATGCATGATTTGTTGCCTTGGTGAGAGAGGTCTCCATTAGGGGTAGAACTCCAAGATTAAAGAGGGTTGAGAGGGTGAGTCATGAGATAATGGAGTGTCCTCTTTCCCCTCCGATGAATGCTTCCTATCTCCATATTCCCTAAGTGTTATGCAACCATATTTGGTGTGAAGCATGAGATTGAGAGATTTCTCCACCGGGACATTGTAGGGAGTTAGGGATCTTTCGCCTAGAAGTAGGGTTAGGTCTATTTTTAAGAATTAGTTGCACTCCTAGGTATCCCTAGAGTTTATTGCGGTCATATGTGGTGTGAGGTGTTGAGATTCAACGATTTCTCCACCGGTACCTCGTAGGATACTAGTATCAGTGGCCTGGAGGTAGGGACCGATTGTTCTTGGATTACCTCGACTCATCTAACTCAGTTTAGAAACATTTAGTAAGTCTTACGCTTCATGTTAGATCCTAGGGGGAGCATTGCCCGAGTACCACATCTTTATTGATTGAGATCTCCCTTAATTCTACTTTCTCTTTGCTTGCATTATTCTTATTCTTGCAATTAAGTTCATTTCATCACAATCTTGATTCCGACTAGATAACTGTGGATTCGACTACCCATCTCACCGGGTATTTTATTACTTCGACACCCGTGCACTTGCAGTACACACACGTAGTCGATCATGTTAAGTTTTTGGCGCCATTGTCGGGGATCGAGATATTAGGAACACTAGGGCTTGGTTACTTTAGTCATTCACTTTTTTATTTGTTTTTCTGCTTCATACTTTTTTCTTTCACCTTTCTCATTGTTTCTTTTTATTGATTTCAGCTATAAGTTAAGACTCGAGGAAATCCTTCTAGATTGGTTGAAGAAGATCCTGAAATTAAGCATAGATTACATAGAAGGGGCAAAGAACCTGCACAAGAACATAATTTTCCAGCTAAAATAGAGGTTGAAGAATCCAACAATATGGTAGAACAAGAGGGGCAACAAAGAACACTTTCAAATTTTGCTCGACCTACAGTTCGAGGCACACAGTTGAGCATTGTTAGGCCACCGGTTGCAACCCAGAATTTTGAATTGAAGCTGGGTTTTATTTAGATGGTTCAATAGTCCTAACAATTTAATGCGTTAGCCGATGAAGACCCGAACAATTACATTGAGAATTTTCTTGAAGTGTGCGACATGTTGAAGATCAATGGGGTTTTGGATGATGCAATTTGCTTGAGGGCTTTCTCATTTTCATTGAAAGGAAGAGCCAAACAGTGGCTCCATTCATTTCCAAGAGCTTCCATCACGACATGGAACGAAATGGTAGAGGCTTTCCTTGAAAGATATTTCCTTCCGAGAAAATCGGTGAAACTTCTAAATGAGATATCCTCATATGTTTAGATGAAGCTAGAATTATTGTTTGAGACATGGGAACGATTCAAGGATCTCTTGCGGAAGTGTCCACAACATGGGTTCCCTAAGTGGATGATTATTTACACATTCTACAATGGGTTGAATCCAAGTACTAAATAGCTTCTTGATGCCGCCACATGAGGAACATTAGGAAACAAGACCCCAGAAGAGGCCCGACAATTGATTGAAGAGATGGGCTTGAATAGCTACCAATGGAATGCTAGAGAGAAGAAGAAAGTGGCGAAATTTATGAGATCGACGCGGTTACATCCATAGCAGCTCAAGTAGAGGCATTGAGCAAGAAATTGGACACTTTAACTTCACCAAGAGTGGCCACAATCATGAGTTGTGATGGTTGTGGGGGTTCACATACACAATCCGATTGTCCTATCTTAATTGCTATTTCAACCCCAATTGAACAAGTAGATTTTGTGGGCAATTTAGGAAGAGGACAAGGCAATCCTTTTAGCAACACCTACAACCAAGGATGGAGGAACCACCCAAATCTCTCATGGAGCAATCAAGGGCAGTAAAAGGCCACTGCTCCACTAGGATTTCAACAAACACCTTTGATTCCAGAGAGAGTTTTAGAGTTAGAAAGGGTTTTGTCAAAGTTCATTCAGTCAACTGACACAAGGTTCCAAAACATAGAGGAAACACTCCGCAATCACACCGCTTCCTTACACAATTTGGAGAATCAAGTGAGATAAATAGCGAAGTCATTGGTGGAGATGCCTCTAGGAAGCTTGCCAAGCAACACCAGGATTAGCCCAAGTGAGCAAGTAAAGGCGATCACTTTGAGGATTGGTCGAGAGCTCCAAGAAAAGCTCATTGCTGAGAAAAATTCTAAAATTCTTCAAGCCAAATCCCCCACTAGGAAGATTGCTGAAATTCCTAAAGAAAGGCAAGGGATAAGGTGCAAGACGGAGAAGGGGACAGCTGTGTCACCCCCTTCATATGCTCCAAGAATTCCCTATCTGGTGCGTTTGAAGAAGGACCAAACTGATGAGCAAAACAGAAAATTTCTGGATTTATTCAAATAGTTGCACATCAACATACCGTTTGTGGAGGCGTTGTCACAAATAGCTCGGTATACAAAGTTCTTAAAAGACCTCTTGACCAACAAGAGGAAGATGGAAGAGAGTGTAGCTGTGGTTTTAGAAGGTAATTTCTCGGCAATGCTTCAGAAAAATTTACCGAACAAGATGAAAGATCCGAGAAGCTTTCATTATACCATGTATAATTAGAGGTTTGGGGGAAGAAAAAGCATTGGTTGATTTGGGGCTAGTATTACTATCATGCCATACATACTGTTTTAGAAATTGGGGTTAGGAGAGCTAAGGCCAATCTGCATGATATTACAGCTGACCGACCGCTCAATTCGTCATCCTAGAGGTATAATTCAAGATGTTTTAGTAAAGGTTGACAAGTATATTTTTCCTGCAGATTTTGTGGTACTTGATGTTAATGAAGATGTAGAGGTTCCGCTTATTCTAGGGATCAAGGTGATAGGGATGAAGGTGATGAAGCTACTAATCAAGAATCTACTGTCCATGTGAATATTGGTCAGGAGGTAGATGATGGTGAGCAGGAGGTCCACACTGACTATACTGATTCTGATGAGCTGCAATCATGTTCTTCAACTGATGAAGAAGAGATCAATCTTACACAGCCCAAATATTCTGAATTTAGAGAGCAGACAGATATGAAAGATCCTCAATTTAAAATAGGGATGAAGTTTAGGAGTTTTGCATAATTCAAGCAAGCAATGAAAAATTATGGGATCAAGAACAGGGTTGTTATGAACTTTAAGCCAAATAGTAAAGTCAAGTGTAGGGCATATTGTAAAAAAGGTTGTCTATTTTACCTGTGGGCTTCACCAATGATGAATGATAAGAACACAATCCAAATCAAAGCTTGCCATCTGAAGCATGAATGTACACGAGACCATAATATCAAGCATGTTAGTATATAGTGGATAGCAGAAGAATACCTGGAACAGTTCAAGGCAGACCCATCTAGGAAGATTGTAGGTATAATACAAGCCGTGAGGACCAACCAACAGACTAACATAAGCAGATTAAAATCTTGGAGGGTAAAAATTATTGTGATAAGGTATATCATTGAGTATATCTTAATTTTTAAATTGTTGTCTTGGCATTTTGTTTATGAGATCAATAATATTGTTTCATTGTTCTTTCTTTTATATATACTTATTAGGGATTAGAATGCTTGATGGGGATGAGCACACACAAATAAGTAGGCTATATGATTATAGATTGGAATTGCTTAGGACACACCCTCAGTCCACAATCAAATTTAGATGCAATGAGGGTGTGTTTTCAGCAATGTATGTGTGCTTATCCCCACTTAGAGCAGGATTACTAGCAGGTTGTAGGCAGGTTATATCTGTCGATTGTTGTTTCTTGAAGGGATACTATGGAGGTTAGCTACTTACAACCGTTGACATAGATGCAAATGATTGCATCTATCTAACAGCATGGGTAGTGGTGGATAGGGAAAACTACCAGAATTGGGTGTGGTTTTTGGAATTGTTGGCTGAAGATCTAGAGATTACTAACTCTCATCACTAGTGTTTCATGAGTGGCAGGCAGAAGGTAAGATGTTCTCGTTACTTAGTTTAGTTTGCTAATTTCAATTTCTCTTTGAATCATAGTATATTGTATGTGCTAAATTATTTATCATTACTTTGAGTTTGATTTCTATTTTTTTATGTAATTTGTTCTATGAATGTTTGCTAGTGAATGAATCTTCACTCAGGGCCTTTTAAATGCAATTGAGAAAATCTTCCCTTACAGTGAACATTGATTGTGTTAGACATATACATACAAACTTTAGGAAAAAATTTAGAGGCAAAGGCCTTTAGGACCAGTTATGGGTCTGTGCTAAGAGTAGTTACATCCCTGCATTTAACATGGCAATGGAAGCACTCAAAGATAAGTCAGCAGAAGCCCACACTTTCATGAAGAATATTGACCCTGTCCATTGGAGCAGGTCACACTTCAAATCAAAATTTAAGTGTGACATGTTGCTTAATAATTTATGTGAATGCTTTAACAGCCAAATACTTGAAGCTAGGACCAAGGGGATAGTTAATCTTAATGAGATTATAAGAACACAGCTAATGGTTAGGATCCAAAAGATAAGAGATTCAATGAATAAATGCACCACACAACATTGTCCGAAGATTATTAACAAGCTAGAAAAAACCAAACAATTAAGGTGGTCATGCAAGACAACTTGGTTAGGTGATGACAAGTACTAGGTTGCATGTGTGGATGGGCAATTTATTGTTGACTCCAAGGATAGGTCTTGCACATGTAGGAAGTGGCAACTAACAGGTACCCCTTATTTCCATGCAATATCAGCACTATATTACAACAAAAAAACCCCGAAGATTACCTAGATGAGTGCTATAAAGTCATTACTTTCTTAGCAACCTATAGTCATATACTAAACCCAATACAAGAATTAAACTGTTAGCCCAAGAGTCCACAAGCTCCAATGATACCCCCAGAACTAGCAAACAAGAACAGGGGCAGGAAACCAATGATGAGGAGGAAGGATCCCCTTGAAGAACCAACTGAATTCACTAAAGGGAAAGTCAGTAGGAAAGGCCACAGTAAGACTTATAGTGTTTATGGAGCTATTGGACATAACAAGAGATACCATGGCTAGTAGGTAAGTAGTTTAGGATTTTATTAATCTTTAACAGTGTTATTTGTTTACATTTCTTACATTGATACACCTTAATATGATATTGTGACACACATAGGGATAAGGACAGAGGCACAGAACAGTTGCAGAGGTACACAATCAACAAGTATAATCTCAACAAATTTAACTTCAATATAATTTTTTCACTATGCCAATAATATTATCTATTATGATGCAAGGTGATAGAAATGATATGGATCCTATGGAAACAATTGATCCGCATGTTCTTCAGGATCATTTGACCAATGTTATGGAGGTATGTTTGCTAATTTTTGGGAGAGGCAAGCTGTGAAACAAGGATGCTCAAGTAATATGCACAATGCTCATGACATTAAAAAAGATGAGCGACAAACCTCAGCATAGCAGCATTTCTAGGAGATCTGCAAATGTTGTTGAGGAACATGG
Organism: Dioscorea cayenensis subsp. rotundata; assembly: GCF_009730915.1. NCBI lineage: Eukaryota > Viridiplantae > Streptophyta > Magnoliopsida > Dioscoreales > Dioscoreaceae > Dioscorea > Dioscorea cayenensis. Next base: position 14,033,687 of record NC_052471.1, read on the forward strand.
GAATCCTGTAGAGCTAGTACCCTCATCACTGCCAGAAGTAATTCCATAAAATACATACTCAAATTCTATTATGTTTCTATGATAAAAATACCTTATGGGCTAAGCATACCTCACCAGGTCATTCCTAGTACACAACATGATATGCAGAGGTCTACAACAAGTGGTAGTCAGGCAGCTTCACCTATCATGCGGGTAGTTAATTTATGATGAAAATTGTTTTGTAGCATATTTATGATGAAAAATTGTTTCTTCGAAATGCTCAGGTAGGTCAAAGTGCTGATCAAACAACAACCACAATAGCAACTGGAGGTAGAAGCTTAAATGTGGAAAAATTGCCCTCAAGGGGAGGGAAAAAACAACTCCTTTCCAAAGGCCAAGCAAGGAAACAATTACCTAATATATTGCTGTTATCTTCAACACTCATACAGTAAGTGGCACTTAGGCAGCTGCATAAGTGACACAGGTATATTTATTGAATACCTAAGGAGATGTGCAACATTTATCTGATGAAACATTTATTTCTCTGAAAACTGCAGATAGGAGTAGCTACTGAGTAAACCACCCCCGCAACAACAGCTGGAGATGGAAGGTTGGAGATGAACAATTTGCCCACAATGGAATTGCAAGACCAATTCCTCTCCAAAAGCCAGGCAAGGAAGCATTTACCAGCAAATCCAACACTGATCAACAATCAAGGGATGGAGAGAAATTTAGAAGCCAAAAGCAAACCTAGTCAAACTGGGAAAAAAAGAAAAATTTGGCTTCCACCAGGCCTTAGAGGGAGTAATGCATATGGGAGACCATAAAGAAAGCTTTATCAAAGTGGGTGATGCAGCTCTGCTGCATGTGCATGTTTTAAAATTTTGCAGGGACAAGTATAGTGGTCCCGGGTACCTATCAACTTTATCTTTTGGTTGTTCAAACCTTGTCCCTTATCTATCAAATGATGTCCAAAAATCTAATTGTATTTTGTATTTCTTTAAATTTTCCAACATTTAAAAAAACTAGCATTCTACTGAAACTTGTATGCAGCTAATTTTGTATTGGAATTCCCAGGATTCACTTGTATATTTCTTTTGATGGTAAGAAAATGTGAATACAGAAAAGCTGATGTTCTCTTTCTTCCCCTGTGATTCATGAATTTTGGTAACAATATCAATGTAACAAGATTTGTAGTAGCTTTGTGCGAACACTTTCATATCGGTTTTAGACTTCAATTCTGCAGCAAATTCTCATAAGAGAATGACAGGGATTTTTCTTATGTAACATGTATAATGTGCTCCAACATACACATCAAGTTAAATTTGGATGATGATAAACAAAGAAATTAGTTAGGATAAAAAAATCCAATAAAATGCATTATAATGTTCAAGAGGTTATACTTCTTATTTCTAATAGATCACTATAATCCACAAACAAGCTAATAGTCATCTGAGATCTCATGCAAAATACTAAATCCCTTGACAAGTTTCACATGCCCTTGTGAGTAAAAGTCAATCAAATTAACTGCACAAATCAATACAACAAGTGAGAACCATTTGCCATTCCACAAAAAATTAGTTACATGAAAATTATAAAAAAAAAATTGGATTATGAGTTCACTGTGTAAGGGACTCAAGACTTAGTTATTAAAAGAACTTCAAGCACACATGAACAATAACGAAATTTGGCCTGTGGATACACACTCCACTGAGCTTTAACCTACGGTGTCAAGCCCTCTAACCTACAGCTCTCCAACCTATAGAAAAGCAACCTCAGCATCCCGATGGAAGTTCTACACTCTCCTCGGCTTCCACGACAACATGTGGATCAACCCTTCAAATAGCATAGATCACAAGTGTTCCTCTTTTCCATTTCTTCCCTGCGATTTGGAAGCCGAGGAAGAAGGAGCATGAATAGGTGGAAGCTGAGTCGAATGCTGACTTGGATTAAGTAAGCTGAGTCAGCATCCGGCTGATGTGCTCTCTCCAGCAGGGATGAGAGAAAATATTAAAATATAGAGACGTGCCATTTCCGACTGCCACGTCATTTAAAATTGGCCGAAAAACCCCAAGTGACCTCCCGGTGAAAACAAATTAATATCTAATCACCAAAATGAAAATCAGCCATAACACGGTGACCACATGAAAAATTTACACAATAAATGAGAGAGAGTATAATAAAATTATTGGTGGTAGAAGACAATGAATTTAGAAATATGATATTTTATAGCAACAAATCAACTTAGAAAGAAGTAAAAAACAAATATAAAAAAATAAAAATAAACTAATTTCCTCACATTTAATTGAATGTCTACAAAAGAATAGGAATTTGTTGAAAATTACAAATAAACAAAGAGTTTTTTTTTCCTTTTTCATCTGGCCTTTCCTAGCAAAAATGATCTCATGTACACTTTATTCATCCAAATGGGTTCCAAAATATCAAATCAAGCCTAACTCATTATCTAAGTGTTGATTGGACCTTAAAAAAACAAAATAATGGTGTCACTTCCCGAACTAGGCCCGACGGTGAACAAATAGTCGCGCACCCACAGGCAAAAAACCTAATAGGCAGACAAGGCCTAAAAATCTTACTAAAGCAAAATATGATCAAACAAAGCCACAAATCACAGATAAGAAAAACACAAGAAGTTCCAAATACATAATTTAAGGACTACAACAAGATAGAAATTACAACTCAAGTACACTAGTGGGAGGAAAAGATACTCAATGACCCGCTAAATTACAACTAGAACTTTCTCCTGATCTGAAAAGAATTAAGAACAACTTTATGAGCTTGACAACCTAGTAAGCAATCCACTAAAATATTTGGGGATCATGTAGAGTTCAAAATTCAAATTCAATATCAAGTGTGTGTATATATATAACAAAACTTGTACATATGGATATTAAAAGGATAGAACATAAATCATGACATATATCAAATTATCATATAACAATAAGAATTACCCAAAGATAGATTTCATATCCATAATCTTTTACAGAAACACCGCTTCATAATAGTTTTTTCAAAACATATAGATTTCATATGAATCAATATCAAAGTGAAAATAATTATCAAATATAAGTCTCCAAAACAAAATAATTTAACAGGGAATATAGATTTTAAATGTAATAGTTTTCAAGATTATATGTCTCCCAAACTTACTAAGGCTAATTGTTTTACCATGGCACCCGCCAGAGTCAGAATATTGGAGTCCATTTGTTAAACCATGATTACCCGAGTCAGATATCATTATTGTTCCATAGACAACCCACACTTGAAACTATTGCCTCAATTCATAGAATTCATGTCGACATGATCAATGTTGACTTCCTCTGATGGTGTTAGTGCATAGCTTATTTGGAGACTAAAAATGTTTATAACAAAATAAAGTTTGCCATAAGTGTTCAAAGCAATATTTTCAAAGAACTAGATTGTCATAACCTACCAACAAAATATTGCTATGTTATCAAACCAAAATAATATAATATAACAAAATTTGTATTATCAAACTCTTTCAAAATTTTCATTTGAGCAAAAATACTATAACTTAGCATATAATTGAAGAACTTGCATGATACCACATTCATATAGAAACTAAGCCAATTGTTTCAAGATAAAAGAATGGATAAATAAATAATTGAATTTTTATAATAAAAATATTCGATAATTTATATGTAGATTACTTACTTGAAGGTCTTCAAACTCTAACCCATGCTCGAAGACAAGATCAATCATTCTTGAACAACCCTAAAAGCATAATAAAAATCTAATAGCTCAAAACAATAAATTAATACAACCCAAAACGTGGACCAAAACCCACGCCAAAACACAAAGATTCACTTTCTACTCTATGTAGCACTAAACATCTAATTATTTCAAGAGATAAAAGAAAGAAACCTAAAACAATGAACTAGTTATAGCTATATAGATCGAAGAAACCAATACAACAAAAATCAACTCATGCAACTCTTCAAATGTAACTCCAACACCATTTTACAACTAAGCATCAAGATAAGGTTTTCTAGACATTTAAGCAACACACTAAATTGACACCCAACCTATAAGCATAAAAAAAATACTAACAATAAGCATGAGTCTAGAGAGAAGATCCTATAGCAAAAGTTTACTCAAAACAAGGTAACTCATAGTTTCAAGGTAAAAACAAATGTCATTGAAAAGGAAAAAAAATACATAAATACCTATATTAGCATATAGGCAGATGTATCTAAGTCTTTAAAGTTTAAGAACAACTAAACTTGGCAAGCTTTAACAAGGGTAATTTTAACAATGCACAACTAAGCAAAACAACACTTAAAGACTCAATCAAAGGACGCAACAACCAAAAATATAACCAACAAGAAATCAAGATTTGTACAAAACCAATTTACAAGAAAGGATTAAAACCATGGACCCCTTGTAACACACCTACTACTCTGGCTTTAGAACCAACACAAGGCAAGGCAATAATCACCAAGTATATCACAAATGTTAAGCTTCAAACCACACATCCAACCACAATATTGCATAGTCATGCAATGGCCATAAATCAAGTTTTAAGGACATTGAAATTTTAACAAACACCTTGTGTGCATCCTAAAATCTAAGCAATTAGACAACTTAACAAATAACACATTCTATCAAGTAATACATAGCATTTCACAACTAAAACTAAGGAAGAAAAATTAACATATTTGAACTAACCATTCAAGCAAAAACACCATGCCACAATCTATCAACCTAGATTGAAGAAAGCAATAACACTCTAACAAAAGACTTACTAGCTTAGAAAAAGCATAGCACAACACCCACTTGAAGCCTCTCTTGGTTCCCAAGACGTGCAAGTGAAGAGCTTCATGTCCTCACCTATTTTGACAAAGATGATAGCCCGAAGGTAATGAAGTTTTTGGCCTACCATACCTCCTTTGAAGCTCAAAATGCAAGATGATGGCATGGCTTGGCATGGTTTTTAAAGAGAGGAAGCATGGCTTAGCATGGTCTTTTAAAGAGAGGAAGCATGGATTTAGGCCTTGCTTGGATGAGGTGAAGGAGAGGTTCATAAATGAAGGTAGAGTATAATAAAGTAAGGGAAAAGAAGTTTTTAAGTTATACCTTGTATGGGGCTAAGGTAAGGTAAATAGAGGTTATCAAACCTTTTAATGTTTGGATTGAAGGTAATTGAAGGTAAGGTTTTACGCCAATATTACTAAAATATCCTTGAAGTATGTTGCAAATGAAATGATTAGACATTATTATAAGCTACTAACAAAGAAGACATATAAGGAAATAAAAAATTACATATATTCTCCTGCCATAAGCTACTAGAGTCTTACAACATATTAGCATTTCAAATTCCAAGGTCAAACAACATACAACAACAACTCCAAAGACTTGAAAACATATTTCAACACCACCTCAAAAAAGTAACACTACTGTTCTTTCAAAAAGTTCTACCTAAACTTTAACCGCTTGTTTATTTGGGGTAGGCTTGTACAGCTTTGTGACACCATGCTTAGTCCCCTATGTGCAAGAAAAACATGGTTATAAGATTTATTTAATTATAAAAAAAAATAGCATATCAAACACCAAACCTTATAGGATGCAAATGCCAAGCCAAAACACATGCCTCAAATCTTTTTCTTAACCTACAAAATAAATCAAATCATGCATAACCTTACATGAATGTACCCCAAATTATTCAATGTTTATAATGAAGATGATGTTAACCTTTCACTTCACTCATGCGAGTCATCATTATTGCTCAACCAACTCAACAATAAAGACTTACGTTCCTTGGTTGGACATCTAATTAAACCTAATAACAACTTGGAATCTTTAATGATAAACATGTAAGCTTTGTTTAGAATAGGGTGTGAGATCCCTAAATCTTTAAGCATACCCCACACGTTGTAATCCTTCATAGGATCAGTGGTAGATGCTTGAACTAATATATTGGTTGATTGAAGAATAGCATCTGCTACTGTCTCAATTGCTATAAACAACTTCTCAAAGTTATCATCATGATTATCATATTTTTTGCTCTTCTTGGACCTAGATGAACTTGGAGCTTGAAATTGTGATTGTTGATTTGTAGCCATTTGTGATGCTTCATCATCCCCTTAATTGTCATGTGCAACTGTATTTTCATTTTCACCCAAATTCTCTAAGTTCACGGTGTTCTGCGAAACCAACAAATCAATTTCATCTATTATGTTTCCCGAGGTATTCCTTTCATTTTTCTTTCTTCTTCGCCTCATTTCTAATGCAATTTTAGCTTGTTGCCCAATTGCCCTGTCTTATTAATAAAGTTGAACAAGTTTCTCATAATTTTTGACTCTTTTGTTCATCCATTCAGCAGCTTCTGGTTTGGCCTATATGTAAAACAATGTTGTTAACAAAATGTATATTACATTACATCATAATTAAAAAAAACTTATCTCAATTAAATGTTACCATACTTCAGGCTCAGGGTTCCACATTTTTGTAGTTGGATTCCATGCGAATCCACTCATTCCATTATTGAAAATGTCTTAGCACCTTGTAAATGCTCGCTTTATATTTTTCATGCAGTTTTGGCCCATTCTTTGTCTATTGGCTTGTCCAAAAATTAATTTTCTGTTCATTTACTATGTTCTCTAATGTGTGTGTAGTAAATGTTCTACCAACTTTATTTTCCATTACTTGCTAATGCAAGTATGCATCAATCAAAGCATCATCTATATTAAAAGTCCATGTAAACGTGCTTCTTCCATCATGAACATTTGAACTTGATTTCCTCTTTGATATATTTTAAACTACATCAATAAGAACACAAAATTATTAATAACAATGACATATTAAAAGTCCATGTACATTACAAAAATACACACAATGAAATAAAAGAAACCATTTAACAATATACTGAATCTTGAATTTCAACAAACAAGACATTCCATTTTAAAAAGTAAAATACATCAATTAGAAGACAAGAGGATTTGTTTAACAATATATTACATCAACATACATGCAAGTACATAACATTCAAAAAAATAAACTACAATACAAAAACAAGACAACCCATTTAACAATACACCAACAACTCACTCAATGTAATTTATCCACATTTCAGCTGCTACAGTGTCCCTAATAATCTCTCCCACAATTTTTTCTTCATTTTTTTCTTGATGCTATAATAATCATTTTGTACTTCATCTCTAAGTTCGTTATCAACTTCAACAATTAATATATCATTAAGGTATATACCCATTAAATAATTGTGCAAAATACAACATGCAAAAATAATTTCTTTTTGTGTTTCCAAACCATAATGTGGCTCTGTTGAGCTCCCTACTATAGGAAAATGCTACTTGAGGACACCAAATGCTCTTTCAATAGAACTTCGTAGAGATGCATGGTGAAGATTAAATAATTCACTTGGATTTCATGGTGGTTTTCTTGAATTCTCCTTCAAGTAAAATCTCTCTTTTCTATATGGTGTAATAAGCCTGCTTCTCAGCATAAATCAATCATCAACAAGATAATATTTTCCTAAAGGTGCAATACCTTATTTGGTCCCTCAATTTCAATTTGACCTCCATGTAGAAATGGGAAAAATCAAGTCCACATTGTGACAGTCATTTTGTTTTCCGTTTACTGATGCTAACTTGGTTTTTTACAAGATTAAAATATTATTTAAAAATTATATTTGAAACAAAAATTAAATTAATAATAAACCTCTCCTCTCTCATCCCTTGCATTATATTCATCGTCTTCAACCCCTCCACCTTGTTTCTTAGAGAATAGTTCCTCTGCAAATCCTTGAAACTCAACACCATCAACTGAAAGGGAAGCACATGAAGCAAAGTCCTAGAGCTTTGAAACTCTTCTTCAAAGTTGTAAAGCCATCTTCATCTCAAACAACTCCATGTCCTCTTGAAAGATATCCTTTGAATTGAACTCAATGATCTCCTCTTCCAACTTCCTATAAAATTCAATGCACCTCATGAACATCTTGACCAACATGGCAATTTGAAACTCGTGCGCCAAAGTGTTCATGATTATGGTTACAAGAACACCACCCATGCCCCCAAGCAACTAAGGCCACTGCCCAAGTGTTGGAGTCCCAATCAGGTCAGCACATACTGCACGTAATCCTGCCAACAAAGACACTGAGTTGGCCATGCACTAATTGATCTTCACAAATAGGTTGCCATGCCAAACATACTGTTACTTATCCTACTTTTTTAACACTTTGAGTAGGCCTATCATTTTCTCTTCAAATTCTTTGTTCCACATTATTCCATTATTCCATTATTCCATCTTGTGCTAATGATGAGCTTGTTGGCAATGATCATTATGCTTATTGTTACTGTAAATAAAAATATAAAAGAAACTTTGAATGGCAGAACATGCGGTGATTGATCACCACCAACTCCACCTATAATGGAGATGATAGATAGACTAACCATGGTTAAACCAATGAGATTCATGGAGTTGATGGAGTTGAATAAGAGTGTATTCCAGTTATTCTTTTGGTTACCAATTATCTTGTGCATGCATCTCTACTCTCTTTACAGCTGCCTTTACCCTAATTTTTTATTTTTAAAATAATTTTTTAATTTTTTAAAAAATCCATGTCAGCATAAGTGGACGGAAAATGAAATGGCGGTCACAATGTGGACTTAATTTTCCTCATTTTAATAATAGAGGGACATCTAGAGGACAAATTAAATTAGAGGGACTAAAGGGGAAGATTGAGTATAATAAAGGGACCATATAGGGTATTACACCTTTCCTAAACATTAAATGAACTATGTTATTACATTGTGTGTATATATGGTCTTTAATAAAATATTGGTTCTTATCAATAATTACCTTCAGGAATTTTTAGTGGGCAAGCTCTAGTTAACGCATTTTTCATGATTCTCAAATCAAATGTTGTGCCTTCCAACCCAAGTAACAAGTAAGTGAATTTTAAATTGAATGTGTATGCAACCAACACCTTTTGTATTGGGTATTCCTTCCTTCCATGATACCTAGGGGTATTGTCATTGGAAACTTTTTACACGAATATATGTTCCATCAATTCCACTAACACAATCCTGGGATAAATTTAATATTTTATTCACACTGAACACATAATTGTAATAAAATTATAATTCATTGGAGGTTTGATTACCTTAAAATATGGATAGAATCTACTACTTCTGAACATCTCTAAAGGGATTTGTGAGCCATTCGGTTGTACTATGTATTTTTCCTCTAACTCTACTATAGCTTGCAATACATTATAAAAATGATGGGAGATTGCCTCACGAGAACAATAGAAGAACAAAGATATTCCATGATGGAAGACATTATAACCTAATAAATAAAAGTTTTTGCAACTTGTTCCTCGATGGACACTTACAAAGTTGGTCTAAGACCTCCCTCTCTAACTAATATTTCACATAATCCTAGGAAAGCTCTAAGACTCATTTTTATCATGTTATGGCATAGATCACTTGAAAGCAAATGTGGCATTACTACATCCCTTGCTTGATCTCCTTGAAGCCTTAATTTACAGGTGATTTTATTGCTAACATATTTTCCTTGTTGTGCCTCACACTCCAACTAATCACTAGAATAATAACTTGAGCTGCTGTTAAATGGTGCAATTGTTGCAATTTTATGAAAGGATTGTCCAACAACTTTTTTTATCGGGCATCTAAAAAAAAATTAAGTATCAATGTTTGCAGTTGCTAGCAAATAACAAGAAATAACAACATCCAATATATAATTCTCAAAATGAATAAATCCAATGACATATGATACCTACACTAAACCATTCATTTTATTAATCAACATATCACAATCAACTAAAAAAAACAAGAAAACATATAATGAAACTATTGAAAGTGCATATGCCACCACAAAAATATATCTTTATTAGGGATGACCATTATCCCCAAACCCAATCCGGCCCGACCTTCCCGACCCGAGCTTGATGGGGAAAACTTGGTTTGACTGGGTTTCGGGTGGGGTTCGGGTAAAACCTCACTAATATAAAGTGGGGCCGAGGGTGGGCAGGTATGGGGATCCTGATACCTGACTCAGACCCAAACCCGAACCCAGCTTGAAAGTAAAAAATATAAAGTTTTGTAAATATAAAAATATATGTGGGGTTTTGGATTGATATTTTTAATTTCTACTTGGTATTGTTTTTTTGTGATTTTGAATTGGGATTGAAATATCTAATTTTTATTTTAATATTATGGGTGTTTTGTCAAAAAATGCCTACTTGTCATAGTTTTATAACAAATTATTGCAGTAATTAAATATTTTTAAATAGGGGTTACAACGGGGGCATGGATCCCCGCGGGTACCCAATTCCCCGTCGGGTACAGGTGTGGGTTCGGGTGTTAAAAACTTGGCAGATTTGAGGGCAGAGGCAGGGTAGCCGGGGCGGGGGTGGCAAAACCAGCCCCTGACGTGACCCGTTTCCCTACCTAATCTTCATAAATGACATATACAAATGGAAGCAATAGTAGTGTTATGTTGCCAATGATAGTGCTTATCTGTATCGTCTACATCTTAAAATTGATCACAAGTCCTAAAGAAAACTATAAGCATATATATATATATGATCTTTGAGATTTTCCTTTGCATGTAAATTAACAGAAGAAGACATGCATGCATATATGCAATATATAGCTAGCTGTAAGTCATTCATGCATGTAATATTTCCTCCTAAGTGTAATCTAGCTTTTTTTCATCAATTAGAAAAACAAGGGAAGATGTATAGCTAGCAAGCAGTAAAGTGAATATGATCATAAATTTTTTCTATAATAAGCATTCAAAGCAACAAAGGCTAACAATGTATAATGAGTGTGTATGTATATATATCTTGTCTATTAAGTACCAATAGTTCATTAATTATCATAATTGATTCTGAAAATGAAGAGCAACAAAATTTCATCTACATACATCAAAATCAGTCAGATTCATTGTGACGTAAAACAATACCTAACTTAACAAAGCAGATTGCTTAATATTGGAATTTTATTCTTCCACTTTTTTCCCCATGGATAAAAAGGTTAGTGTTTACAAACCATTGGTTGCCCATTTTGCCTTTCCACTTTAGAACAAATTCGTCAAAGAAAACAAGATCCACAAGGTCCTCATTACATCTTACTTACAATGATAGCCACAATTTTCACTTAATAATCTCCAGACTTTGGGATTCTCACAATTTACACAGGTCATGAGAAAACAAAAACAGAATATGGAGGCTTTATCATCAATTAAATAAGCAAAGAAACATAGCACTTATATAGACATTCTTGTGAACCACTAACATTGAACATTAGCAAAGAAGATCTACAAACAAACTCATAGAAAAACATAGAAAATAAACTAAAATCTAAATACACTAGTTCAAAACAAACGAAGATTGAGAGAAAACCAAGCATACTCACAAAACTCACAGTAGTTTTGGCAAACAAACTCACAAAATAACAAATGGACACTTTTTTGGTGAAGTTCCAGGAAAGATCCAGTAGAAAAAGAGGGTGTTGGTGTCAATTTTGAAGTGCTAGGGTTGGTTGGGTATAGAATTCAGCAACTTTTATAAAGGGTCATGGATGTAATTATTCGGAAAGAATGAGAGCATTTTCATCTAATGAAATTTTAAAACCTTCTCAATCCCCCGATTTGGATGGTTGAGAAATGAAGTTGAATGGAGGGTTCTCAGCGCTCCATTTAATCGTCTCATACCATACCTTTCAGTTAACCTTGATTCCAAACATGGGATGTGGAACAATCTTACCTTACAAAACTCTCAAAAACATCCTCTCAAGTGGAGCGGAGAAGGTGAAAAGCTAAAGAAGAATGGGGCAAAAATCGCTCATGGGTATTAACAAAGAATGAAAAGAAAAAGGGTGTGTTGGTGGGGTCTACAAATGGTCTTTTTAAAAAAATTTCTTTTTTTTTTAAATCACAAAAATAAAAGCTTTTTTACTTTTTTAAGCTTTTTTTAAGTTATTATTTTTTTACAAGATGATATTTTAACCATATTTATTTTCAAAAATTATAATAATTATTTTTTATACATCTTCTTGATTTTTAAGCCATTTTTAAATTATAATTATTTTTGAATAATCACAAAAGTGTTTTTTTGTTTATCTAAAACCTTCTTTAAGTTATTATTATCTTTTTAAATGACATTTATCTTGTAAATCTAATATTATTATTATTGTTATTATTATTATTATTATTATTATTATTATTATTATTATTATTATTATTATTATTTAGATCGAATAACTTGTTTGTAGTTTCAAAAACAACGATTACATTCAAGTATATAAAGAAAATATATCCATATTTTTTTTACATTACATATTTCTACCGTGTGTTGGGTAAGTGCGTTTATAATATACATGCTCTTTACATAAAAAACATAAATTATGCCCAATAGAATCAAGGTTTCTATCTATGTGTATATGTCTATGTCTGATCTTTGGTTAGTTAGTGGTCCCTCATCTTATAGGTGGAACCACAATTGGTCTAGGCACCAGTTGCCAAAATTGTGAACTTAATATTGGTTGCCATGGTTGCTATACATGTACATACCTAGTGTTCCATCAATGAATGCCATTTCTTAAAAAAATAAAATAATACAGGAAATGCCTTATAAGTCCCCCTATATTTTGCATAATCCTTAAAAATCCCTTGAAGTTTGGTTATTCCTCATACGTCCCTCCTTTTCAAATTAATTCCCTTTAAATCCACATGGCTCTAACGGTCGTTAATGGGTTGTTAAATGGGCAATGAAATGTCCATTTTGCCCTTGTGCAAGTTCCAAAATCCGGAGGGGAAATCTCAAAAATGCCCTTGTCGTTGGAAACCCCAAAACAGTTGGGAACCGGCAGCCCTAACCGACTAAGAGACACTTCATGTCCTTTTTATACGCGTGGTCGCAGTGGAAACGTTTCTTCTTCTTGTTTTTGTTCTTCTTCTTGTTCGTTCGCGACGAGCTTGATCTTCTCTTTGCACTGTCGGCTTCCCAGAAAATTGTGAGCCTTCCTGGAAACAAGAATGCAAGAGAAAAGGTAAGGAGAAGTCAGCCGACTTGCATATGCTTTTCGTGTGTGTTTTTGTGGATTTAATGTCTACAATCTGACATTCGGCAGTGTGGATTTCATACTTTCGTGTGTATTATTCTTTGTTTTTGGATTTTTTTTGTGTAATATACATTATATCCTGTGTAACATATCCTTTTCCTGTTTAAAATGTGATCAATTTGTGTAATTTCAATTAAATACAAAAATGGCTACCACTCTAGTCAATGTTAGATGTTACCATGCCCCTATCGTGGAGACGATAGAGGGATTGAAGAAAGTGATGAAAAAAATCCATTGGAAGATCCTCCGTTGGACCCCTTTTGCGCACATGATGGACTTGGCAGCCGTGGTTCAAGAAAGGGGGGTGCTGGACGCACTGCTCCGTATATATGATGGTCAGTCCAAAAGGTTTAAGATTGGTGATAGCATGTTGCCGTTCAGGCCCGAGGACGTCGCCATCGTTATGGGCGTCCCATGCGTGGGAGAGATTGTCTCTTTCAAACACCAAGGGGAAGGGATCTCATCTGAATTTGAGATTGCGTACCTGAACAAAATGCACAACTGGCATTGCGATACCATAAAGGATAACTAGTTTAGACTAGTAAGAGGGAAGTCCGTAACAGAGGAGACTTTCGTGAAGCTCCTCGTCGTGTTTTTCATGACCACTGTCTTCTTCTTGAACACATCCCTCAATGCACCCACCTTCGTAGCCAGGTATGCGGACAACTTGGAGACTATCGGTAACTATGCCTGGGCGCATGCCATCCACAGGTCTCTCATGGAAGATCTTCCCAAAACGGCCACACGGGTGAAGCTACGCTGTCAAGGGAAGTACCACAGCGCCGGATACCTGAAAGGGTACGCAATCACCCTCATTATCTGGTTCTACGAGGTGACTGGAAGCGTGAAGAAGCAACGCGTTGGTCGGACACCCCGTATTCTGTGTTATAGGGAGAGTACATTCATCAAGGCATCATCAATTGATCCGTTTTTAAAACCATTCGACGGGAAAGAGGTGAGGTTTTCTTTTAATATTGTGTAATGTTGAAGCTGCCTAATTTGTTGATCGGACACCCTGTTTATTGTCTGTCGATTTTTGTTGCTGTAATTACTGTGTAATATCTCATTTACTGTGTAATATATTTATTTCTTGTTCACGGTATGGCCCGTTCTGTATAATATACTCTTTTCCTGTGTAATATATTATATTTATGTGTAATATCATGCATTTATGTGTAATATACTTGATTACTGAGTAATATACTTTATTCCTGTGTAATAAACTCTAGTAGTGGCTAACAAACTAGCTTTATGCGTAATATATTGTTAGGCTGACGTCTTATCTCCTGCTTCTTTTGGAGTTCCATGCTCTTGTCCCAGCCAATGATGAGGAAATTGCACTTGTTGGCCGTGGAGGAGGAACGGCCAAAGAAGCTTATGTGAGGTCGTCCCAACCGGGTGAGTCAAAAGAGAGGGCCCGACAGCATTCCCCTCTAAGACGGTCAACAAGAAAAAAAACAAGGCGACAGTCAACAACAGGAAAAAGAGAAGAAGATCCAAAGAAGAGGAGCCGACGAGGTGTCAGAAAATGGGGTGGGGACCATTCCCCCAAAGTGAATCTCCCAAAAAGGTCTCGGCCACTGTTCGCGACTGACAGGCCTGATAGAGCTGCTGATGCTTCAAGCGGTGATGATGATGTGTGTGGTTTACTTCACCGCCTACTTGCCGAGTTCGATGTGCTTCGGGCCCTTATGGATGAGCACGACGCCAAAGATGCTCGGCGGGACGAGCTCAATGAGCGAACCTTGATAGTTGAAGATGTTGTGAAACGCCATGAAGACAAGTTCTGTCCGCCTCTTTCCTGTACCTGCCATCGGTCAGATATGCCTTTCAAAAGGGTGGCACAGAAGATTGTGGCACAGCACAAGCGCCGACAAGTCCACCGACGAGTCAAACCCTATGGCAGCAACCGAAGCCGAGTACCCGGATCCTACGGTGCCAACAGAAGATCCACCAGAATCCCAGGTGCTAGAGCTGGCGGCCGCATTAGAAGATGAAGAAGCAATTGAAGAGTACTCGGTACCGGCCGCTGGAGAAGAAAAATCTACAGCCCAAGTGGCACCTGACGCCATTCCCACTCCAAGTCCCCTGGAAAGTCCCGCTAAAAAG
Source organism: Dioscorea cayenensis subsp. rotundata (assembly GCF_009730915.1). Taxonomy (NCBI): domain Eukaryota; kingdom Viridiplantae; phylum Streptophyta; class Magnoliopsida; order Dioscoreales; family Dioscoreaceae; genus Dioscorea; species Dioscorea cayenensis. The sequence continues at coordinate 14,048,920 of NC_052471.1, forward strand.
GTCCCAATTAAGAAGGCCCAGCTGAAAAGGGCACCACGAGCGAGAACCCCACCAAGGAAAATGCCCCTGAGGAGTGGCCGATTATCGAGGGTGTCCCCCAGAAGCCTGCCCGCCTCGGTCACTGCGTCTAAGGAATCGGACGACATACTCCCAGTGCAGCAAAAAAAAATGGCCACGCGGAGAGGCCAGTTATTGACGACCCCCTAGCATGGAAGCGTGCCCCCAATGGATCAATCGTCCGATGAATCGGATGACATATTTCCTGCGGACATGCACGCCATTTACAATCTCCTTCACACACTTTCAGGAGGGAAGAGTGTCAGAAAGGCCAACAAAGAACAATTTGCGATCGTATCATACGAGCCCAATCTAGATACACTGCCATACACTGAATTACAAATCCATACAAGGGAAGCTTTCATGCCGAGCAAGAAGACATACCCCGGCTTCACAAGGCTGAATCAACTGGAAAAGTTAGCGCTTGATATCTACTTAAACACTCTCATCGATAGGTACCTTCGGTTCTGTTTGAGTACATAATTTAGAAATGTTGTTTCCGTATATATATTTCTATCTTAAAAAAATTTCATCATGTGTAAACTATTTGGTTTTCTGTGTAGTATTTTTAGTTTCTATCAAATTTGTTTTATTTCTAGTGTAATATATGGAGATCAATTTTGATGTTAACATTATTGTTTATCTTGCAGTTCTGTCATATGGAGGGATGAGTATGGTTCACAACCCGTCATAATCTCTTCATCCTATTTGAAAGGAAGGAATAGGCGCCTGACGATGTTGTCACAGTCTTGGTCCTAATGCTGCGTGAGGAGTTACTGTTGAATCCCAACACGTATAAGAAGCGTGCAGTTATTACTTTGCCGTTGGCGCTTGTAATGTGGAAGTCGGGATACGCCGCCAATCAGGCACTGTGCATGATGTCGGGCGTCATCTTCGGCCACAAGAATGAGGACTTGATTCTTATGCCCATCGTCCTTCATGGGCATTACCATCTGGTTGTCCTCGACATTGCAGGGCAGACATATTTGCATTACTCTTCCCTTCAATCGCCGATATACGATGTTGACGACGTTGAAATGGTAAGTTAAACCTAAACAACAATTTCTCGAGCTTGCAATTTGGCTGTTTAATATAAAATATTGGTAAATTAATGCTAACAACGTTTGTTTTCTTCCACTTGCAGTGGGATCTATTTGAGTTCATCATTGAGGTTAACATAAACGCAAACTGGTTCAAGCACCTACCGATGATGCATGTCCGATCCTACCCGCAACAAGTACTCGGCAGTGTACACTGCCCCGTCTTCCTTATGTGTTTTATGGAGCAAATCCTGGATAACGAAACACTCGACATTCCGCTAATGGAAGACCCATTTCTACGGCTCCAGTACGTCATGAGGATACTGGCGGACGCCATTTAAAAGAAGGTTTTTGCAATGTCAGATACAGCGAAGGACGTCACTCTTGAACAGAAACCCCAAGACGATGCAGTAGTGAACGATGCTGTCCAGGAGACCAAAACACGGATTGATTCTGCGGAATGTGAAGCCCAAGTGGATGACAAACCTGCGGCCGTGGAAGAGACCGACAACACCGAGATGGAGACGTTAAAGGAAGCAAAGGGAAACATAGAGAAGATGGGCGATGCAATTGACGCCGTGCAATCGAAAGATGAGGTTATGCCTGATGCTGTCATACCCCAATGATAAGTGTGTCCTGTCTAAGTTTAAGAATATTGGAATTACTTGTGTACTATCAAAATTTGAACTTGTTTGGATTTACTTGTGTTTAGTCAAACTTTTCGGATATTTGTACGATTTTGAAAATGTGAATGTGAAGCAAAAATCAAAAACCAAAATGTATAATATACACATAAACACATATAATACACAGAAAGGACTAACAAAACACATAAACCTAATATATTACACACGTACGTATGTATAATAAACACTAAACTATGATCGACGGTTATGGTCAATCCGCTATGACTGCGTCACATGACCGACGGTTATAGCTAGTTTCGTGGCACCGACTACAATGTAACTCGCGGACTTCGAATCCCTGTGACTCGATTCTCTTCCTTCTTGGACGGCCATGTCATTTTTTGGTGATTGGTGTCCAGATTTGAAGTTCATGATTACTGTCGCTTGTTTTGTTGGTGTCAGGGATTGGATATATAGGTTCAGCATATGCACGGTGGTACCATTCCACTGTGAAGTAATCGGCCACGTAACTGTTCACGTTCGTATCGGTTTGCATGGTCGCCGCACATGCATGCTTGCACAGGAGCCCATGGACTTCCCATATTCTACAAGAACACTTCAATTTCGTAGACTGACAGCATTGGTGTTATTGTCAAATATTTCGTAAGTGTCAGTCGTTGAACGACCAACCCTCAAGAACCTACTATCTTCAATAATCAGTTCGACCTTTTTGTGTATCTCTGGACAAAGATGCGTATCCCACCTGTTTGGTTGTGCGCATCTATCAGCCATCATATTCAAAAGTTTGAACCTGTAAACATGTACTCTCACTTAGTAAAATCCATGTGTGCAGAAATAGTATTCTATACAGTTCTTGCATGATGTTACACACAAATCAAGTATATTACACAAAAAAAAAATAGAATAATACACAGTCCATAAACAATATTACACATTTATTAAAAACTAATACACATAAATGGCATGGTGTTACACAGAAATTACATATATTACACAATAACAAAGAATAATACACCGGAGAAAACAATATTACACGGTTATTGTAAATTAATACACATAAATTCCATGATTTTACAGACAAAACATACCTTAATGAGTCAACTAGGCTTGTCACCGGTAGATGCCACACCTCTTTGATCCAGGCGTTGAATGACCCCGCAACATTGGAGTACATCTTACACCAACGCATACCCTTAAATAAATAATTAGCCCAGTGATCAACGTCCGACTTGTACAGTAACCAATTATGTGCCTCTGGCGATGTCATCGCAAGTTCGGTAATGGCATCATCAAACTCTTTGGCTGTGTAAGCGTATGCAATTCTTACAATTATAGCCCAACATTGCTCGCACAATGTTTTGCCAAGTTTAGCGTTTGCTTATAAATGTCGGAAGAAATTACCATGTAACGATGATAGGAACACTCTCGCGACTGAGTTTTAAGGCCCTTCTACCGATCCAAGATGAAGGTAATAATTTCGTGATAGTCGTCTTCACCGTATATTGCCTCACTGAGTGTGGCGAGAAACCAGGTCCAATTGTCGTTAGTTTTATTATTAACAATAGTAAATGCCACATGGAAGATACCCTTCGTTCCCGTCTTTGCCGATTGTCCCCAATCGAATCCCGCCGTACGTACTTGCCTAACAAATGAGTTCCGTCAACAAATAGCAATGGTCTGCATGCTTTTTTTGAAACCAACCAAAGACACTCGGAAAGAGAAGAAAGCGCGTTTGAATCGCTCCCCGTCCTTCTCAACTGCCACAATGCTTTCGGGATTCATCTTTGCCACTTTATTGGCTTACCACAATAACAAATCATAGCTGCTCACCTCACTACCGTGAATAGCGGACCAAGTGACCTCCCTACCCATCCATGCACGCTTGTATGATAATCGCAAGCCGTGTTCTCGAAGGATGTCTTTCTGTATATCGATGGCTCGATACAATGGTCACTCCTTTAGTCTTTGCATAATAAGGTCATCGATCCATTTCTTATTGGCTTTTCGGGTGGGCTGTCGTACCTATGCCCCACCATAAGTGTGCATTGCTTGCATTGTCTTCACACGGAACATCTCATCGTTCCTCTCTTTAGATACATGGACACGCCATTGGCAGTTTAGAGAAGCACACCTCACAGTCGAGCGAAGTCTGTTATTTTTAATGAATGTGAAATCAAAATTGTGCCGTATAGCATGGTTGCGCAAGGCATCTTTGAACTTATCCACACTCTCGAACCGTTGTCCTACTTACAATGTCGGTCCATCAGATGTTTGTGAAGATGAAGCAATACTGAGCGCACCTGCACGAGGATGTTCGAACAGAAATGACCCCATGTCCGCATTCAAGGTTTTTGAGATTGACTCCCTACTGATGCCAACGCACAAGGTATGAAACAAGTCACAAACAATACACATGAAACACAAATAAATACACACGAAATCAAATTATTACACAGAACATGCGTATAATACACATGACATGCATATAATGCACATGAAAGATACTGTAATAGATAGAAACATATACAACTACATTGAAAATTAGAGATAATACACAACGACATAGTAAGTGTGGTGTAAGTCGCTGGATTACAATGTTGGTAAGGAGCTGTTAATGGTTGCTTCCGGTGCCCCACTGACTTCTTCAATGATGATATCCACCACACTCTTCTTGTAAGTGTGGTGTATGTGGCACATAAGTTGGAAATCAGCACCTAACTCAGTTGGGCAAACCGTGCCGTATGAGTCAGGTGTCATAAACTTCACAATGACTCGAGAAGCCTGAAGTGCCCAACGCTCACATATCTTTGCCACGACAACCTCCCATGCAGTGAAGATCGTGAATTGGAGTAGCCATCCTTCGCCTTTGAAACGAGCCACAACACAAAATGTCTCCATGATGACTAACACCTACATAAACATTGGACAAACCTATAGGTTTTAAAAAAAAGGACCCGAATGACGAAGTAAGCGAAATTGAATGAGGACGTTGCTTACGTGAATGACAGAAATAAGGCCACAAAGAAGAAGAACAAGAACAAGGAGAAGAAGAACATCGAACGGCTGAAACAAGGCACCAAAAAAGAAGAACAAGAACAAGGACAAGGTCAAGAAGAACATCGGTAAGGAGAAGAAGAACAAAACACAAAGAATAGAGATGAAGAAGAAGACGAAATACACTTGCCATTACCTACCCAAAAAGGTGATGTGATTGGGCGGGATGAGGGCATTTATGGTATTTCAGAAAATTAATGACTAACGGCTGTAACACCAAGGACTTATAAGGAATATGTTTAGGGAAGTGCAAATGTAGAGGGACTGCAGAGGAAAAATGAAACCTCTCAGGGACTTTTAAATAATTTTCCCTTATTAAAATTATATCCATCAAAATGTCAGTGCAATATAATTAATTGATTTCATTAATTTATTGTGATTTTTTCAAATATATATACATATTTATAAATATATAAATCTGCATGCTTCAGAGGAGCATGAAAATAATCATATTTATTTCATGGGTAGATAACTACAATTATTATATTGTTCACATAATAAACTATAAGCTCTTATATGAAAACAACCTTTCATTTTGTTTGATACAACAAAAATACACAGTAGGGAAGCACAAACGAAGAAGAACTAACCAATTTGTTACAAACATCCTCTATTCTGCTTAAAAAACCTCTCTCATTTGACCTCTTCTCATCATTTTGCTTTATCATAAAAAATACAAATATCTTAAAAAGAAAGAAAAAGTCATAAAACTGGATGTAGCATGGTATTCAAAATGTCCACTTATGATGTTTAACCATGATAGTGGCTTTTAGAAATGTGAAGAACTCAAGTTGATATCAGTAATTAATTCACTAAACTAGGAGAGAAGATTATGATATGATAGAAATAACGTTTTTTAAATCAATTAATTATAGATGTCCTCCTAATGCATCGATATTATCTTCCTATTAAATAGCATAATTGCGAACATGCTTTTCTTTTGTTATCAAAGTTTCAAATTAGTAATTTAGAAGCATATCTGATCCTGAGTTTTTTTTAGCAACAACCACATTTAGTGAACACATGAGATTAAACTAATTATAGAATTAAGGTAGAGTGTACAATTTAGCCTAGACAAATCTATAAAGTTTGGAAGCTAAATCAGAATCATGTCATGTATCAAAATCAAGGACAAGAAAAGTAATCCAAGGATGAGGATAGACCAGTTGATGCATTGTCTGTCTTAATACAAAAAAGAAGCTTTTAGAAACTATGCACAAACTCTAGTTTATTTAAAAGGGAATCACTAATACATTCCAATTCACCTACAAAGTCATTGCTAGGTTTACAAAATAAATATCAATACATGTTCACGCAACTTAAAAATTACCCTTTTACCACCGTAATTTCAATCTATGAAAAAAATCAAGAGCCCATAAATTTATTTGAATTTAATAGCTTTCATATATTGAAATAAGAGCATAATAATAGTAATGCTACACAAAAAGTAGATAAAATGAGGTTTTCCTTCTTAGTCTCACTTTGACACAACCCTTCCAGTTAAGCTTTCATCTGACCAGCCGAGTGGTGCTTTAGCTACACTGGATCCGCTTGAGACGAGTGTTGTGAAACAAAAAGCACATCGAAGTGTCAACCAACCTAATTGGATGGTGGATTATGAAGTTTGACATATGGGTGAAGCTAGGCCGTTGGATCAACACGGGAGTAAGGATCACGTGTTGTTTAAATCATGAGTTGTTGCATGATTTGTTTATTATCTAATAATGGGAGCTGGAGATTGTTATGCCAGCCTATAATGATTTGGTCTTGATTTGGTTGTTGCTTATATAAGGCTATTAGGGTTGTCAATAAAGTCAGGGAATAATATAATGGATTCTCTTCTTCTTCTTCTTTGAATTCTTCTCCTTTCCTTGAGTCTCCTCTCCTCTCTACTCATTTTCTCTTCCTCGTTGGAGCTAGTAAGTACCTGCTTAAAAGGTTCGGGCGATACATTGACGAATTATCGGAGATGCCACACTTCCTTACTTTAGAATGGGCATGCTATACAAATCCACTTGTTCACATACTTAGCAAAAATATGAGAAATTACAGAACATCTCAATGCAAATATATAAAAATTAGTAAGGTATATATTTATGATTAAACAGACAAGATGAACTATTAAATTTATTAGCAATCTAAATAGTAAAAAAATTTAGAAGGCTTAAAAGAACTTTTATGGATGCTCCGGTAGCATGGTCAAAAACATAGATTGTGTTGAACCTAATTTATTGCACACAATCACAAGCATAACACAAATTAAAAAAAAACAGAAACCTTTCCTACAACACATGCTAGCGTTGCTAGAGATCAAAGACACTAAAGATGACAAAACATAATTAAAAGGTCTAAAGCAATAGTTAAAAAAAAATACAAAAATGTGAGAGTCAATTCTAGCTAATTGGGCCCTTGAGATCCTCCTCCTTGATTGTAGTGATTCAAAAATTCTTCCGCCAGATACTTCTTGAGCTTTTCATCTTTCGCTAAGAAAAATATAGCTCTACTATCATCCATCATCAACCAATCATTGGCTTTATTGATCTCTGACCAGAGTAACCATATGCTTAAAACTTCATGCACACACTAATTGGGTCCTTTGCAAAGGCTAAAGTACGAGTAGAATTCATTGTTGTAAATGCCTCCTTAGTAATGCTACACTCATCTAACTAGTTATGGATGGGCATTGGCATATTGATATGAAAATCTGTCTCCTAAAAAATGTTATTATTCTCGAGTAAGCCATTATTATCGATTGGCTTGTTGAAGGACAACTCATCTTGTGGATGGATTTAATATTTAGTAAACAATAAATGAAAGCTTTAAATAAAAACTTCTTCAAAGTAAGTAGAAAGCAAGGTTTTTAAAAACCCAAGGTAGATTATATTTCAAGGCGCTTCTCAACTGTGAGGTGAGGCGTTTTGAGGCATAAGCCTCTATTTTTTTTTTTTTGGAAAAAAAAAACAACAAAATTGTCAACCAAATACAAAAATATTATCAATTATTCCTAATTTCCATAATTTTCATAGTCAAAATCACAAAAACAACAAAAACTAGCAAATTATAATTCCAAACTCTTAACATAATAATTCATCCAAATACAAATTATGTAAAAGGTTTTTATATAAAAAAACATCAATCTTGGAGTACAACCACAAGCTTAAAGCAAAACCACAAGCTTAAAGCAAGATATTAAGATTTCATAATTCATAAAGATTACTCATTCTCATCAATATCATCATCATCACCATCATTACCAATGTCACACCGCGAACACGGCTCAATAAACCCGGGACATCGACAAACGGCTGTACACCTACAAGGTCGAAGCCAAGTAGACATACAAAGCCTCAAAACCTGATTCAAAAAAGAACAAAGAATCTAACAAGGAGGCCAAAAATTAAGAACAGAAGAATATAGTTCAACATTGATAGAATCAGACTAAGTGTTTTGCAAAAAGAATACAAACTTATTCAAATAAAACCTAGGCGGCGCCCACAATAACCTAGACTTATTAGATGCTAATAATTTAGTGATTGCCGTCCCCTCTAAGTTATCCGCCACCCAACTCTACTCTTGATCTGAAAAGAGATATTACCAACATTTATGAGCTCAACATCCCAATAAATACCCACTAAGAATTATCAGAGGCCGTTATTCTTCACTGACGGAAAGCGGTGGGAAACTATAGTTTCTATATCAGAGTACATGTCGAAATGGTCATTGTTTAACCCCCAATGACAGGGTTAGTGTATATTTAATTGGGGATTAGTTTCTATGTCAAAATACTTCATGTTCACAAACCAATAAGCTATCAAAATTCAGATTGGCCAAAATATGAGTAATTTGCCAGACAAAATTTTTAGCAATGTGTGATCCTATTTATCATATCAAAATAAACCAATTATTTGAATCCAAACATGAACAGATAATTTTAAAAATTAATATTATTTAATCAAAAATTAACTAAAAAATATCTAAAATTCAGAATTTAAATAATACTTAATTAGGTAAACTATCTAAAACTTTAGAAATTAAATAATTCGAATTTAAATAAATATTTAAACATTTCAGATAATTCTAATTCAAAATAAAATACCATTAACTCAAACTTTCAAATAATTTAAAGTAATTTCGAAAATAATAAATAAATAAATCAAAATATAAATCAAAATAATCATTATTTTTTTCAAAAATTCCAAAAGTTTAGAAAACTAGAATTTTCAAGTATATACATATAATAGGATTTATATGTGGGATACTTACCTGATTAACTCCCGAAAATACTTCCAAATCTTACACGAAGTCAAGGCTTTTGACATTTCCAATATTTGGGAAGAGATTCTATTAGTTTCAAAACAATATCTGATGATGCTACAAAGCTGAAGAGGCTAATAAGCAATAGTATTACAAAATGAGATTTTTATAAGTGTACAGATGCAAAAAGTTCAAGCTATTAATCTAGACTCCCAAATATTGATTCTTGTGAGGGTATAATAGTAATTATCCACTTTAAAAGGCAAATGAACAATTCCATCACGACCATTGAGCACTAAACCTCTCAAAACTTTACATATACTATTCCAAATCACAAATTTCAAGATTTCAAGAAAAGTAGACACCTAAGACTATGACATATCCGAAATTCACATTATTTAAATTACTACTCAAATTATAGCATTATTTGATTCTCCAGTTATTTCTGCAAACTTATAATTCAGACATATACATTTAAATATGCATATATCTCAACCTACAACTCCAAAATTAATGCAATTTTATTGACAATCAGATAACTCAAAAAATGAACAACTTTCCTATTTTTCACCTTATTAAATTCAATCTCCATGATCATCAAAAATGGCCATAATTCTTCAAGTTCTGCACAGAAATATCATCCGAGATGATTATACTAATAGCACTATATCTCACAAACTACAGATGCACAAAATCTTAAATTTTGCAGGTATTTATGTAACATCAAATTGAAAAGTTTTATACATAAATCAACGTATAATTCAGATTAAAAAATATGATAAAATAAATAAAAAAATGCTTAAAGGCCTGCACAGAAATCCTACCCGAGGCACCTGCATTCAAAGGCTATATCTTACATGATACAACTGCAAAAATTCTAAAATTTGGCAGTTACTTAGCCAACATTGAACTCTACAAGTTTCTTATTTTACTCCTTCTTTGTTAGATTTTTTGTTCTGTTTTAGATCAGGTTTTGAGGTCGTGTATGTCTACATAGCTTCGGCCTTATAGGTGTACGGCCGTTTGTCGGCGTCCAGGGTCTATTGAGCTGGGTTCGGAGTGTGACAACCAATTATTCTTAATTTTCATAATTTTATAGCCAAAATAACAAGAATAACAAAAACTATCAAATTATAAATCTAAATTTATAAGTTATAACATAATAATCCATGCAGACATAAATTATATAAAAAGTTCACAGTATGGAATACAACCAAAACCAAAAGATAAAAACAAGATATTAGTGTCATAAAAATTATTCACTCCCATCATCATTCTCATCACCATCATCATCAATGTCATCATTAGATTCAACATCATCCCAATTCATTTCTTCATGGATCAACATTGGTGCCATCCCTTTGTCTATATTGTAACAAAAATAGAGTTAAAAAATTATTTTAAAAGTTGTGGTAATACTAATAATTTATAACAAAATGACATACCATTAGAAGGCCTACTCTTTTTTTATGGGCGTGAACTTCCTTGCATTTCTTCTTCTTCCACTTCCATTTTACGATCATTGTCATCGTCATCAACATCATCATCAATTATCCATTCATTATCGAATGGAATGTCTTCATAAACAAGTGGATCACAATCATTCTCATTGAGTGATTTATGCTTTAAATGTCTATCCTTCAATTTTTTGTTGTACATAACAAGTTTTTCTGCACTTAAACAATTTTGCCTTTTTGTAAGGATCAATTCAAATTTGAAAAAATCAAAATTAGAAAAAATGAGCTATTTAATTATATTAAAATCAAGTTTAAGATTTTAAAAAATAATTTACCTGATTGAAAGTGCACCAATTTTGTTCACATCCCGATGATGAACAAGTAAGTCTTTAAGACCTTTTGTGCAAATTTTGAGAGCTCCATGGTTTCATATCCAAATGCTTCCCACCAATCAGCAACAAGAAATAATAATTTAACTTAAAACTTGTAAATATAATCTACATATAGTTTAATCTTTGACATAATAATGCGTTAAGTTTAGTTTTTACTACTAGGAGAACACAACTTATATGTTGATTGTGCTTGTGGGCAACCAAACAATTCTCTTTTCATCTTTAATTGATCAAGTTGGATATCAGCCAAATCCCGTTCTGCTCGATTTGGAATCAGCTTATCCATACAAATATACAATCTGATTCTTAACTTCTAGATGCATAAGAAAGGAAGGCTCATACTGAAACTGTGGATTTAAAAAAATAAGCAGTCACATCAAAGGTTGATGCAATTGGTAATCCCACTTCTCATCAATGATATCCTAAATTTCTTTATAATTTTCCACTTGTCCTTCCAAATTCGCTGCTATTTCTTCTTTTGCTTTATCCATTGCACCATAAATAAATCTCATAGCTAGCACCTTCTCAAAATCAACTAATCTCAAAACTCCAACAAGAGGTTTTGTGGTCTTGATGGTATAGATCACACTACGCCAAATTCCTTGTTGTCTCACTATTATGTTTTTCACTACTTTATCTTCTACTTTGTTTGCCCAAGCACTTGTTGACCACTCCTCAAAAGTGAAAATTCGTTCCAATCCTTGTTTTGATTGAAGAAGGCATTGTAAAGTCAAATATGTTGTAGCAAATCTTGTGGTTGCTGGTCAAATCAACTCTCTGTATGTGAATTTTCTCATCAATGCCAACACCCATCCATGATTATATATGAAATTCATCATCTTATTTGCCTTAAACAATGCATGTTTGTGTTGAGGCAATTCTCCAAGTTTCTTTAACATCAAATCTAAACAATGCACGGCACATGGAGTTCAATACAATTGTTTTCTTTTCTCCATCAAAAGGCTACATGCATACTTATAAGCTGATACATTATCTGTAATGACTTGAATAACATTTTCTTCCCCAATCTCCTTAACCACATCATCAAGAAGTTTAAATAAGAATTTTCCATCCTTCACCTTATTTGATACATCAACGGATTTCAAAAATACTATTCCTTCTAGATTGTTAATCAAAAAGTTGATAAAGCTTCTGCCTCTTGTATCTTTCCATCCATCTAACATTATAGAAACTCCTGTGCTAGGCCATGTTTTTTTAATCTCTTCCACAATTTTATTTGTTGCCTTAATCTCTTCATTCAAAACCCAATTGCGTAATTCATATATTGATTGCCGTTTAAGTCCCCAACCATAATTACCTATTGATATCACCATGTTAGCAAAAGAAGGACTTATAATCACATTGAAAGGAATTCCATTTTCAAAAAAGAATCTTCCAATATCCAAGCAAACCAAACTATGAGCTTCTTTTGAATTTGTAGCTGTAGGAGTAATTATTGGTTGTGTTCCTGTATCAGCTTTATCTTACCCATCAACATTAATAACAAATCGATCCATTGACCCTCGAACTCATCTTGTGTGATTATGCTCGCTTGGACAAGATTCCATTCCTTCAAATGATGGATGTTTGCTAAAGTAAGAGCCTGCATCAACTGTTAAATCAAATGCTTCTTATGCCATATGCTTAATGGCTTGTTTATTTTTCAGATAATCATTGAGCTCTTGCCTTCCTACTTGGGTACCATATTTCCAAGCCAGATCTTTTTTGTTTTCATTTTCTGTTGTAACACCACTTCCACTTCTTCCTTTTGCAGTCATATTTACCTAAATATCTAAAACAAAAAAAAAACAAGTAATAACAGCTGAAAAACCACAAAAAATGTCATTGAAAAAACAAGCAGACAAGTAAACAACACTGGAAAAACAAGTGAATAATACTACTTAAAAGAAATAAAAAATAACAAAAAAAATTGAAAAATATCAAGCGGAAAAAATACAAACAAAGAAACTTGCAGAAGAGTTAATATCGGCTATGAGTTGTAGTAGAAGATTGGTTGTGCATCTACTTTGTCTTCTTCGCTTGTTCTCTCTTCTCTCTCATTCACAGGCCGGTGCACTCCATAGAAGCCCTAGAACCCTTTTTTTGCTATTGGGAAATTGGAAGAATCCTTTCTGTTAGAATTAAATATATTATTTTTATTTATAAAATAAATACTTTTTTGTTTTGTTTTCAACAATTAATAAAATTGAAAATCTTAAACAAGAGGCCACTTATCTTATTAAAAAATATTATTTTTAATATAAAATAAATATTTTTTATTTTGTTTTCAGAAATTAATAAAATTGTACCTTATCTTATTTATAACTTATCTTATCTGTAAGTTAAAACTTATCTTAAAAAATATTTTGTTTTCATCGATTAAAAAATATATTTTTTCACTCTTATTTCTCTTAATTTTTCTCTATTAAAGAATATTATTTATCATTTGTAAAATAAATATTTTTGTTTTTTAGCAATCTAAAATTTTGAAAAATATATTGTTTTTCAAAACCACAATATTTTCAGAAGTAGCCTTGTCATTTCTCTGAACTTATTTCTTATTAAAGAACATTATTTTTTTCATTTGTAAAGTAAATAATTTTCGTTTCCCGGTAATTAAAATTTTGGAAAATATAGAATTTATTCATCTTGGGAGGTATATGTGTGAATAGTTTTAAAAAAATATTTAATTAATTAATTTCTTTTAAAACATGTATATTTGTGTGTATAGTTCTTTTTTGTGCTACTACTTCCTTCCCCAGCTTCCACTTTAAAAATTGAATAATTATCATTAATTTTTAAAAAATAGTTTATCTTGATAAATTTTGTCATTTACATAATCTTTAGATTAAAAAATTAAGTTGGTAAATAATACATGCAAAATCATAGGTGTTGATGAGCTTTTTATTTTTATTGAATTTTACATATATAAGTTTTTATTAATAATAGTATATACATATACACGTTTGTATATTTATTAAAAAATTGGTTTTTTGAGGCTTAAGCCTCACACACACTAGGGCGCACCGACCGCCTCAGTGAGTGGTTTTTTTTTTTCCTAAAAAGGCTCAAGCATCAAATAATTGGTTGAAGGCTTGCACCTTGAAGCCTTGGCCTTGCGCCTCGCCTTGAGGCACGCCTCAAGGTGTACGCCTCAAATGATTTTAAAAACCATTGCAGAATAAAAATCATTGTAGAAAGAGTACATAAATATTGCTTTCAAGTAAATTAGTACCTTCATATACTCATGGGGTGTTTGGTAGATGGGATTGTAACTTACTTTCCCATGAAAGTAACCCCTTGGAATAACTTTGCCATATTTAGTAGAGGGTTTTTCCTGAAAAGTAAGATTTCCGTGGGAGAGTAATTCCATCAGGGCGAGGGAAAGTGATTCCCTAACTACTTTGTTTGAAAGTTTGGTTCCCATGGGAATGGAAACTAAACCCCTAGCTTTTAAACAAACTACCCTCGCACGTCTTTCAAAATTACATCTAATTGCCGTTAGGTTTTTGGGTATTATATACTGTGTATTTTGGTATTATATACTAATGTGTAAGTAACATGGGTGTATTTGAGCCGAGCTAAATATTGCATATTTTGGTATATTATATACTATGTATTTTGGTATTATATGCTGTATGTTTTGGCTATTATATACTGTGAATTTTGGTTTTGTATACTAATGTGGCTTGAATCTAGCCTAATATGTTGTTTTTGTTTTAATATTAAAAACAATGACAGATTGTAGAGGGGGGCACGGGCTGACTTTTGGCACCGCACAACAAAACCCACCGGCGGTTTATTTTAAAACAAAATTTAATCCAAAAACTTTGTTTTCTTCACATTGAATTTGAACCCAAAACCTATCTTTACTCATTTAAAGGCCTTAACCAAACAACCCAACAATTCTTACTAATATGTGTGGGGGAAGTTACATATATATAGAAGTTATTGCTGTAAAATGCATTATGTAAAAATATTGTTATACAAATCAATATTTTGAATTATAAGCATCTTACTTTAAAACTATAATTCTTTGTAAAACAATTTTTTTTTACATATTATCAACTTAAAATCATAATATTTTTAGAAATGTTAGTTAATAAATAATTAGCTTAATTTTTTATTAAATTAATAATAAAGTCCTAACATAATTTATATAAAAAAATTACTTTTAATTATAAAATTTTATCAATCGTTGTGTTAACAATACATTTTAACAAAAAATTAAATTAGAATAAATATATTCATTTTAAATTAGAATAAATATATTCATTATGAGATAATGTTAGCAACTAATTCATTGTAAAAGAATCATTTAAAATATTTTTAGATTAATCATTTCTGTATTTAATAGTTTTTTACATAATTCTTTTCATTTAGTAAGATCTCTTCAATTCCAATCGGTGTCTTTTATAATGAAATCAATGTTTTTTTACAAAACTTTAACTTTAATCGCATATAAAAAAATATTCGGTTTTGAAAATATTATTAAATACATTTCATAAAAAGTTTTTTTAGCAAAATAAATTAATAACTATAAATGTTTTTAATTATTGTGATTTATTTGAAATTATCTTAAATATTTTTTATTTCTAATATTTCTATTTCATTTTTGGCAAAATAATAATAAAATTAATTGTGATCAACAACTTTTGACTTAGTATCACCAGTCTAATAAAACCATCATGCTAGCCAATCAAAACAAGAAGTTAAGTTTTTTTTCCTTTACAACAAGATGTAACCAATAAAGAAGTTTATACTATCATGTTTGGTCCCACATCGCCTATGATAGAAAAAAGCACATGATAATTGGCTATAGAAGCACTCATAACTAACTCATTAGTTTTGTATTTTTTTTTTCACATTTAGCATTACTTTTTAACTAAAACTTTTAATTTATTTTAAAAAATAAATAAAATCCGGTGGGCAGGCTCGTGAACCGACGGTTTTCGGCTCGGCCCAACTATTCTTAGGTGTTGTTCGAGCTGTGTCCGGGTCACTTTGAGTAAACTTGTGACTTGCTGGTTCCATCGGACCAACCCGGCTCGGCAAACCAGCATTGTTGGCTAGGTTAGTTATGGTTGGCCAAAAGCAAACCCGGATCTGCCTGGTTGGGGCCAGTTAATCGGCCTGTGCCTCTCCTCTTATAGGTTGTTTATGAGTAAAGTAACATAACGACATTTGTCATTATACAAAAAAAATTCCCAGGAATGTGTTTGCATACCAAACACAAAAATATTACTTTTTCATCAATTTAATCAAAGTTTCCAATGCATACCAAACAACAGTGATTTTTCTAAGGAATCACTTTCCCATCAATAACATTCCATCACAACATTCCCATGGTAAAGCACCAAATGCCCTCTCATTGTAATCTAATTTACCCATGATTATCATTTCAACTAGAGGGGGCACGGGCCGATTTTTGGCCCGGCCTATGAAAACTTGCTTGTCCAAGTGGCCCAGCGATCCGAGTCAGTAACTTGTAACCGGCCTACACTATAATGGCCTAGTTACTGGTTTGATTTTTCCCAACCCATGGCCCAACGAATCAACCGGGTGGGTCAAACTGCTGGGTTGGCAATTTTTTTTTATAACTTTATAGAAAATCTTTTTTTAAAAGAGATGCATACCAATGGTTTGGATCCCATGACCTCGTCTTTGCCAAAGATATACCCTAACCACTTGGGCCACACTATCAATGAATGTGTTATTGGGAATAAATATATATAGATAGATAGTAATTGAATGCCAACTTCCAATTCATTAAGAACATCATCATAGATATAAAGTAGACCTGTTTGAATGATGGCAAAACAATAAAAAGACTTATGCCACATTTTTTTGAGTAGTTTAAAAAATATTTTTTTATATATTAATTGTCACAGATATTAAGTGCAAGTGGAAACATCCTTAACATAACAAGTTCCCAATTGTCACAACTAAGCATAAAATTTTAAATTTTAATGGATTATTCTAAATATGCTTTTTGATAACAAAAAGCAAAGATGGTAAACTTTGAAGTTATTGATTTTTTCTTTTGCACTAATAATATGTTCAGTACAATGATATCAGCCAATAAAGTTTGATAGTTAAGCCAAGATAGAGACATACCTCAATAGTGATACATAGTTAATTGATAGCAACTATGAATCAAAGTAAGAGGACTATATAAATTTTAATTTTTGTTATACTCAAGAAAATATCTTGACAACTTAATTCGTTAAAAGGGAAATGAATTAAATACAATCCCTCCATTCATATATATTTTTTAAAAGTTATTTGAATTATTTTGAGTTGCCTCACATTCTTTAGATTTATTAAGAATTATTTTTAATTTTAAAAAATGGATTTAAAAAAACCTTAATTTGTAATCTTCCTTTTATATTTATTTAATTTAAAAACTCTTAAATAAAATATAAAGTAGTGGTAAGGTACTTGTTTACTTTTTAACAAGTCTTTGTTTTGATTCTCACAAACTAAATCTTTGCCTTTTAATTTAATTTAATTATATAATAAAATTTTCAAAAACCCGGCATGCCAATCCGTGAACCGGCGGATTTTGACCTAGCTTGCTGGTTTGTGAGGAGTCCCATGCAAGGGCCTAGGTCAACTTACATTGACCTATAAACTGCCGGGTCAACATTGAAGGCCGGGCCAGTTACGAGTCGGCCATTAGCCGACCAAGACCTTGCAGGTCAGATTACCCGGCCTATACCCCTCTCTAATTTCAACCTATCATGCCAACCTATTCTATTTTTCTCTTTCAATTGTTTTATTTTTAGCCATCGCTAGTGAATTATGCTTAAGTGGTTGGATATTTTTGCTTTAGTGACTGCTCTTTCTAAGAGGCTATGAACATATCTTTTCCCCTACTTATGATATAATTATATAGAATACATACATGAAGCCAAGACTAGTTCAACCTAAGTCCTAAATGAAAAAATGAACTCAATGAGAGAATTTTGAAACGTCTCTTAAGAGAACCAAAAGCATGTTCAGTGGCAGTATGAGCCAATGAGTAAGAAAAGTTAAAATGTTCTTTATAGTTTGCTAGTATCCGCGAGACAAGGTCATTAAGATGGTACTTGACACCCCTATAAGGGATATAAAACCATGTCTTGTACCATACCCAGCATTAAACAAGTAATACTCCTATAGGATAAAGCACAGATGAGAGTTGGGAATTATAATATTTAGGTTATTCTCTTATGGTAACTCATACATTAACAACCGAAACAAGATGGATATCTTCAAGGACTAATAAGCCATTTGGTCTTCAAATGTATCACATAAGATTAATGTCATATGCTAAACTTTCCCTTCCAACAAGGACATACACAAACTGTAAGTCAAAGTCTACAATAGGGAGTATGCTTTGTGTGGGGTATGGTCTTTGCCCACAAAATGTTGCAACTTTAGATGCAAGAATAGAAGCATGGATATGGGTTCCCTCTAAAGTTCTACTATAGTCCTACCATTAACACATTATGACTAAGAACTGGTTACGGGATACTAAATTCAACATAAGAAGAAAATTTATTAACACGATGAAATAAGAATATAGTGTGGACCTCGAGGGCTATATATATATATATATATATATATATGTTGGGGATAGTATACTAAGTGAATGCACATGTTTATTAAGCTAATAGTGATTATGTATAGACCATGATTAAAGTACCTAATGTAGTTGAGGAGATTATGCAGGATAACATGATTTTGCAGGTTATGGCTACAATATGTAGGAACATTAACAATTGCTCTTCGATGATGATGTGCGATGTATCTCTCATAAACCTCTTTATCTTGTTATTGAGCAAAGATCGAAGAAAGTAGATTTGTTTATGTGAACCATGTTGATATAAGTAGTGCCATTTCCATCCATAAGTCTAGACAAATAGTGTTCTTTAATTTCCAACTGACTACATGAGGGCTCTCTACGTTCTACATCATTTATTACACAATGGTAACATGAAGCTAAGCGCTACAACCAAAATTATAGTCTGAGTGGCATGTAACTCATATTCCCTATCATACGACTATCTATGAATCATAAAAATACAAAGATAAACTTCATGCAACATATTAAACATTTCTCATACTTATTGCAACTAGAAATAGATAAAATTAATGCGTGATTTTAAGTGTAACACCTCTATGGCGTTTTAGTTTAGAAAAGAAATGTATGAAAAATGAGATATATTATGAATAAATTTGAAATAGATTTTACTAAAAATCTTTATGTGCATGGAAAGTATTTGAAAAAAATTAGATATATATTCCTATAAAAGTTATGTTTAAATAACAAAATAAAATAGATCAACCATAATTTTTAAAATCACTAATTACACACAAGCTTGAGAGCAATGAAAAAATGATGAGTAAGAATTATATATATATATATATGAATAAGGTATTAATACTATGTTAAATGAAGGACAACATTTTTTCACTTATAAAGCCTAACTAAGCATGTGAGAATTCCTAATGCATGTATAACTTACATTGGATTTCGGAAAATTAATAGTATGTTCCTTATACCACATCTTTTCCCATATGAGATTTTCAAATGAATTTATAAATTCCATGTATAACTTCCATTGGATTTTGAAAAATTAATCCATGTATAATTTCCTAATGTATGTTTATTACTCTTGATGATTACTTTGCATGGTTCTTAATAGTAAAAGCACAACATTTTTTCACTTGTAAATGTCGTTCAGTGGTATGGCATGTCAACAATCATTGGCATAATTGATTTTATGAACATATATTTCAATGAACCATGCCACATTAAAATGTAATTTCTAGAATTTTTATCTTTTAGCTCCAATATTGTATTTATTTTGAAAAAATATATTATACATACAACAATTTCTATGGCATGCCCAGCCTCAAGTGTGCCATCATTCCTTCCATGAGTGCTGAGAAAGCATTCTTTAGGTATCGGCTCCTTACCCAATTCCTTTGCATAAAAAGAAACATAGTAAATAAATATTAAATAGTCATATGCAACAATTATAATGGTATTTAAATGGATAAGGGAAATTACCTGCCTAAGGTGGTGCATAGCAATACTACCAGATTTACCACGATAAATAACGGTGGAAGTGCTTCTAATTTCTGCCCTATTATGTTTGTTCTTTCACTTATTCTCTTAAACTCCTCTGACTCCCAATACCTCTGCAAACCCTCCCAAACTACACGAGCCATCCATGGAAATGGAGCCTTGTACAATTTATGTGCAAGATATAAATTTTTTTTAGCCATTCACTAGTTTCATGGTAGAAATGTTGCAACACTGACGACTCATGCTATGGCTCCCATGTAGGTGGTCTTCTCCATGCCATGTGCGATAGTATGAAAGTTGTAGCCAATAATGAAATATCCTGGCCATGTTGTTGCTTTCCTCGATGGACCCCAAGCCAAACTCCGTAAGAGAGGATTGGTTACTTAATTAACCTCATTTTCCACCTAAATCCCAAAACATGTTAATGAAAATTTTCATTATTTCTTAGTACAATTTAAACATGTTTGTATCATTACTCACAAAATTTTCAAACCATTTTGCAAAATGATTATCAATTGCCATATCGATGGCATCAGATGTGTTCCCCTCCAAGTAGGTGACAAATATCATTAGAATGCCCATTCAAACAAGAAATACTTATATATCAAAATTAGATCTTGAACATGTACACATTATAAAATTATATTTCATATTATTCGATAATAACTCATCTTCTGATACTGACTTAATTTTTGGACGACCTTGGCCTCGACCATTATAATTGAATATCGAGAAAGGTGGGAAAATGTCATTGCTACAACCTTCATAATTTCATCGTGGTCTCCTCCTTCTACACGATATGTGAGGTTCAAAGTAATACTCTACAAAAATGTTGATTTCTTGAGCAATATATGCTTGGAAAATTGAACTCTCGACGTGTGCTTTATTCTTTAATGTTTTCTTTAATTCTCTAAAAAACCTACCACCTATAAAAATAACATAACTCTATATAAATTAAGTAAAGAAGGAATTGAAGTCAACAAAATTAGGTAATGGCTTGTATTACCTCTCGAAGGGGTACATCCATTGATATTGAACAGGACCTTCAATTCTAACTTCATAGGGCAAATGAATAATGAGATGCTCCATAGAAACAAAAAAGCTGGTGGAAATATTTTTTTTCCAAGTTACATAAAATTACTGCAACATTTTCCTCTAACTCAATAATTTTGTCAATGTCAACTACAACAAAACATATCATGCATAATAACAAACTTGATTCTGTCAACGGATTCCAAACAAATGATGGCAGCAATTCTCTAAAAGCAATCGGAATCAGCCTTTTCATAAATACATGGCAGTCATTAACATTCATGCCAGTCATTTTCGATTCATTTATGTCAACATACCTTCCAAGATTAGAAGTATAACCATTTGAAAACCTTAACTCTTGAATCCATCCAAAAATGACCCTCTTCTGTTCTTTTGTTAAGGTGTAAAATTCTTTAGGAATAGTTCAACTTGAAAAGTATGAAGGAACCGCTATCTCTTTATGATCACAAAGAATACCAACATCTTTTCTTGCATTAATATTATCCTTACTCTTCCCTTTCACATCCATAATTGTGAAAAACCCATTGTCGAAGACATTTTTTTCTATATGCATCACATCAAGATTATGTCAGAGTAGATTATTTTTCCAGTAGGGTAGAACCCAAAAAATATTTTTTTTTGTCCATTTATGTGTTGCTCCATACCCTGGAGGTGTGTTAACCGGGTCTTCCATTGTTTTTGGAAATAGCATAATTTGATTAAAAATTTCCTCCCCTAACAATCTTCATGATGAAGAATTTTTTTCCCAATCGACCATGTATGAAAGATTTCTTGTCCTTGCAATATGCATGATTGTAGTAAGAACATCTGATGACAATCAAAATAACTTTTCTTCCTACCATGTTGCAGATGGAAAGCATTCAAGTTTTTCATAAAAATTGGGCATCCCAAAACCCCGGCATTACTCCAACTAGATAGCATCCCATATGCAGGAAAATCATTGATTATCCACAAAAGTACAGCTTTCATGAGAAAATATTCATTTCTTGAAACATCGTAAGTCATTTCACCAAATTCCCACAAATTATTTAACTCGTCAATTAAAGGTTGCAAAAATACATCTATGTTCTTCTTTGGATTCTTAGGCCCTCAACAAATTAGTGATAAGAACATATAAGGTTTTTTCATATACATTCCTGGTGGAAGGTTGTAAGGGGTCACAACTCCATGCCAACATGAATATGTTCTCCCAAATTGCCCATGCGGTGCAAAGCCATCAGCACACAAACCCAAACAAACATTATGAGGTACATTGGCAAAATTGGGATAAATTCTATCAAAATGTTTCCATGCTTGACCATCAGATGGATGCTTATTACTTCCTCATTTCATCCATTAGTAGTATGCCAAATCATATGCATTGTTGTAGCACTAGAAGCATATAACCTCTGCAATCTTGGAGTCAGTCTTAAATATCTTAATTTTTTTTGCGCAATCTTTTTATGGCTGCCGTTATCAGGTAGCCTACGTCGACCATTTATTTGTTTATACCTCGGCTGATTACAGAACTTGTATGAAATTTGCATGTCATCATGCAAGCATCAATTTTAACCACAGGAAGCCCCAATTCATTCATGGTTTTTCTATGATGGTAATAATTAGTTGGAATTGTATTATCTGGAGGAAGAAGCTCTCTAATTGTTATAATCATGATATTAAAATTAGCTTCAGACATATTGGCATCATACTTGATTGATAACATTCTAGCATCAAAAGAAAATTGAGAGTGATTCTCACAACCTTCGTACAAAAATTGATCAGCAACTTTTAACACATCAAAAAATCGATCAAATAATTGACTTCTCTCACCACCCTGAAAATTGGAAACTGGCTCATCTAATGGTAGTTGTATGCTTAGACCTGCTTCATCGTTACAATGAGATGGATCCTATGGTAGAACATAAGAATGAAAAAATCCATATACCATCCTTTGAACCCAAGTCATCTGCCCAAAGTCACCCCAATGTGTCACTTGTTCCACAACATGATCCTAAAGTGTCATGTTGCTCCTTACTAATTGGGAACAATTCTTTGCCATGAAAAGTACAATTCCAATAACATTGTATAAATCCACGGCGATATAAACGCGAAACGACATCATTTGGGTGAACAAACTGTGTATTTTTGCACTTAAAACAAGGATACCTAATATTTTCTCCGTTCTTATATGAGTCATCTTGATTAATTGCAAACTGGATAAATTCATCCACTCCGATAATAAATTCATCAGTCAATCCTTTTCGCCCAGGTAGATTTCTATTATACATCCACTGTCTTGACAACATTGTTATCCTACAACCACTATCTTTAATTAGGTATTAGGCACCATCGATTGTTAATTCCCAAACTATATATATTAATACATATGTGAATGAATAATATTAAAAGTATGTAAAACAGGTAGACAATATACACATGCATGAATAAATATTAAATATAACAAGAGATCATTTTGTTTATTTTTTTTTATCATTTATTAATCTAAAGAACTTACATATTAGATGAATCTCATCATACACATTTACTGTACATATAGTCAAATGTCTCAATGTATAGCAACATGACATTAATCAAACTAACAACATCTATATGTACATTATTATTCAAATGACAATCAAAATAACTACATCAACGTCTACAATTAACATACATTAATCAAAACAAGCAAAAGGAATAATGATGTTTTACAAATCATCTACGTGCATAACATGATTGACTCTAATAATAATGTTCCTTGATAGATACCACTAACAATCAACACAAAATGAGAAATAAAACACCAAAGCATACCAAAACTCAACTCGGCCTGTAAGATTTCTCTTTGTTTGTTGAAGTTGATTAGCAACCTTTATTAGCGATCACAAATATTAAGTGAACAAAATAATCACAAACCTATTAAAAATTGATAAATGATCAATGTAAGAAAATAATAGCAATAAATTAACTGAACAAAGTTTATTTCTACATAAAATTAAAAATATTAGTAATTGAATCAATCACATTAACTAGTTAGTGACTAGAATTGACCATCTGCCAAAGCACAGTAAACCCTACTACACTCTAAAGCAGAACATGACCACTTATGTACCTTGTAATGAAAAGATGGAAAATGAAATCATATTTCTCTACATCCTCTTCAGACCTTGAGTAACAACTAAATAACAACCAAACATAAGAATGAAAAAAATCATATCCATATATATATATATACTATTTGATTTTGACTTGTTAAGCTATATAATATTTTGATGCAAGACTTAGTAGAACTATAAACAAACTTCATATGGACATGTGTGGAAAAACAGAGCTCTCCTTGGTTTTATTAAATTTAAAAATTAAAAACGTGATGAGGGTTGAGGCGATCCAGTCACATGTGTAAGATGTCACTGAATCAAATTAAAAAAAAAAAATCTCATATAACAACCTAGTCTAACCAAACCCAAAAAGATAGGATTAAGCACAAAAATCTAGGTCCACATGGTTATTTAGTAAAAATTGGTTCTAGCGCCACTGGTCACACATTTGTAACTAAATCATACAGTTCAATTATTAGAATAAGAGTCACAATGGGTGCAAGTCTTACTCAAATAAATATAAATTGGCATAAAAAAACCTCAAACTAGGCGTTCATATTATTTTTGCAGTATAACGGTTTGTTTACTATAGCATACTGAATGCATGTGGTTTAATGAGGCCTTGGATTAATAGTATCTAAATTAAGAAAAAAGGAATATGTCACTTTATATATTTTTATCTATATAATCACATCTAACTTGTATGAAGTATGAACAAAACAAAACCAAGTCCAAAAGAGTATCATACAAATGGAATTGAAAGGAACTTTGCGGCCCAACAAATGGGCTATAAAATTTTGAGCTCACAACATGAGGGTTTATTTAAGCTTTATTTTAAGGTCACAACATGAGGATTTTTTTAATAGAAACCAATGGAACCCATGATTTCAAGGAAGAGAATGTTATGGAATTTTGGAGTTGATAGACAGTGGATTCAAGTTGCATATGGACTCAACGGCGTGGAGATCTCCGGTCCTCGCCACCACATGGAGATCAGCCTTGATCCCAATGTTGCTCTTCTTCGATGTCCTATTCTAAAAAATGCAAGCAAACAACAACCAATGTCATTATAGAAACTCCCAATTGAACCATCTCGAGCTAAAATCAAACAAAACCAACATCGAACTGAGCTCAAATCAAACGAAACCAACACCGAATTAAACAAAAAAGAAAATACTTCAAAATTAGAGTTCCAAAAAAACTGAAGAGGAGATGAAGCCATCCGAAGAAGGAGAAGCGATCGGAGGAGGAGATCTCAAGCTGAAGAAGAGATGGGAAAAAAAAGGAGAAGAACGACGATGAAGAAGAAGAAAGAGAAGAAGAGCACCTGAGAAAAATGAAAGGGAAAGTAGTTTTATTAAATGATGTCTAACATTTATATTTTATCAAATGTTAAGCATGTAGTTTTGTTAAAGATAATGATCTTTTTGTATTAAAACATGTAAATATGTTTAAAAAAAATGTGCAAAACATTAACAATAATAATAATAAATAAATAAATATAAATTTTGTTTGTAATAAATATAATTTCTAAAAATTATTATTATCTATAAAAATGTGATAATAATTAAAAATATATAAACCAAACAATAATATATACTATTGCATGTTCAAGAAGATTAATTATTCATATATATATATATATATATAACATCATTTTCATTCATCAAACCACATTAAGTAAAATAAGTCAACATAGATTATAACAGTTAATTAAAAAGTCATGAGGTAATTTTCTAATTATATATTTTCCTCTTATACCTAAATCAAAAAGAAATGAAGGAACATCATCATCTTAATTAATTTTGCACATTTTGTATGAATTTGTTGTTATATATTTAACTCATTAAAAAATTTTAATAAGCCCAAATATTTCACTAAAATTAAGATATATTATAAAAATAATAAATATTTCACCATAATTAATATATTATAAAGATACATATATATAGCAGTAATTTAAACTTTTTTATTAATATATATTTTGTTACTTATATTTAGTTGCTATTGAGTTAATCATAATATTTGTGTATGAACACAACAAATATAATTTTTTATCAAAAAATAAAAAATGTAGATATGAATTTGACAAGGTATATGCAAAACCGTGCAAAAAACTGTGACAAATAAGATTATTTGTTACAGTTTTTGGCACGACTTTGGGCAGGACGTGCCAATTAAATTTTTTCTAATTATTCTTTAAAATATAGATTAAAATTGGGAATTTATACCTTCAATCCATGTTAACTTTATATTTTGTTATTTATATTTAGTTGTTATTGAGTTAATCATAGCATTTGTACATATACACAACAAATATAACTTTTTATGAAAAATTGTAGCAATAAACTTGACAAAATATATCCAAAACTGTGCCAAAAACAGTGACAAAGTTTTTGGCACTGCCTTAGGCAGGTCGTGCCAAATTCTATGCCAAACAAATTTTTTTTAAATTATTCTTTGAAATTTAGATTAAAATTGGGATTTTATACCTTCAATCCATGTTAATTTTATATTTTGTTAATTATATTTAGTTGCTATTGAGTTAATCATAATATTTGTGCATGTACACAACAAATATAATTTTTTTATCAAAAAATAAAAAAATGTAATAATGAATTTGACAAAGTATATCCAAAATTGTGCCAAAAACGGTGACAAATAAAAAGCCATTCCAAATAAAAATGTAGTAAAAAAATGTAGTAATCTTATTTGTCATGGTTTCTGGCACGGCTTTGGGCAGGCCGTGCCAAATAAAATTTTTTAGTAATTATTATTTGAGATATAGATTAAAATTGGGATTTCATAGCTTTAATCCATGTTAATTTTATATTTTATTATTTATATTTAGTTGCCTTTGAGTTAATCATAATATTTGTGTATGTACACAACAAATATAATTTTTATGAAAAAATAAAAAAGGTAGCAATGAATTTGAAAAAGTATATCCAAAACTGTTCTAAAAACATCGCCAAATATCGTGCCAAACATTTTTGTTTGAGACGGTATTTGGCATGGTTTTCGCAAAACCGTGCCAAAGAAAAAGTTTATAATTATTTTTAAAAAAATTAATTAAAATTAGAATTATATCGTCAATAATTTGAGATTCGTTGCATGGTGGACGGTTGTAATATAGATAAGACAAGTGGGTAGAAGTAGTTATTAGTTTTTAATGTTTACTTATTAAGATATTCACTACTTTTTTGCATTATGTTCAATTTAAGTGCATTGAGATGTTTCATATGCATTAATACATATGTTCAATCCATGTTAATTTTATATTTGGTTATTTATATTTAGCTCCTATTGAGTTAATCAGAATATTTGTGCAAGTACACAACAAATATAATATTTATAAAAAAATAAAAAATGTAGCAACGAATTTGACAAAATATGTCCACAACCGTGCCAAAAACTTATTTGTCACGGCTTTTGGCATGGCTTTGGACAGGTTGTGCCAAATTACGTGCCAAATAAATTTTTTTCTAATTATTCTTTAAAATATAGATTAAAATTAGGATTTTATACCTTCAGTCCATGTTAATTTTATATTCTTGTTATTTATATTTAGCTGCTTTTGAGTTAATCACAATATTTGTGCATGTACACAACAAATATAATTTTTTTATGAAAAAATAAAAAATGTGGCAATGAATTTGACAAAGTATATCCAAAATCGAGCCAAAAACCATGACAAATAAGATTATTTGTCTCAGGTTTTTGGCATGGCCTTGTGGAAGGGTATGTGGGGTTTTGTCACTCCAAACGGTTGAGATAACTCCTGAAAACTGCCCCAAGCTGGTACACGCACACATGGCTGCCTCCGTGCCCTCCTAACATGCCAATTGGCTTCTAAAATCTCAAGAGTTGGCACATATGCGCTTGTAGACGATCCAACTTGAGTGTTCATTCTTGAAGCTTGCTAAATCATCTCAGAAATGTCTTCACAACTCCTTCTTTGCTTCTTTCTCATCAATTTCTTTCACATGCCGTAATTGTACAAAAGAACACAAACACATGCTATTAAAGAAATATATGAATATAATCATGCTCAAATTGCATAAAAGATGTGAACAAACATATATCAAACAAGCACTTATCACAAGGCATGGTGATTTTACTGATTGATATAGGCTATATAAAGCTAATGATTCATGCTACAGATGGTGATGGGAGATTTAGATATATAGGCTATGTTACATAGCCCACATTTTTACAAGTTTCAATCAAATACTAGTGTTGAGATAATAGGGCAATATTACCATGATATGCACCACAAGAATAGTTCTAATTCATCTTTCAAAAGGGCAGTTGCTTTCTGCCAACTGTATACATATACTTACTATTTCTTAAAGCTATTTACATATTAATGTCCAAATTCCACAACAATTTAAATTTTTCATTAATTATAGTTGTAGATGGCTAGTAAATGGATTAAATGGAGTACTATTCTTGACATATAGATAACTAGTGAATCACACAAAAGTTACTCTTTCTTGTATTTATTTTTACTTATTTTATTTAGTGATTATTATGATATGACTTATAGCTGGAATCAAATTCTAATTGCCTCTGCTTTGTTTGCCATTATTTTTACGTTAATGTGGTATATAAGAAGAAGACTTAATTTGTCATGGGAGCCTTATTACAATAGGGACGTACAACACACAAACTATATTTCAAAAATAATAAATAGCTTTGATGGGGCTAGTATATCGATGTTAAGAATGAAAAGAACATTTTTTTTTTTTTTTGATTATGTGATCTATTAAAGCAAAATGATTGTTATATAGTACTTTACATGCAGCTGTTGAAGTGCAAGTGGCTATGTTTCTTCACATTATTGGTCATAATGTGAGAAATAGGATTGTTGGAGTTAATTTTTAATGATCTGGAGAAACTGTTAGAAGATTTTGCAATCATGTTTTGTATGCTATTGGAGAAATTCAAGGCAAATTAATCCTAACACTTAATATAAACACTAGTCCTACCATCACGCAAGATCCAAGGTTTATGCTATATTTTAAGGTAAGAAATTTAGAATTAACTTTAGTTGTTGTTTTTTACTAAATAATACAAGGAATGAATATTTTTTTCATTAATTAACAAGATTGCATTATAGCTATTTGATGGTACACATATTCACACATTTGTTCCAAACGATATTGTAGCACATTTCATTGAATGAAACTTTATCCCACCCAAAATGTATTAGCTGGGATTAAATTTTGAATTAAGATTTATAAATGTACTAGCCATTTAGGAAAGTTCAGCACATGATGCACTTGCCCTTCAAAATACTTTGGAAAGAGAAAATGGGCTTGTAGTGCCTTAAGGTATCATATCATTATATCAAAATTTTAATAGTGAATCTAATAATATTGTGTAATAGGTTGTGCTTATATTTCAAAGGCAAATATTACCTCATAGACGTTGGATACTCCACATTACCTCATAGTGCAAGAACTCCATCAAATAGCAATAAATTGTTTAATTATAAGCATTCTTCTTTCGTACTTCAGTAGAACGAGCCTTTGGAGATTTGAAAAATCAGTTTAAAATTAGTATCTAGAGAATTTTTCCTTTTCAAACACAAGTAGATATTGTCATTGAGTGTTGTATTCTTGGTAATTATATTTTTACAAAGAAGTAATAACATGTGCATACCAAATCTTAAAGATTGGGAACCAAATCCAAATGTACGCGAGGTGAGGATACAAGCCCAAGTCCCTGAAGAAATAAGAGATTGGATAGCAATACAATAAACAATCATGAAAGTAGCTTCCTATGTTTTTTTTATTAAAAAAATTGTGGCTTGTGTTGGTATTATTAAGCACTATATATTTGTAAATTTTTTTGTTTGATTGTAAAAAGCAAATCAAGGAAAGGTACTTATCTTTGTAGTATGTTCATTTATAAATTTATTGAATGTTTCCTTGCATTTGAAAATGAGTTTGTTATCTCTTGCAATTTATTGAATATAATCAATTGCAAAATAATTACTTTAATGCTAATTATGTAATGTAAATGGAGTCTCAAGACCTGACACCATAAAGCCATGACTTTGTTGGAAGTAAAAAATCAACTAATTTCCAATGGACCACTATCACAGCATCATTCATGTTAGCAACTCTAGGTGAGCAAGAAAATCTTTGGCTTAAATCTGACAAGGGATTTAAAAGTGTCACTATCAATGTTGTTGCTAGAGGTGTTAGTGAAAGGTTCAACTTTGTTGTAAGTGACACACATATCTTCAATTATATTAGGCATGTAAAAAAAATATGACTAATAATTAAGAGTTTAAGCTATGTGTCATGGGATGATGTGGAGAAACAAATAATCATGGGAGAGGAGGAATACCGAATATATATTCAAGTAGTATAATTGGAGTTTATTGTTACTATTTTGTGTAATATTTGTGTATTGACTCTAATTAGTGAATGTATATTTTATGTTTGTAGGTGCACCCAAGGAAGAGATTAATATATATTAATAAGTCATCAAGTCTATGCGAAATGGCCATTGTATGTGGAAATGATCAAACAATAAGATCTTTTGCAAGAACAAAATCTCAAAGCTCTCGAAGGCTAGGTGAACACATGGCTCCACTACCAACATGCCGGTAATTGATCTTGACAACCAACCACAAGGATTTTATAATTTTGATGACATTGCATCAAGTCAACCTCCTCATAATGGCAAGCCAACAAGCTCCACTTCCAATGCTAAGGAGAGTAAAAAATGAATGAAATGTGCTAAGGCAGATGAAAAAATCATGCCAGATGTTAAGTTTGAATTGGGAAGAATTGAAAATGCGTTAAAAGTGGACAAAAGTCAATTTTTTAGTAAAGAATTGTTTGGTGAGATCATGACGTTAAGTGATCTCTATACTGAATATGATCTCCAACGAATATATGACTATTTGCTTCAAAATATTCCTTTAGAAAATGGGTTTATGAACCAAACACATTCCCTTCATTGCCTTTGGATGGATTATTTTCTTGATCAATGAAGGGGTGGTCGTCAAGCATGAGTTATTATAACACTATTATATGTTACTATCATGTTATTTTGTCGTGTCATATTTAGTATGATGTTGTATTTAGAACAATGGTGTATTTTATTTTAATTGGGCAACTATCATGTTCTATTTTCTTTTGTTGATTGGACAAGGGTCATATTGTATTTTATTTTGTTGGATGGGCAAGT
This sequence comes from Dioscorea cayenensis subsp. rotundata, assembly GCF_009730915.1. Classification (NCBI taxonomy): domain Eukaryota; kingdom Viridiplantae; phylum Streptophyta; class Magnoliopsida; order Dioscoreales; family Dioscoreaceae; genus Dioscorea; species Dioscorea cayenensis. The sequence continues at coordinate 14,080,236 of NC_052471.1, forward strand.
GTCATGTTGTTTTTTGATTTATTGGGTTTTTGATGATGTTATATTTGAACTATATATGAATGTTAAATGTCGTATTTTGAATGATATTATATTTTGGATGAATGTTAAATGTTATCATATATGTATTAATGTTATTATGAACATTAAACATTGTACTTTGGATGATCTTATGTTTTGGATGCTTGTCGAGTGTAATTATGTATGAAATAATGTGATTATAAATATTAAACATTACACTTTGAATGATCTTATGTTTTGGAAGTGTGTTGAGTGTAATTATGTATGCAGTAATGTGATTAATATTGAATATTGAATGTTGAATGTTATATTAGGATGACGTTGATGTTGTATTATAATTTAAGTATTTTATTATTTAATTTTGTGGTGTAGAAAATACTATTTGTTATTTAAATTTAACGGTAAGAAATTTTCTTTAAAAAAATAAATATTAAATATTTTTAAATTTAATAAATACTTATTAAATTAATTAATTTATAAATTATTTTAGTTTAAATTAATTTTTTTGAAGAATATTAAATAATTAGTAATAAAAATAGATAATCGCTACAAGGAAAAAAAATGCTTTTGTGACAAATGTTTTTGCGACAGCTTCAAATGGCATCACAAAACAAACTTTTTGTGACCATAAAAAATTCTTGTCTCAAAACAATAATTGTTTACAACTAACTCAAATACATGTCGCAACAACTATACGTGTTTGCAACCAACATATACAATCATTGCAAAAATTATTACAATTTGTGACCAGAACAAATATTTGTCGCAAAAACTATAAACTTTTGTGACCAACACATATAACCGTTGCTAAAACCATGGGCTTTTGAGAGAACAAAATGTATCCATCACAAAAACTATTGGATTTTATGACAACCAAATGCACTCATTGCAAAAATGATTAGCTTTTAAGACAATCATATGCACACATCACAAAAACTGTTAGCTCTTGCTACCAACCCAAATAATGTCAAAAAACTATAACTATTTGTGACCAACACAAATACTCGTCACAAACACTATGAACTTTTATGACTAACATATACTCTTTTCTCAAAAACTATATATGAGTGTTTGCTACCAAAACATTTGCCGTTGTAAACAATACGAACTTGTGTGAAAAATTATAGGCTTTCACAGTCAAATTGCATTTTGTTGCAAATACTTTATGCTTAAAAATCTACCGCAAATGTTATTGAAATATAAATTAATTAGTTTTTGAGTAATTTCTTGTTTCCTTATGGATATATAAGTGAAAAAAGAATTGATTTCTATTAATAAATATTGTCAATAGTAATCTTTAAAATAAAGATTACTTAATAAATATTGATAATTGAATTTTATTTTCATAATTTGAATATGGTAATAAACATTATAGTTTAAAAAAATTGCTTTCTTTAAAGATAAATATAAAATTATATATTTAACTAATAGTGGGAATAATATTTAATGAATTAGTTTAATTTAATTTTTGATTGATGGTGTAATAAAATATTCCAAGATAAAATAAACAATTGAATTGTTAAAGAAATAAAAAAAAAATTTTAATTTTACATAGAAAATATTATATATTTTGAAATAAGCTATTCAATAATATATTAAAGATATTATAGTATTTTATGTAATTTATAAATAATATTAATAAAATTTTGTATCTACCTATGCATGCAAGACACTTTCTTTTATTGGTTTGGTTATTTCTAAAATAAAATTTTAAAATACATTTAAAACAAGAAAGAAAACGAAATTCCCCATCAATAATATGATTTTTTTAATAGCCGTTGATTTCATAGACGTTGATTTCATAACGAAACAAGCTCCAAGCTCTAACAAAGAACATTGTCTTCCTTTTTCTAGGGTTTGGTAGAAGCTCTAATCTGGAGGAATTTGTCTTTCTTTTCTTCAGCTCTGTTCTCAAAGCTCTTTTCCATCACATCTTCAGCTCCGTTCTCCGTCTCCAAGCTCTGATCCTTAAACCGAGCGTACTGATCTCGCCGCTAATTCCTTCAACTACTCACTTCTCTCTCTCTCTCTCTCTCTCTCTCCACTCTTCCACTTCCCAAACCCTAGTTTATTGAGGTAATACTTGTCTTTTCTCCCAATGTCTTGGGTTTTCTCTTTGATTGTTTGATTTCCATTATTTTGTGGTGGTTTTGTTGTTTTGAACTAATTCTTTGTTGTGTTTCACTCATTCAATTAATACCTAGCTTCTATATGCCTTGAGATTCTTTTGTTTATGGTTTGGTTGTTGGTGCAAAAAAGCTTGGCAAGCTAAAAAATTACCTTAGTGAATTAGAAGCTGAATTGGAACAAATTCTAGCAGGCTTGTATGGTTTCCTTTATTATTTTTAATGATGAAGGATTGTGTTATTCCTTGATTTTTTTTTATAGAAATTATCAAAAGAAACTGGTATTTCAAAACTTCATTTGAGGGTTTGTTTGGAGTGAAGGCAATCATTACTTACCAAAAGAAGTTAATGACAAGATAGTATTGGCCACTACTAGTTATATGTTATCGAATGATGAAAAACCCCCCTGTGTTAGTGGTTGTAACAAATCAAGTTTCCAGATGGTTACTCAGCAAATTTATCAAGATGTGTAAACGTGAAAGATGGTAAAATTTCTGGAATGAAAACACATGATTGCCATGTGTTCTTGGAGAGATTACTTCCATTAGCCATGCGGAATTTATTACCTCAAGTTGTTTCTAATGCTTTGACGAAATTAAGCATATTTTCATAGTGTTTTGACCTAAAATTTTAAAAGTAGAAGATTTGGATCATCTACAAGAGGAAATTTCATTGACACTTTGTAAGCTAGAAAAAAAATTTCCACCATATTTTTTTTGATGTTATGGTACATCTACCAATTCACTTAGCCTAGGAGGCTAAAGTTGGTGGCCCTAGGAATTATCGATGGATGTATTTTGTTGAAAGGCATATGTCTAAATAACTTCTCATCACTTATATTTTTTTAATCATCTTCTCAAATATTTATAACTAGTGTTATTTTCTAGATATATGCACAAACTTAAGGGGTATGTTAGTAACAAATCACAACTTGAGGGATCCATTGCTGAAGGATATGTAGCAGAGGAATGCTTGGCATTTTGTTCTCAATAATTGCATGGTATTGAAACAAAATATAATCTTCCATAAAGATATTATGATGAAGACTCATTGTCAAGAAATAACTCATTCTTGCAATTTTTTGTGCACTTAGGCAACCTTTTGGGAAAGTAAATATGCAAGAGTCGAGTAATGACTTACTAAATATTGCTTTTATTTACATCCTCCAAAATTGCGAAGATGTTCAATCATTTATCAAGTACTTTAACTTTATATTTGTATGGCTATTTATATTATGATATTAATCAAATTAATGCTAAAATATTTTTATGATCTTAATAGTGAACATAAGAACGTCCTACAGAACAAGGAGTTAGAAATATTGATGAGATTCATAAACGTGAATTCTCTACTTGGTTTGAGAAATGAGTAAGTTAATTATTTTATTGTAATATTTTTCTTTTCTAATTCAATAAATTTGAAATTTGCTAAGATTTTGAAACTTCAATATATTATACAGATTAGTGATGCATACAATGAAAATGATGAAAAAATAGATATAAATATGCTTGCTTTGGCACGGTGCCCTGAATGAAGACTAACTTATTATCCAGGTTACAATATCAATGGTTTTTGATTCCACACCAGATATTGAGATGAAAACAAAAAAAAACTTAGAATTGAGGTGTTATGGTTAAATAAGGAAATAATGGAGAGTTGACATATTATGGAGTAATATTGGATATAATTAAACTTTATTATACATGAGGGAATAAAGTTACAATTTTTAGATGTGATTGGTATTATACTTCTCAGCAAGGTATTGGTTATAGAAAGGCTCGTTATGGGATTGTTAGTGTCAACATGACAAGAAAACTACATACAAATGATTTATTTGTTCTAGCATCTCAAGTAAATCAAGTTTACTATATTAAAGGATTGAAAGATGCTACATGGGCTACTGTTAAACCAAGAAATCTTTATGAAATTCCAGAAAATGAAGAAGATCCATATCAAGAAGAATACGTTATTCATGATACATGTGGATCGCAATTACAAGATGATTTTGAAGATATAGATTAGAATAAGGATGGAGCTAAAGATATGATAGGATATGATAGTGAACTAATTGAAGCTTTTCTTGTTAATCATTATTGTTTTTTTGACATTCTTCATTTTGGTAAGTCTCTTTACCTATTTTGCATTTATTACTTTGATCTTGATTTTGTTATGTTAGCATTAATCAATATAGTTTCTTAGTTGTCATTTATGTTACTCTTTATCCTTTTAGTTTCATGTTTGCATTAAAAATTAATAATTTTTTTTTACTATTTTATAGGAGGGTAAACATCATTGCATTCAATTATAAGGATTATATTGAAAATGGCAAGGAAAAGAAAAGCGCGAGTCAGAAATGATGCAAATTAAGAAACACAAAATAATCAAATGCCAAACCAAGTAGATGATGAAATTATTGAAATTAATGCTGATTGTTAATTGCCATTTGTATTACCGTCATCTACTAGAGCTTCAAATGAAATATGTTATTCTTCAGGTCCTCCAAGTAAAAGGCATTAAAAAGGTAATGGAATAATGTTTTTAATTTATATATTTTATATATTGAACACTAAATATTTTAAAATTCATGGAATAGCTTTGTTGAAATAGTAAATGTGAGAGGAAAAGCTAAAGGTGACAAATCAGAAGAAGGAATTGAAGTTGAGATATATGACGGTAGGTAAATATTTCAATCCTATAGCAACTCATGTATGAATTGTTGATTTAATGTTTTGATAGTGTAAATTATTTTCTAGGATATGTAAAATATCTTGTTATAGTTTTGTAACTTACTTTAATCATTAAGACATCTTAATTTGTGGTATTATTTTGTCACAAATGTACATGATTATAACACCAAAAGCCATTAGTGAAATACATGTTCTCTTTCATCAAAAAAATTAACGGGCCATGGATATCTTATCCTCGATATCCAAAATCAGAGATAGATATTATTTTTGCTCTTTTTTGGCCGTTGGGTTCTTACACAGTCAACCAGAAGAAGAGTGAAAAAAGCATTCAAGAATTCAATGATGTGTTGATATTTTGATTGGATGTTGCGCATAAGACAACCAATTTTAGAGAAGTATGAAACCCTAGATGATCGTTACAAACACCCATCTTCTTTTATTCCTACTAATGTGTGGAAATAAATGGTAGAGAAATGGATGGACGATAATTAGTAGGTTTAATATACATATATATTGTTTAGGATTTTTCATTCTATTAAGAGTGAGTGAAAATTCTTATATATATTGTTGGTATGTATGCAGCTCAAAAGTGATAAGAATAAAGTTAATCGATCACAATCTCAAATCATTTATATTACTGGCAGAGCTTCGATGCTAAATCATAAGAGTGATATGGTAACTAATATTTGTGTTTAACTATTTAATATTTTCTAATGGATACATATTTTATGCCTTTCAAATTGATTATTTTTTTATTACCTTAGGTTAAAGAGACAGGTTCAAAGTTAGGCCCAATTGATTGCTTTAAAAAATTCCATACTAAAAAGGATGGAGAGAGTTGGGCTACTGAGAAAGCAAAAGATCCATGGGTATAAATATTTTTTTTATCATTTAAGTCTTAATATTGTAATGAGTATTTATAATTATTTTTTCAATATCAGGATCAAATGGATAATATTAGGTCAACTACAACATCTGAGGGTTCAATAGTAAATGAATGGGAAATATATCGCAATGTTATAGGGAGAACTTAGTCATGGTTGTGTTCTTAGATTAGGTATCGGTAATCAAGGAAAAGATGTGTATGGTAGTAGTTCCTCTCAAACATGTAGCAAAAGATGCAAAGAAATTCAAAAGATGAAAGAAAAAGAATGGGAGGACCATTTCAAGCAAATGGAGTCTATAATTGATAAATTGCAACAACAAGTACTTGTTGTGGTTCAAACGGTGTTGCAAAGTTTGGGATTGTCTAATATACAATTAGCTACACAGGTATAATAATATAATTTAATGTTTTTAATTATTGTGTTTATATGATTTTTAGATTATTGCTAATGTAAAGTATTGTTTATATGTTATTTTAATTTATTATCTCACATTCTTTTTCCACTTATGTTATCTTATTCATTTTTCTTTAATACTATTATGTTTATACTATATACAAAATTCTATAATTAACTATCTCATCATTAATATTATTTAATACTCATACCAACTCTATATGCGTCTTTGGCTTTAATGCAAAATTTTCCTTTTAGTAGTGTACTATTGAATTTTAAATTGTTTGCATGTATTATGTTTGTGTGTAGGGAGGTGATAATGATCTTAGGGATGTGATAGCTAATTCTCAAGAAAATATAAGAAATGTACCTCATGGCAATGATAATGAAAAAGATGGCAATGAGAGTAACTTGGAGGAAGATTCCGAAAAAGATGATGAAAACAATGAAAATGAAGATAGTTGTGAAGATGACGACGATAATGACGATGATTGAAGATTTAAATGTTTTGAATGTTTCCAACTCTTATTGGATTTCATTTTTCAAACTTTTATCAAGTTAATGTTTTGTAAAAGTCTATAACATTTAATTCCTTACACTTATTTAGTTTCATATTTTGAACTTTTATTGTGTCATTGTTTTGTAGAAATTTATAATACATAATTTTGTTAAACATTAATCGATGTTAACCTATTATTAGGTTCATATGTTAAATTGAGTCAATGTTGTGGTAAATGAGTTTGTTGTGTATGAGCTTGTTGTTATATAATTTAAATTATATTGTAATATAGGATTCGAATTAATTAGGTGTATACTATCCATTTTTCCATATAGCATTTGCGACGACTTAGTCACAAAAAGATTTATTTGGATGGACACACAAAAATATTCATTTGCGACCAATACCGATTGGTCACAAATAACACTTATTTGCGATGATACAAAGTTAGTCGCAAATAATAAGTTGTTACGATGGCTTATTCTTTGTTGGAAATAATACCTATTGCGACGGCTTACTTTTTGTTGCAAATACTATTTTTTGTGACGGCTTAATCTTTGTTGCAAATAATACCTTTTATGACGGCATACTCTTTGTTGCAAATAATATTTTTTGTGACGAATAATATGTCATCGCAAATAACACTAATTGTGACAACTAGTTGGCATTGCATAAACATTTTGTCGCCTTAATTCATCACATTATTATAATGTTTTTGTGACTAGATTTTAAATTTTTTGCGACGGCTTCATGTTGTCGCAAAAAGTAGTTTTTATGATGGTGGGTTGCAAAAACTATCTTTTGCGATGGAAGAAAATACGATGACATGCGACGGCCAAATGTCGTTGCCAAACACCTTTTGTGACAACATTTAAGTTTTTGCGACGGTGGTAACTGGTCATAGCAAAAAGTAGTTTTTCTTGTAGTGAATAAACAATTGATTCCCTAGAGTTAGGTATTGACTAGTTAATTTACTGTATATTTTTAAACAAATATTGCAAGATCTAGCCACTACCTAGGAAGCTCTAGTAATGATAATAAGGTCATCTGTAAATAGTAAATGACTAAAGTTCTTATCCATTGTTTGTCAAAACCTAGGGTAAAATTTGACCTATATAAGAGAAAAATTCATCATGAAAGTTAAGATTTAAGACACTAGAATAAATAAATCAGGAGACATGAGGTCTCCTTGTCTAACACCCCTTGAATTTTTCATCCAACTAGTGGCTTGACCGTTAATAAACAATGAAAAACTACCACTTTAAATAAAAGCTTTAACCCAACTATTGAATTTAGTAGGGAAATTTATTCTATCTAATGCAGCAATAATATATAGCATTCCACTCCAAAGTGTCATAGGCTTTTTCAATTTCAACTTTAATCATCATTCTAGGTAATCTTTGGGTATTCTTCTCTAAAGAATACACTACCTCTTAAATTGTGATAATGTTATACATAATTACTCCACCGGCCCAAAAACCTCATGTTCAAGCCTAATTAGTTTGTGGATGAAACCCAATTGGGGGAGCTACTTTGGGGATTAAAACAATGTAAGTTCTCCCACAAAAATTAGGCAGGGTGATTGTATTAAAAATAAATACTTAATACTCCTAAAAAGCTTATGCCCAATGACATTCCAATAATGTATATAAAATTCAATATTAATCAGTCCCAGGGCTTTTCCCTTTCGTTATAGCCTTAAAAGTTTGGTAAACCTCCTAAATTGTCACTGGTCTAACCAACAAGTCTCTATCTTCAGAAGGAAGCTTATTATGATCATCAAGAAAAGAATTGAAAGTAGTTTTCTAGGAAATATTTGAAGTGGAAAATCAAAGCTTTAAGTACAAAAACAAAACCTATGAATGATAAAAATGTCAAAAAACATTATCAGAGGAGAAATGCTATTTCTTTCGAAACGTTGGTCCAAAATTTTTGGTCGACTGACGTGGATGCCAATGTGGCATCCATGTCAGCATACTTTCTCTCTCTTATGTTAAAGAGAAAAAAACGAGAAAATAGCATTTATCTTCCCCAAATCGTCTTCTTCCTCACCGTCTCCCTCTCCGAAACGAAGCCCTTCCTCGCCATCTCGATTGACGCCGCCGGCACACCATTGTCGACGTCGCTACCGTCACTACTGTCGCACACCGTTGACGCCGTTGGCATTCCACTCTTTCCGAAATCGTCTTCTTCCTTGCCGTCTCCCTCTCCAAAACGAAGCCCTTCCTCGCCATCTCGATTGACGCCACCGGCACACCACTATCGACGTCGCTATCGTCACTGCCGTCGCACACCATTGACGCCGCCGGCATTCCACTCTTTCCCGTAAGAACCAAGATCAGGGTTGAGACACAAATAGCTCTCTTTGTTTTAGGGTTTTCATTTCTCAACCCCCTAAATCCAAGGTATTGTTGCGATTAATGCTCTCTATTCACTGACATCTTCTGATTGACTTGATTTTGTTGGATAGATTTGATTAGGGTTTATTTATTTTTTATTTTTTTCTGATTTACTGTGAGTATTTTGGTGAATTTTTGTGATTCTTGCTATTGGTGATGGTGAATAAGGTTAAGATGCTTGAGATGCATGATTTATTTGAGGAAATTGCACAATAAATGATTGGGGTTCTGGATAGGGTTTAGATGATAGGAAATCATAGAATTTTTTTCCATGATTTTGACTATGGATCTAGGTTTGTGATGATTTCTTACTGAATATTCCTATACTTAGCAAGATCTGTGATGGTATTCTGAAATTGCTTGAATCTCATCTCATCCCATCTTCCACTACTGCAAAATCCATGGTTTTCTACCTCCAGATGAAGGATGACTACCATAGGTTTGATAAAATTTCGACACAGGAAATGGATATGATAGTATGAGTTGCTTGTTCATTCTCTGATATTTATCATCCTTTGTTATCTATGCAGGTACCTTGCAAAGTTTAAGAATGAAGAGAAAGGAGGCTGCAGAGAACACTCTCTTGGCATATAAGTCTGCGCAAGTAAGACTTCTATAGCTTTGCCATTTTGTTGAATTATGTCTTAAATCTTACTACTCATCCAATAAGTCTTGGACTTGCTCTTAACTTCTTAGTCTTCTACTATGAGATTCTGAACTCTCCTGATCGGGCATGCAATCTTGCTAAGCAGGTTTATCACTCGTTTCCAATGCCTTATGCTATATATTTCTTTAGTTTTAATTGGCATCAAGCACTCTATCATCCTTCAATTTACCTGTTTTATATTTTTGTTTCTTTTATTTATTGTGCTTATTCATCTATCCTATAACGAATTAATTATGAATTTTAATAAATCATAGCTAAGATGTGAGCTTGCAATGTATCTACAAGAACTGTATTTATCAGAAAATTGATTTCATGAGACATGTTAGATTGATTGCATGTTAGATTTCATGAAAATTGATTGCACTTTTCATATAGGAAACATGTTATATAGGAAACACAATAGCAAGACCTTGAGAAATTTATTGTATTTATCATGTTTATCAGAAACTGTATTTATCATGAAACACAAAAGTCATATAGGAAACATGTTAGATTTCATGAAAATTGATTGCACTTTTCAAATAGCAAGACCTTGAGAAATTTATTGTAATGTGGCATTGCATTAACCGTATCATGGGTTGTCAAATTTTATTTTTTTTAAGATCTTTTGGATTATGGTGTTAATCCTATATTTGATCTATCTATTTAATGGGGAAATTTTTCTTGTAGGTTTTGTTTCATGTGGAAGGGACTACTAAAATACAAAGAGTAGTACGACACATCGGCATTGCATCTCCTCTGTTTGAGCTTACCGACTCGAGCACATTCAAATTGAATTATGATTATGAATATGCATTGTTTGTGAGTTGATTTCAGCACTGTATTGTGCTTATGAAATGTGCAAGGTTGTAAATATTTATGTAGAGTTTTGATGATTGTCTCTTACATGTACAGGAAAAAATTTCACCAATCTGATCTTGCACAGGGCATTGAAATGGAGCTAAGCAATATGTTAAAAGATATTTTTCAATATTAATTGAGATCCAACTAATAAAATAATTGAACACAAACAACAACATCAACAAAATGAATAACACAAACAACAACAAACAATATTAGACAGATACAACAACACAAGCCCATATGCAAAATGAATAACACAAACAACAACAACAACAACAACAACAACAACAACAACAACAACAACAACAACAACAACAACAACAACAACAACAAACAACAAAATCAATAACACAAACAACAACAACAACAGAATGAATAACACAAACAACAACCAACAATATTAGACAGGTATAACAACAACATAATCCCAACTGCAAAACGAATAACACAAACAACACAAACAACAACAACAACAACACAAGCCCATCTGCAAAATGAAAACATCCTCACACAATGAAAGGTCATTTAGAACATCCTCACACAAACGTTGTTATTTCCCTGCAAAATCAAATAAGCTGTGAATGATTAACCTAAAAATCCATTAAACATTAAAAAAAATTCAGCAGTTTATATGATTCAATGAGAACATCCTCACACCTAAATTTAAATGGATATTGGCCCAAGAAATTGAATTTAATTCATGACCTATTGAAGTAGATGTTCTAATTTCATTTGCAAGCATCTCTGCACTATCAATAGGTGTTGAATAGTTTGATGGTTGACCCTATCACATATAATTCAATTAAAAAAAATGTCTTCAACATTGTAATAAATAAAAATGCAATTGTAATAAAAAAAAGGTATTTCAAATATTTTAAATACCTGTGATGAACTATAATTTCACGATTTTGCCAATTGAAGCCATAGACATCCACATTCATCACATTTGGGGATTGGAAGTCACCTAATGAGGGAAATTGTTATCCAATTTATTAAAAACATCTCATGCAATACTATAATAAAAATAGATATAGAAGAGTAGAACAATACCACACTTTCTTGAGTGTGAATTTCAATTTGTGTATCATTTTGCATTTGTACATTTCCATTTGCTTGAGTTTTTTCGAAAAATATTAATTTTAGTTCAAAAAAGATTAAAACACTAAGAAAAATTATGTAAAGTATAAATACTTTTTTTTATTTCTAATGATCATCTCTTCAACTTTTGACTTCTTCCTCTTTGATGGTGGCCGGCCTTTACTACGCACTTTTAAAGGAGTTAGGAACTTTGAAGATGTTACTTGGTGGTGATCATGATCGTTTTCCAACAACATTGGTGGCATAACTTGGTTAGAATGACTCTCCAAATAATTTGCATTATCCATGAGCTTCTCTATTGCATCATCCACACACTTCATCAAGAAACTATATTTTTCAATGGAATTCAAAGACTTTTAGAAAAAATGCGAGCACAATTTATTATACCGCACTTTTTGCTCACTAATTTGTGAATCTTCATAACAATTCTTCACATAAGTATGCCGGGCGCTTTAATATCTTTTTTCTCCAACGGGATAAAATATATTGAGATGGAATCTCTTTGACATTCCTCTCAATAAAAACTTTGCATATATGCCTACAAACAATTTCTTTAAACTCAAATAAACGACATGTGCATTTAATATCAAACTCAATCTCATTTTGATAAACAGTAAAACCCACTTGCCATCTGAATCTTCCATCTTTTCCTTTTAAAATGTCTGTCACCTGAAATATATTACTTACCTCGTCTGATCTGATAAATGTAAGATTGCAATATAGCATTCCTCTCAACTCATCTTGGAATAGCTTAAAAATTTCATTGTATAGGCTTCTTGTAGTTGCTTCTCAAAGAAACAATCAGTTATCACTTGAAAGCTTGAGTTAAAAGTATCAAAGTCAGCCTTGTTTTCTTTCTCAATTTTACTTTTTAATGTATTGTCATACTGCTCCACAAATTGCTTTAAAGATGTTGTTGGTCCAACATAACCATCAAAGAAAGCATTTATGCTTTCACTTCTTTGGGTGGTAGACATTCCAGCCCAAAAAACACCTTTAACATATACAGGAGCCCAACGACAACGATTTGTATATAAAAAATTCAGCTATTCATTTTTCCCGATATTGTAATCTTCTATCATCTTCAACCAAATGTTTTCAAATTCTTGAAATATATAATACCTCATAAACAATACTCTTCAAAATCTTCTTTATTGCCTTGTAATGGGTTAATCCTCCAAGCTTCTCTGGGATCTTCTTCATAATGTGCCAAAGACATAGTCGGTGATGAGAATTTGGAAAAACTGTCCTGATTACACCTTGAATAGCCATACATTGATCTGTAATTATTGCTTTTGGAACCTTACCTGACATGCATTCCAACCAAGTTTTAAACAACCAAATATAGGTTTATGTATCTTCTTTCGACAAGAATCTGCATCCAAATAATATTGTTTGCCCATGATGGTTTACTCCAACAAAAGGAGCAAATGACATATCATATTTATTTGTTAAATATGTTGTATCAAAAGATACAACATCACCAAAAGCTTCATATGCTGCTATAGACCTTGCGTCTGCCCAAAATACATTTCGTAACCGACCTTCTTCATCCATATCAACCAAATGAAAAAAAATTAGAATTTCTCTGTTGCATGCGTGAGAAATAATTGCCAAGTGCCTCCGCATCTCCCACTCCACGCCTGAATTGCCTTGCTTTTGCAATATAATTCCGACAATCTTTTTCAGTGTAGGTTAAATTTTCATATCCACCACTTTCAACGGCCAAGGAATGAAAGTTTTTACTTAAGCCTATACCTACTTGGTCATTTAATTCAAGCCTTTTTCTGACATATGCATCCATTTTTTATTACACCTTTGGAAACGAGCCTTGTGAGGACTAAGTGCATGATTAAGCTCCAAATTAACACTTGATATGGTAAAACACCCATTGTTACCAACAATAATATTTATTTTGGCTTCGCAATTTGTTTTAGTAGATAACCTTGGGTTGAAAACACTTTTTGCAGTAGATATCTTTTACCACCTCTTACACATGAAAGTGCATAATACTTTAATTTTCCATCATCTCCGACTTTTGTACTTTTTTTTGCAATACCAAAACCTTCTTGTCGAGCATATTCAACATAGAGACTATAAACTTTTTCTTCAGAATTAAAAACCATTCCTGCCTTGGGAATAACCTTTTCAAGTAGTGGCCTCTCAAACTCTACCATGTTCTTTTTCTCTTTGTCCGTTATTTCTGTGTTAGAAGATCCAACTTCTTTCACATTCTTCATTTGTTCAAAGGATTGAAATTCCAACTCTACCATAATGTTCTTGATTTGGATCTATAATAAACAAGTAACAACTTAAAATAAATATAATGTAAACTACATGTGGTAAAAAAATGAAAGATATTTAAATTTATAACAAACAACATAAATTATCATTGAAATTATCATTACATGTTTCAAATCAAACAAAAAATTATAATTGAAAACCTTTACTCACAAATTAGATTTGAAAATTTGTCTTTGTAATAGATAAGGATAAGAATAAACTACAAAAAATAAAAGGAAAAGAATTATAGGTTCTACATAAGTTGAAGTTCCAAAGGAATCTCATAATCAATGCTAAAATGCTTAACATAATGAAATTAAAATGATGAAAATAATTAGGTGAAACATGCACCATTAGCTAACTATAATAAGAACTAAAATGTTTGGGTTCAAATGATATGATAAGTAACATAGAGAGACGTTATTTTCAGAAAGAATATTCTTCTTCTAGGTTTCTCAAGGGCATCTTTCACTGGTTTGCAAGATATTCTACAATTCTTGCATAAGAGTAATTCAGCAACTACAAATCAAATAAAACATAAGAAACAAAATAATAATCAAGACCCAGCATGCCATACATGCGATTTGTCAAACTTCAGACATAATTATTCTTCAAAAGACCATATATAGACTCTCCTCTTCTGATTGCAATTCACACTTCTAAGCATATAAAAGAGCATGAGCCCCACTTTACACAATAGAAGTATGTTTCATATAATATTAACCTCCTAAATTCAGGAATTAAAGTTACTATTCATTAAAAAAAGGACCATATATAGACTCTCCTCATCTGATCAAAAACAAAAAAAATTAAAAAGATAGATCTAAAGCATGATGCAATAACAAAAATCAAATACTGAAATTGAAGATTAAAGAGTGACATGAACATCAACCACAAGAGAAAAACACAACAACATTCCATCTAGAGGTGCAAGATGGGCCGGCCCGGCCCGGGCACAGTGCGGCCCGAGCACTGTATGTGCTCGAGCTGGCCCGGCCCGGATTGCAATCGTGCCGGGCCGGCACGGCCCACCGTACAAGGGGGGTCGGCTCAGCCCAGGGCACGGCCCAGGCCAGCTGGGCTAGGCCGTGCCGGGTCGACCGGCCCGTTTTTTTAAAATTAATTTAAAATATAAAATTTGTAAATTCTTTAAAAATATTGTAAAAATTGTAAAAAAAATACTTAAAAAATACTAAAAATTAAGGAAATTTTTTTTAAAAAAAAATCTAAATATCATAAAATATAAGTTTCTTGATTGTAAAAAATATACAACACATAAAGACTATAGAAAAAATAATTAAGAAATATGCAAAAAATTTAAATTTACATGAATAGTAAATTACATAGAAAAAATTAAAAATAAATTACAAATAGATATAAGAAAAAAATTGCCATTTATTTAAAAACTATGAAAACAACTTAGAAAATTTCAAACTTCGAAACAATTTAGAAAAAATTACAAACTTCGAAAACAATTTAGAAAATTACAAACTTCAAACTTCATTTGATTAATCTATTTCTTCATCAACATGGGTTGAAGTTGAACTCTTGGATGGTGTAAGGCCCTCTCCGGTATCACTACCTTCTTCATGTATTTGTTGTTATTGTAACCTATCTTCTGCTTCTAACTAAGAGAGCTTGGAGTCTTCAATGCTTGAGAGATTAGAACAAGAATGAGTAATTTGGTTTGGAGAAATATGTAAGTGTTTGAGGGTATTTATAGGTTTTTTAAATTTTTCTAATTCTCAAAATACCCTTGTAAACTAGCCGTTTATTGTTGTTAAAAATGGTAAAAAAGTAATTATATTTCAATGTCTAAAATAGCCTTAAAAACTAGCCGTTTTATAGTTGTTAGAGGGGCTATAAATGTCATTTTCTTGTATTTAAATAGTTGGAGAAACAAATAATAAAAAAAATGGTGGGCCGTGCTGGGTCGGCCCGCAACGGCTAGTGGCGGGCGATCGTCGGGCCGGCCCGCAACGGCTAGGTGGCGGCGGTCGGGCTGGCCCGCTGCGTTAGGCCGCCCACCCAAGCGGGTCGCGGGCGCAGCCGCCCGTGGACACCAACCCGTGGCCTCGGCACTCGTAGTCGCCCTGCTAGCCGTGCACGGCCCTAAACCGCTGGCCGGGTCGTGTCGGGCTCGGCCAAGACACATGAGTTTGTAACTTTAATTCCATCTATGCAAGCTAAGAAACATTTTTGGAAATTATTTATTTAGGATCAAGATAGGAACAAACCAAAATTAAAGATATAAATGTATGTATACCAGTTAACACCGTGAATTTTAGAGATTCGCGACAGTGGCGACGTCGGCAGTGGTGTGCCAGCGGCGCCAATCGAGACGGCGAGGAAGGGCTTCATTTCGGAGAGGGAGACGGCAAGGAAGAAGACGATTTGGGAAAGAGTGGAATGCCGGTAGCGTCAACGGTGTGCAACGACAGTGACGGTAGCAACGTCGACAATGGTGTGCCGGCGGTGTCAATCGAGATGGCGAGGAAGGGCTTCGTTTCGGAGAGGGAGACGGTGAGGAAGAAGATGATTTGGGGAAGATAAATACTATTTTCTCCTTTTTTTTCTCTTTAACATAAGAGAGAGAAAGTATGTTGACGTGGATGCAACATAGGCATCCACGTCAGTTGGCCAAAAATTTCGGACCAACGTTTCGGAAGAAATAGCATTTCTCTTATCAGAGTCATTATAAAAACTATGAATTTGGTGTAACTACGAATATGGGCAAAGCTATGGAAAAAGCTAGTATTCAAGTCATCTTTACTAGACCATAGAGTCTTGGCTCTTTGTGCCCACTTAATAGTATTCTACCTTAGCAAAGCAGAATGCCTATTGTGGAGGATTCTAGGAGCACTAGAGTTTTGGAAATTAGAGGATAAATCAAAGTCTAACTTCTCTTTAATTATTATTAAATTAATAAGATATTGTGTAAAAATTGGCCATGTAGCTAAATGGAGTGAGACACATAATCAATAGTCTACATGTCTGGATAACCGCCAACATCATTGAATCAAATGTAAATCAAAGAGGACATATAGTTGTCATTCTTGGCATGTTTAGCATTGTTCTTTCCTATCATTTGATGGCCCACACAAAGAGATGCAGGGTCCGTTTGGATCACGGAATAGGAATGGTAATAGGAATGGTAATGGTAATGGTAATGGTAATGGGAATGGTAATGGGAATGAAAAAGTTGTTTGGTTTGAAAGAATAAAATATTGGGAATGGGAAAAGTAGGATAGAGAATTGTATGTAAATGACGACAATGCCCTCAATATAAGTAATGAAATTTTTTATATAATAAATACATATAAATAAATATTTATAATTTATAATTTCTATAATTAATTATTTAAAATAATTAATTTCTGTAAATCATTAAATAATTTCTTTTTATCATTAAAATTAATATTAAATAATTTCTTCTTATATTTTTCGAGAAAATAATTATTAGAATTAATTAATTTACAAATTTATTATTGCTGAAATTATGTTTAATATTGTTTATCAATAAATAAAATTAATATTTCATTTTAACCAAGTTTATTTTCACAACTATTGCTCATATGAAATTATTATTATTATAATTAAATAATACATATGTAATAGACATGATGGATATTTTCTCATTTACTAGTACATCTGTGAATGGAGAAACAAAATAAACATATGAAATAACAATTATCACAATAACAACTTACCATGGTCCAAAATAACATAATTCAACTCCATTACCTAGTAGTCATAAAACAATACATCACCAAGTAGTCATAATACAACAACATTACAAACAATAAACACAAGTTCCACACAAGTCAAGTACTAGCAAAGTCCATAATAAAAAATCCACAACCACACAATGACCAAACCTAAATGTATGCATATGAGGCTTATATGTTAGGTGGCTGAAATGACATCCTCGCTAAAATCAAACGACAAAAACGTAGCTTCCTATCATCCGGTAAGTCCCAAAACATGTCAAGTTCATTTTCATCTCTTCGCAAAAACTCAGACTACAACTAGTGCTTCATCCTCCGATAACCCATCAATGTTGAAAACGACTTCATTAAGTAATTTTTTTCCTTTCTTCAAATTCTTTCTTCTTTTTCATCAACCTCTTTGTGGGACGCCCATGAGAGCAACAGTCTCGCATTCAGGCGCTAATCTGCTATCGCCTTTAGTCCAGGCCCAACTACCTCCACAAATTGTGCTATTTTTTCAGAAATTACCTCGAGAGTTGGGTCATTGGGAACACCTTTTCTTTTTCGGCGTTTAGATGTCGTCGAGGCATTATTTTCTGAAGTCATGGGTGATGATGGGTCAACAGGTTCTTGCGCAAATGCAAAAAAATCATCGCTTGGAAGTTGAGAGGGCCCTGTATTATCCTCAAAACTAGTGTTTTCATGCATATACTGAGTTGCATCATCCCCCAAGTCACCCCTTGCATTACCATGGGCTCGATCTTTTGTGAAGACAGGGGCAAGTTCATTGAAAAAGGGGAAAGATTTCCCATAAAGGTCGGCAGCTTCTTTGTGATTCTACATTACAATAATAAAGAAAGTTAACATCAAAAGTAACAAATAAAGGCACATATTAGTTAATGCAATTTAATTATAATTACCTTGACATATTTGTCATATGAGCTTTTCTCACACGCAATTGTGCTATTTTCGTTGTTCCAAACGAAGCCACTAATGCATAGAAGATCGGCAATAGTCGTAGTCGGGTCTCCCTTAATAGTTTCACTCGAGACTCAATGTTTGAGCGCGCCTTCGATGTAGTCTCATGGAATTTTTTTGCCTTAATCATTCTCTCCAACCCGAAATAAATATCCATTTCAAAATCCATTCTCACTCCGCCATAAAAGCATCCGTGGATAGCTCAACTAAGGCTTCAATTAGGGCCTTATCTTCTTACTGTAGTCCAATAATGTTTGTTTTGCCCCCTTCCCCTATGTTGAGATTCTCCAATTTCCATCTTTGAAAAGCCTAAAAACAATAAAGTATGATAATAGCTTTTATTAATAATAAACATGAATATTACTAGAACATGAATATTTAACACATCATTATTAGTGATAGCCAAAAGTATGTTTAGATTTAACACATCATAGTGCACATGGATATTTTGGAAGTTAATTCAAGTGCTAAACCAAAATCCAAACTACCAGGTTATAACCTAAACACCAGGTAAAAAAAAAAGGGACAAGGCTAGTTCTATTCTGTATGCAAATTTATTACTAAGCTCTGCTTATGCCATTTATAATGGTTTCCAATTATTTGGTTCCTTTGTTCTTTTACCTTCTGGACCACATCATTTTTTTTTAATCTTTTATGTTCTCTCCGAATAATTCCTTCAAGTGAAATTAATCATAAAATTGCATGGAAATCCAAAAGGTATTATTCTTATAATTCCATGATCTATAGTCATGCACGGTTGTGTTGTGTAGATTTGCAGATCTTTTGTTTTTTTGTAGGCACATGAATTTAGTTGCTCTTACCAGTAGTTATAGGCAAGTCCAAGCCTATATTCACAAATGTCAATATTAAACAAGTTATGAAATGTCAATATTCAAGTCCAAGCCTCTTTAATTAAAGAAATAGTAAATGGCTAGTTCTTTTTACAGTTACTCAGTAAAATGCAGAGAAGTTCAAGATCAGTTAGGCATGAAATGTGCACTTGGGGATTCGTTTTCTTGTTATTTATTGGCCAAAGGAGGACACCTACAGAAATTTGATATATATATATATATATATATATTGGTCTATATTTGCACTTAACCTCACATGATTAGCTTAAAGGCCTTCAACACATTAAAAGCAAATGAGTTTAATTGAACTTGATAAAACTCTGGGCAAGCAAAAAAAATCCAACATAATCCAGCAGTGTTTTTAAGCAACCAAGTAAAGGGTAATAGGTACTCATATTTTATTACACACATTAAAAGCAAAAGACAAATCTCAATTTTGTTTAAAATCAGCTTTACATCTTGTCCAATTCCATCAACTAATCATCACATTTAAACCCTCAATTTGCACATTGTACGAGAATCTCTACATATATGTTTATACATGTGTAATGCATAAATAAAATATTAAAATCAGGACACCCTTTATTTGCAAATATCAGTACAATTCTGAACATGACTCACTTTTTAACTACCCCAGCCAAGTGAAGTACTGAATAAAACAACACATTAGCCATGTGAGAAAACCTAACTTTTATGACAACCTTCATGTGATTATTATTATTAAGTGCTCCGAAGTCCAGCCCCAGAAGAGTATTGACAGAATAACTCTAAACTTGTAACAGAGATTGACAGAAATGTTGCAGATCTAGAAACAGGCCAGAAGAAACATCAAAGGAGGAGAAGAAACAGCTGATAGTTTGACAAAGGCTTTTCACAATATATAAATTGAATAAAAAAAACAAGAAGTTAAGCCAAATTAAAGGATGCATTCAATAAAACATCAAACCGGATCAACAGCAAAATCAAAACTGAAATCTTTTGATCCAGATCTAACAACTTCAGGACACACTGCTTAAATATCCGCACAAAGCAAACATCTACAATCAGATCTATGTATTGCAGGAAGCCTTTTCTATCTCCGGATCAAAAGCAAAAACCTTTGCATACATCCACAATAAAAAATGAAGGTCTCTCTTGCTTTCACTACCGAGATGACACCTCTGCATTCAAAGAGTACGTAACCAATACAGGAAAAGCACAGATCTGGCAACTAAATATCCCACAAGTCACAAAATCAAAGTAAAAACAATGAATATACTAATTCAACATTCCACCAATGCACAGTAATCATCTTTCTGACAAGCTAGCTGGAATTATTCCAACACCTCAGAGTTGATGACTTCTTTTGTGAGTTGTAAAATGAGATAAATAATTGATGTGCATAAGCAAGAGACAAGCCCATAGATTATAGTCAACAACCACATACAAAATATCAATCATGGGATATTATAATTACTGAATCATCAAGCACAGCAATTTTTAATATATTGAAACCATAAAGATAAGGACTTTAGCAATGATGTGCAGATTGGTACAAAGTTTGGCTCTAATGCATGTTCAATTGCATTAAAAAAAAAGGCCCATCTTTCCACCATTACTCAATGCAATGATGTGCAGATTGGTACAAAGTTTGGCTCTAATGCAATAAAGATTCAATTTTTGCAAGCAAAATCTCAAATACTCCAAATAAACATCTACAAACATAATCTTTACTGTGAATTTTGACAACATAGATAATAATCATCAAAATCAATTACAAGAAAGATTACCACATCACCAAGTTTAGTTTTGGGCTACATAGATATTAAATAAAGACATCAACTTGATCGCCATGTGTTAAACATGTCCACCGCCATATCATTCCTAAATTGGGTCCATTCATCCGTTGGGTCAACTACTGTGATGTTGTCAACATCATCGCTACGTGTTCTCTCCTAACATTAAATTATCAACTTCGATTCTGCAGGGGTCTTCTGCCATCTCTCTCCGAATGAAGTTGTGTAATAAGCAACATGCATTAATTATGCGCCTTTGAGTTGCTATATTGTAAAAGCTTGGACTCGCAAGAATTTTCCATCGAATTTTGAGAAGACCAAAGGTTCTCTCTATTACATTTCTCGCACTAGCATGTTTCATATTAAAAAACTCTTGAGCCGTGCGAGGTTGGCGTCCATCGGCCCAAGAACTCAAATGATAACGTTGCCCTCGAAACGGTGCAAGAAATCCAGGACAATTTGAATAGCCAGAGTCAACCAAATAGTAAAAACCTAACATTCAATAGAATATATGTCATTAGCTAATGGTTTCGGGATCCATTTGGTTATTATAGATTATAAAAGCAATGAGAGAAAATTTTATTTACCAGTTGGAACCTTTAATCCATTAGGCTTTATAAATGCATCGCTAAGAACTCGGCCATCATGAGCCGAGCCCTCCCATCCAGATAACACATATATGAATTGCATATCTTGGCTACAAACGCCAAGTACATTAGTGGTGATTTTCGATTTTCTTGTTATATATCTTGGTCGATCAGCTTTAGACACATTTACTCTGATATGTGTTCCATCTAGTGCTCTAAGGCAATTCTATGTTGGAAAAAATAAAAAGTTATTTCTTATAAACCATTGCTATGCTTGTTCCATTTTAAAACATGTGGACATAGCGTTATTACCTTAAACCACTTCCACCGAAAATCAATTGAATTCTCGAGGACAGGTTCGGGTTTCTTTAATAACACTCTATGACAAAGTGTGATTGCCTTTAAAACCGCGTGGAAATGATGACTAACTATTTCAGCAGATCGGACGAAATCAAACTTAATTACTCTATTCTTGACATGGTGTGCCACGATATTCAAGAACATTGCGATCATCTCCTCAACCAAGACATTTCTTGTACCACGCAAACCACCAGTAATGGTTAGCAATTGGCATAAACTATGGAAACAATGCCGATCCATGCGTAGTTTATCAATACACTGAATATCGCTTTCGTATACCACACGACGAAAGTATTCATATTGTTTGCGGCGCCTAACAGAGGTTGTCTCAATCTCGTGTTGGACCATACTATTTCGTATATTGCTCCGTTTTATTGCATATGAAGCAATCAGGACGTTTAGTAGGAATATATAACATATGGACATTAAATAATATAGTTGGAGTCCTTCCATATTGTCCATCTAAGCTGTGAGCATATATTTACACAATAAGATTATGTTTGAAATGTATGAAGACATGAAACACACTCAGTAGTACTGGTGTGCAAAGACATGAAACACAGTCAATTGTCACTATCCTATCTTGTTTATAGAGATGCCAAAAAGAACAAATCTATGGCAAAAACATTTTCACAAACGATAATTTTTTAAGTTACATTGTAAAGTAATTAAGAATTACATTTTTACTATCAATTTTATCATGTACTTCCAAAAAAAAAAATTTCTTAATTACCTTATTATTATTATAAGCCACACATCAAATTCAACAACCATGGAGACTAATTCCCACATTTTAAGAACAAAAGATCACGTCCCAATCCCCAAAACCCACTCAAAATACATGTTATTAGATGATATGCATAGAGCAAACAAATAGAATATATATTAACAGTTTAAAAAGCTCATCTTACATCTCAAAGTGAATCAATGTATACTTCAAATAAATAGGTGTGTTCATTCAAACATGACCCACTAACAAAAACATGAGCATATAATCTATCTCGAGAGCAAGAAGAAATTTAAGATTGTATGGAAAAAGTTAACAAATTCAAAAATTAGATCCAATTCAAGAATCCATAAAAAAATACGTAAATCGGGACAAACTAAACCAGAGCTAAGTCGCATATTGATTATGTTAGGAGATTATGAAGTTTTGCATGCTTCCAAATAAACTTTTACAAGTAAAAAAATAGATACAATTATAATTGAGGAAAAAGATTTCATCCCTATACAATAGTTAATATTCCAACAAATTTTTACCAATGTCTGCTAATTAAAAATTTTTGTTAGCCAAATATATCCTAACAAACCATACTATGTTTCTTAACTTAAGCTCAGAATCAATGCCTCCGGTCCAAATACTTAAACCACAAGATAAGATTTTTAATCCCAACAAACATATAATTTAAATATACAGCCCATTGATAAGATTTATAAAAATAAAATCCTATTAGTTTATATATATATATATATATAAGCATATTACCATGAAGCTTTAAAATATAGATTTAATAAGTTTCTTAAGAAATGGGGTACATTTTATCTAATGTGATACTAGCATTATCTAAAAACAGGAAAAAATGAGAAAAATGTTTTCAGAAAATTGGTTTTAAAACAATCTCCAATGATTAGTTTGTGAACTTGAACCAATATTTTTCATTTCTTATTAATAATAAATTCAAAGGAAAATCCTAATAACAGATACACAGACAAGGGAAAAACAGAGGAAGTGAAGAGCACATACCTGAAGTTTTTCAACAAAATCTGATTTTTTTCCCGGTGACGTTTTTTCTCCGATGATCGATTCTTAGGTTGGCTTCTAATGGAGGAAGTGAGACAATGTAAATTAGTTTGCAAAATCAGGAAGAAAAAATGGCGAAGAAGATCTACCGACCAGATCTGTTTCTCCCTTTGTTGTTGGTCTTCAATTCCGGTATAGAGCCGGTTAGGCGGGGAAGCGGATGAGGAGATGGAGTTGGTCAGGGATGGGGCCAATGAGGAGGTCAGAGTGGAGGTCAACCATGTTGAAGGTGGAGAGGCGGACCAGGATACCGACTTGGTCGAGGATGGGGCTGATGAGGAGGCTGGACTGGTCTCGACGACGCCGGCAGCGGAGAGGCGGACAAGGAGATAGACTTTGTCACACCCACCCCTTCTACCGAGGTAAATGTGGCACCCATCAGTTAAAATTCCCTTTTAATCGAAACCCGACACCTGCTTTTTAAACAAAAGCAGACCTACAAATCACAATTTACAATTTTTTCACCAAGTACATGTTCAAATACATAAATACAATAAATATAATTACTCTAATTTGCGGGTACAACCGCTACAAGGTCATGACACCAATAACAAGAAAAAAAGAAATGAGGGACCCATCGCTAGCCTCTGGATCGAACCCCGACTCGTTCTAAAACCCGATCAGTAATCTAGGTTCCTCGCCTCGCATATTACTAAAGACATTCTGAGTTGGTCGGTAGTGGCTTAATAATTCCAAATACTTAAATACAAATGTATATAAAGTATATAAATACCAATTTCTCAAATAATTTTTCCAACTTTTCCAAAAATACCGAAATTCTAGCAAAAATACATTTTTTAAAGAACTTTTTGAAACATAAATTCATCATAAATCAATGTCAAAAATAACTAATAATATAAAAACCATTCTCAAATCCATAGCTCCGAAAAACTCTCCCCGGCTTAGCCGTCGCGACTAGGTTGAGGAGCCGTCAGGTCTTCGTAACCTCGACGCTGGCCCACCGGTCCCCGTGTGGTGACTCGGGATCCCGATGTATCATCCAATCGGGGCTCTACGCTCCCACCGATCCGGACAAATCAACACCCGAGTCCACCACGCCACCTCTAAAGGTCGGCCCGTGGGAACCCACTCATCGCAGTAGTCGGGGCTTTTAGCCCGCCGTCACCATCCAAAACCAACATGTAGATGCAGACAGCAATACAAACTCAGTATAAATCATAACATATGGTCCTTATCCAGGGACAAACATTCACGATGACGATACATGCATAATACCGAGTAAAAGTCCAAATACAAAAATACCATTCCTATGCGGGGAATGAAAACCCAGATCCCACAAATATTGTCGGTAAAAATATTTTTAATACACGCATATGATTTCACAAATCATTCCAAATCAAAGCATATATAACCATCCAAAAAAATAAATTCATGAACCGAATAATTAAATCACATATACATGTATTTATACTATTTATAAATACGTATAATTATCACGAAATTGATGTATCAATACGATTGTCGGGGAACATCAATCGGCAAATAAATATACGTATACCTCAACATTATACGCCAATTAAACATGATAAAAAGAAATACTTAAACAATTATTTTTTCAAAAATACTAGCCATTAAATAATTATTTCAAAATAATAATAATTAATCAATTATTTAAAAATAATAGCCACTACTAACTCACCCGGTGTCCTTGGGTTCCTTCCCTAGACTCGAAACTCCCTCCCAAGACCGAATAACACCTAACAAGAATAATATAATAAAAAAATAAATAATATATTTAAACTCAAAAGAAAATACAAAAAAATAATAATCAATTCTCTATTGGGCCCACTCACTCCAATCGGTTAAAATCCGACATTGCATAATCAAACTGGCTTTCAATTGCACTTAAACCAACTCAATTTTTATTCAAAATCCTTTGAACCAACTTGGTTCGACTCAAAACCCTTAACCCAAATCAACTCGAACCAAACCCAAACCATCTCAACTCTGATTTGATCAAGCCCAACTCAACCAAATTAATTCAACTCAATCAATTCAATGCTAACTTGGTTTGATCCAACCAATTCAACTCTAGCTAACTCAACCCATTTCAATCTAACCATTATCATTAACCTCCTAATCATCATAATCATCAATTTAATTAACTAAACCAAATTTTTAATCTCGGTGCTACAGAATCGCTTACTAAAGAAACCGAAAAATCTCATCCTCCATTTTTAAAACAAAAAATTCAACCTCAAATACAAGATTTTCTCAAAAACAATTTCATACACTCATCATCTACAACAACATACCAAGTTTTTCTACTCAAATCCATCATTTTTCTTCATTAAATCCACCAAATACACACACACATACATTCAAGTATATAAATAAATAAATCATCAAAATACTTACCAAATAATACTTCATCCATTCTCCTCCAAATACCAAACTTTATCTCTTCCAATTTCTCCAAATCTCTCACTCTTTTCTTTCTCTAAAAAACTCTCGGGATCTGTAGCAAAATGGTGGAGAAGAAGATGAACAACACTCAAGCTTCTAGATTTTTTCTCCAACTTATGATTCAGCCGAAATTCAATTTCAGTCCCTAGAAATATAATTTCTTACAAAATAGTCCCTGAAAAACTCACAAATAGTCCCTGAATTATGAAATAGTATTCTCAAAAAGGTCCTTTTAAAAATTATCCAATGGTCCCTGAAGTATAACACAATATTTCAAAAAGGTCCCTACCGCCTTACCTTTCAGTCCTTGGTTTCCAGAAATATTTTATATCAATCCTTTTTCTATTACTCTTTAACCCAAAATCTTTTAAAAACTTTTACACTTAAGTCCTTGTTCTCGTCCCACTTGGGGTTTCTCAACAAGATTACTCAGAGAAAATTCTTACCGTGAACTCGTAGTAATACCCGAATATATTTTTCCAATGAGATATCTAAAGGTTCAGGGTATTACAATCCTTCCCCCTTAAGAAAATTTCGTCCTCGAAATTTCTTTAGTATGCATCAATCTGATATCACTGAATTTCATTACTTGTTCCAAGACCCGTTCTCTTGTTCCAAATCTGTTCAACAGTAAATAACAATACTGTATTAGGATGTCCAAGTATCTGCTGATGATCAAAGTGAACCTGATTCCTCTTATACGGTGTTATATACAGCATACAACACTCTTCTGCTGTGTTACTCTGGCTTCCTCACTTCCAAAACTCATACAATAAAATAATCTTGTATTTTCCACAATCTAGAAGAAAAGCAACTTCTTATTCATAAGTAGCAATACACCATACTGGAAATACACAGGTAGAATACAAACATCTCAAGCACACAAGTGGTAGTACAAACAGGTTATTCCACTATTCACAAGTCTCATATAACTACTGAACCTCATCCTTGTCTGCGGTTTCTGCGATTCAACCTTTCTCGCTCCATTGCTCAACCGCTGCACTCATAGTTAAGGACTACATGGGCATCATCATATGCCGCTGCAAACTCCTTAGAAACTCCATACCTCATTCTCACCTGCATACGACTCTCGCTCTAGGTGAAAACGCTCCATGTAGATATTCCTCACCGAAGCAACTATAGAGCTAAAAATCTCGGGTATTCATGGTTACCACATAACGAGCTCGTGGGACATAAACATCACTCATTGCTTGTTCTTGGTTACGAGTGCAATAATAGAACTAGAAGATGCTCGAGGCAACAAGAGTAGAGCTAGAGGGTACTTTGAGCGAAAGAATATGGGTTTTCCATCTCTTCTTCCCTCATTCTGCTCCTCCTCTCTCCTTCTCCTGCTCCTCCACTTCTCTTCTCGCTCTTCTTCCTCTCTTTCGCTCTTCCGTGAAATATCTCTTTCTCTTTCTCATTATACCTTGGAGGAGGTCCCTCGCCTCGACCGCCCTCAAACGCCTTGGTTCCATTACTCAAAAAAATCCTTAAGACACTCAAAAATTCCATCGATGAAAAATGCAAGTCCGATCTTCTCCTCTATTTAAACACAACTAAACTACACTTAGAGGAGTCGGCCATAATTCATCCAAAGTCCGACAAATCAAACTCGAATCAATGTCGATCGTAACACACCTTTTAAGAATCAATGAAAGGTGATAAAGAAGACCGTTACTCACGGGCTAATCTCCATATTCTAAGCACGTGTATGTCCAAAGTATCTTTCAAATCAAACTCAGAATCATCAGTGTGCCGCTCAACAAAGAGAATGCCAAATACCCTTCTTTGGCAACTTTAAGTTAACTTATTTTGGATAAAACCAATTCCAATAAATATCTCAACCCGTGATCAGGATCACGAGTCATCGCCACTCTACGCCTCAAATATCAAAACCTACGATCAGCTCTCATTCCAAATATGCAACTTAGGTTTTAACCTGATTGGAGATTCTTAATAATTCTACTGGGCCCTTAACTTTTCTCGTCTAATCCCTACTAAACCTCTAAGTCTAGACATGACTTCTAAACTTAGGCTCAGATCACAACCCGTGATCTCTACCAACCGTGGATATCTCAACCCTACACTCGATACTCAAAAAGATGTCACACCCACCCCTTCTACCGAGGGTAAATGTGGAAACCCATCGCTTAAAATTCTCTTTTAACTGAACCCGACTAACTGCTTTTAAAACAAAAGCGGACCCTACAAATCACAATTTACAATTTTTTTCACCAAGTACATGTTCAAATACATAAATACAATAAATATAATTACTCTAATTTACGGGTACAACCGCTCATGAGTCATGACACCAATAACAAGAAAAAAAGAAATGAGGGACCCATGCGGTCGCCCGGATCGAACCCCGACTCGCTCTAAACCCGATCGGGTAATCTAGGGTTCACTGCCCTCGCAGCCTACGACGACATTCAGGTTGGTCGGTAGTGGCTTAATAATTCCAAATACTTAAAATACGATTAGTATATAAAGTATATAAATACCAATTTCTCAAATAATTTTTCCAACTTTTCCAAAAATACCGTAATTCTAGCAAAATACATTTTTTTAAAGAACTTTTGAAACATAAATTCATCATAAATCAATGTCAAAATAACTAATAATATAAAACCATTCTCAAATCCATAGCCTGAAAACTCTCCCCGGCTTAGCCGTCGCGACTAGAGTTGGGAGCCCGTCGAAAGGTCTTCGTAACCTTGACGTTGGCCCACCGGTCCCGTGTGGTGACTCGGGATCCCGATGTATCATCCAATCGTGGCTCTACGCTCCCACCGATCTCGGACAAATCAACACCCGGTCCACCACGCCCACCTCTAAAAGGTGGCCCGGGTGGGAACCCACTCTTGCGATGAGTCGGGCTTTTAGCCCCGCGTCACCATCCAAACCAACATGTAGATGCAGTGACAATACAAACTCGTATAAATCATAACATATGGTCCTTATCCGGGACAAACATTCACGAGTACGATACATGCATAATACCGAGTAAAGTCCAAATATAAAAATACCATTCCTATGCGAGGAATGAAAAACCCGATCCCACAAATATTGTCGGTAAAATATTTTTAATACATGACATGATTTCACAAATCATTCCAAATCAAAAGCATATATAACCATCCAAAAAAATAAATTCATGAACCGAATAATTAAATCACATATACATGTATTTATACTATTTATAAATCACGTATAATTATACTGAAATTGATGTATCAATACGATTGTCGGGGAACATCAACTAGCAAATAAATATACGTATACCTCAACATTATACGCTAATTAAACATGATAAAAAGAAATACTTAAACAATTATTTTTCAAAATACTAGCCATTAAATAATTATTTCAAAAATAATAATAATTAATCAATTATTTAAAATAATAGCCACTACCAACTCACCTGGTGTCCTTGGGTTCCTTCCTAGACCTGAAACTCCCTCCCAAGATCGAATAACACCCTAACAAGAATAATATAATAAAAAAATAAATAATATATTTAAACTCAAAAGAAAATACAAAAATAATAATCAATTCTCTATTGGGCCCACTCACTCCAATCGGTTAAAATCCGACATTGCATAATCAAACTGGCTTTCAATTGCACTTAAACCAACTCAATTTTTATTCAAAATCCTTTGAACCAACTTGGTTCAGTCCAAAACCCTTAACCCAAATCAACTGAACCAAACCCAAACCATCTCAACCTGATTTGATCAAGCCCAACTCAACCAAATTAATTCAACTCAATCAATTCAATGCAACTTGGTTTGATCCAACCAATTCAACTTGGCTAACTCAACCCATTTCAATCTAACCATTATCATTAACCTCCTAATCATCATAATCATCAATTTAATTAACTAAACCAAATTTTAATCTCGGTGCTACAGTAACGCTACAGTAAAACCGAAAATCTCATCCTCCATTTTAAACAAAATTCAACTCAAATACAAGATTTTCTCAAAACAATTTCATACACTCATCATCTACAACAACATACCAAGTTTTTTTCTACTCAAATCCATCATTTTTTTCTTCATTAAATCCACCAAATACACACACACATACATTCAAGTATATAAATAAATAAATCATCAAAATACTTTACTAAAATAATACTTCATCCATTCTCCTCCAAATACCAAAACTTTATCTCTTCCAATTTCTCTCCAAATCTCTCACTCTTTTTTTTTCTTTTTCTAAAAAAACTCTCGGAATCTTGTAGCAAAAATGGTGGAGAAGAAGATGAACAACACTCAAGCTCTAGATTTTTCTCCAACTTATGATTCAGCCGAAATTCAATTTCAGTCCCTAGAAATATAATTTCTTACAAAATAGTCCCTGAAAAACTCACAAATAGTCCCTGAATTATGAAATAGTATTCTCAAAAGGTCCTTTAAAATTATCCAATGGTCCCTGAAGTATAACACAATATTTCAAAAAGGTCCCTACCGCCTTACCTTTCAGTCCTTGGTTTCCAGAAATATTTTATATCAATCCTTTTTCTATTACTCTTTAACCCAAAAATCTTTTAAAAACTTTTTACACTTAAGTCCTTGCTCGTCCACTTGGGGTTTCTAACAAGATTACTCAGAAAATTTTATCGTGAATCGTAGTAATACCCCCGAATATATTTTTCCAAATGATATCTAAAGGTTCGTGGTATTCATGACTTGGTCAAGGTCGGGTGAGGAGTTGGGCCGGTGAGGAGTTGGTCGAGAAGACAAGTTGTTCGAGGAAGCGGCCGGTGAGGAATGCACACTGGAGCTTGACGAGGCCGGCGGCTTCAGAAGAGATAGCCATACAAGGGGTTGAAGGTTAAATCAAGAAGGGTAAAACTGTCATTTGACATCTCAATCCAAGCATTACCCCCAATTTGAGGGGTAATGAGAAGAGCCAGTTGAAAGCCATCCCATGCCTCCATCCTTGGAATTCTGAACATGTTAAAGGTACCCAACCATGGGTATAAATGGATGGGGGTAATGTTTCCCATACCTAGGGCTCCATTACCCCCATCCAAACGGGTCGGAGGTAATAAATACTATTAGAATAATAATCATTATCAATAGAAGTTTATACCCATGTTTAGATGCACAACTGTTAGAATGAAAATGGAATGTGTAAGAAATGAATAGCGGTATTGTAGAGGCATATTCATTCCGCCCAAAATTGGGAGGATGACACTGTTTGGAGACAAATGAATAGTATTAACCTTTGAAATTATACTATTGCCCATTTGAATATTTAATTAAATAAAACTTATATAATTAAATAATTAACTATAATAATTAAATTAAACAATAATTAAAATTTAAAAGTAATATATATATAATTATAATAATAAAGTAAAATGATATTTTTTCCATAAAAGAGATTAAATTAAGTTAAAATTATTAAAATTACAACCTCGATCTGTGTATATTTAGTTAAATAAAAATTATTAATTATAATGATTAAAGTGTAGTAACACTTTCTCTTAATGAGATTTAATTATATAAAAATCAATTATTTAAATAATTAATTAAAATAATTAAAACTAATAATAATTAGGATGAAATATTTAATTTGAATATTTAATTATAATAATTATTTTTAATAAAAATATTCAAATATTTCCTAAATAGAAATTTTATTTATCATTAATTTTATGTAATTGGATTTATGTGTATCAAGGGTATAAAAGTAATTTTGTCACATTTCCCACTTACCCTTTTTCCATTCCCAATAAAATATTATTTCCACCAAACATAGTATTGATTATCATTCCTATTCCTAGAGTCTCATTATACCATTCCCTTTCCCATTCTCATTCCTTTTTCATTCCGTGAACCAAACACACCCTAAAGACTTTGAAACCTAATTGTGTTAGAACTAGATCTGTCCAACCAGACCAAGCCTAACACTATTGTTAGATTGAGCTTAGTCTATGTTGTACAATCATAACCAAGTAATTTTCATTCTTATTCTTAATAATTTTATCCCACGTCATATCTGAATTGTGTTATAATTAGATTGGTCTAGGCCTTATACTGTAATTAAGCTGAACTAGGTCTCTGGTGTACAACCAAACCCAACTTGCTCATGTGGTTGGAAAATAAAATTCTCACTCTTGAAAACCTAGCGACCAAGGGATGCAATAAACTTCAACTGCATTATGTTATTTGTGAGTTTGTGAGGTAGCAATTGAATTTGTGGAACACTTAATCTTTGGGTGGTTTTTTTTTTTTTTGAATCTAGGTCTTATGGACAATATATATTCCATTTGCCTGGTCCACCCACCTCTCTGGAAATTATTTAGGGTTTATGAAAAACTAATCTTCGAGGACCACAAAAGGACTATAGGGGCTTCCTAGCTAAAGCTATTATCTAGAATATCTGGATTGTGCTAAATGATAATATTTTTAACTCTCCATCTGAGGCCCCACTTGATCATTAGTTGTTGTTACGTACTAGAGCTTCACTAGGAGAAGTCTCTACCTTACCTGCTCAAGAGGATCCTTTGTATATTTCTTTCGTGTTGTATCTATTTGTTATCATCATATGTTATCCACTTCTAGTGGACATGTTGTAGTTCTCCTGTCACTTGTATTACTTTTGTTTCTTATTTCACTTTTTATTTCTATTTTTAATCTAAGTGGTTTTATCCATTTTTGAAATATATATATCCTATTTTTGTCTTTTTAAATTATGACTTGAGTTGGTTCAAGTTTTCCACACATTTGTTTTGGACTATGTGTGAAATGCACCATCAAATTTTGCAAATTCAATCTCTTCCATTGCTTGTGGGCCTCCATAGCACGTCATCTATTAATGTTAGTGTGTTTGCTTCTGTTCTTCCTAAGCAAATTCGAGTTGTAGATAGCTTGCCACACCTTGTCATTAGTAAAAATTCTTCCTGTTATTAATGAAAATGGTTTTAGATTTGATGGGCTTTTATTTCATAGTTGATACTTTCACCTCATAACTTGATCTTATCCTAACTCCAAATTCATCAAGATTTC
The DNA here is from genome assembly GCF_009730915.1 of Dioscorea cayenensis subsp. rotundata. NCBI lineage: Eukaryota > Viridiplantae > Streptophyta > Magnoliopsida > Dioscoreales > Dioscoreaceae > Dioscorea > Dioscorea cayenensis. Next base: position 14,113,653 of record NC_052471.1, read on the forward strand.
ATATATGTTCTGCTATTGAGTGATACTGATGTCCCCATCTTGTTGAATTTATGTATTTCTATAAGATTGCACAAAATTTACATTGCGCCAACTATAATAGAGCTAGCATGGAAGTTGCTTGTTTAACTAGTTTGATAATTGGAACTACATACAATGTTTTCTCTAAAAGATGCCCTAATTTTCTTTTTGTTTTAGAAAATAACTCCTCATAATTAGTTGACGAACGAGCACAATTAAGATGATGAAACATTTAGGGAGAAAAATAATCATACAAATTTAGGATGAATTATAATTAAACTAATTAAAATTTTTAACACATTTGAATATGGTCAAAATAATCATTGATTTTGTGGCAATATCAGCATATTATAAATTATAAATTTGAAGGGTCAGAGTTGTTGCATCCATGGGATGGTACGGTTTAAAAGTACAATGCATTACTGTAGTAAAACATAACATCGAATTTAGTAGATTCAAATTTGACATAATTTCATAATTGATTGGCAGCCTATTTAGTACTATGTAACCCATTTAGATTTACATCTATTATAAAATTAAAAGTTTTTGAATTTAAAATATAAATAAAAGCAAACTAAAATAACCACCATACTTAATGTTGCGAATTGTTATTTAAATGATGAATAACATATCTGTAAATAAATCTGATTGACAATATTATTACGAAAGACTATATAAATAATATTTATTTATTATTTATTGGGTCCTCACCGGTTTATCATAGCAAGAAATCTAAATCACATGAAATATAAACAATATATAATGCCTATTTTGTGGTGTGCTATTATACAAATATTAAATATGATATATTTGCTAATAATGATAGCTTTCTTCTTTCATGTTTATAATATGAGGAATGGCTTGTAGATATTTTGCTTATATATATTTTCTGTAGTGTGAGGACATAATTTTGTAATATAAAATTGCAACTTCATTATATTTCCAAAATTTATAAGGTAAAAGCTAATGATTATTTGTTCTATTAGCACCATATGTGCAGTGTGATCCAAGATGAGAGCACGAGGTGTGTTGAATTATTAACTTGCATATTTGCGCATGTTTATGATCGGTGTGAGTTGTTCCACATTTGCCATGGTGAGAAGTAAATATCAATTCATATAATTTTTCTCTTTATGAACATGTTAGAACAATATATGTGGTAATGCTCAACCACTTCTTTATTTGAAATTGACTTGGGCTCTTCCAAATTGGCATGCGTAATGCAGGAATCACCTAAATTTATTAGAGGTGGTGGATCTTGACCAATGAGCAGACCTTTTAGAGTTAAATTATAGCCATGTTTAACCAAATATATATAGAGGATGAGTTTCTTAAGAAAAATCTATGGACGTAATATATATAGAGGATGAGTTTCTTAAGAAAAATCTACGGACGTTCATCTAAATGGTTGGATTTCAAATCAACAGTAATAAACTATTTCAATAATAATTATGTTTGGTAATAATATCGCTATGTTGTAGTAGTTAAAGTGGGATGTAGTGATTGCATCTGAACTGGGTTTTATCAGACAGGTATCTGTGGATCAATCACAACCGTCTCATCCTCTCATTTCCACTATAAGCTGCAGCGAAGATTAAAAACAAAACCAGTTAAATTAAAACCAAACTGAAGAACACCATACCAACCCATTCGGCCGAAGTACACTCCTTTGTTATTGTTATGAGCACTATTTATCAACCCGTCTCTCCCTATCTCTCTCTTTTATAAACATCTCTTTAACTTTTGCCTTTAAACTCTGGGGCGGTTCCTATCAGAATGTCCCCAAAGTATATTTTTCTCATATATATATGTATATATATATATATATATATATCTATAAATAAGAGCAGGAATCATTTTCACTAATAACAGTGCTTCCAGCTCTTTCCTTTAGCTGTTCTCCTCCTTGATAATTAATGCTTGCATAGATTCCTGGATTGAAAGTGACAACAAAGAGATTAAATTGGGATTATCATACATAACAAAAATCATGATGAATCATAAACACAACAATGGCATGCTATGTAGCATTTTGTTAACTGGAAACATGGGGATAAAAACCAATTTAATGAATTGGTAGTGTATGATCTAAATATACAAACTTTCAACAGAAATGAATACCAAATAAATCATTCTTTGTAACTAAAATAACCCATCACAAGAATGTGAAAATTAGAAATACATGCCTAAAATAGGAAGCACACCAATTTCAAATGTTTGATGGTTCTGCTTCTCGGCAGCTTCAGCATATCAATGTTGCTCAAAGCAAGTCTTGTTCAAAACCTTTTACCCTCTTTCATCTTGCTCCTTCATCCTCCATGCTCACGACTACTCCCATAAACTGGATCATCCCAAAGGTCTGCCTTGTTAATTGTTGCAGATAACTGCTCCAGCCTCACAACCATCTTTTTCCACTGTCATAATATACTTTATAAACAAACCAAGTTCACAAGATAACCTTTTCAAACATCTAGAAGTTCTCATCATCAGAGAATCAATTCTCCAAAATCCATAATTCGGTGTCCAATATAAGCACCGAATTCAATACTAATACAAGTTTTTCAACTTTAATGCAGCACGAAAACAGAGAAAAATAGGAAGTAAACCAGAGAAATTATTTTCCACTTCCAGAATATAATCTTGCTATTTTAGAAAAATCCAAGCCTCACAAGATTATCCAACCTTTTCAATTGTCAAAACTCCACAATTCACCATGTAAGCACAAAATCAAAGCCAATCTGATGGCAAGAAATCTAAAGAGGTGGCTAGCAAAAGCACCTGCTGCAATCGCTTCTTGATGAGGCTGGATAGACTGAGCAATGGCAGCAGTGGCTCTTCAATCCCCATCATCCTCGTCCAAGTATCGTCCATCCCTTAGCTGCAATTCCATCCACCGTTAGCCCATCAGACGTCGCCGCCACTGAAGAAGAAAACCATCTGAACCTTGTCGGAAAACAAGAAAAATCCAACCTTTCCGAGCTCCCAACAAATCCAATACTCCCATTAAGACACCTAATCCGAGGCCTTGCTGAGTGGAAAGGTGATTGAAGAACGGAGAAGAAGATAGGGATCTTGAGATTAGGGCTTCTAGTGAGAGATCGCTTGAGAATGGAGAAGAAGAGCATGCTTTTGGTGCTCTAATGGCGCGCTAGGGTTTCTCGAGGGTTTTGGGAAAGAAGGGCTTCGTTGCAACGCACTCATGAGAGTCTCACGTTCTTCGCACGTGACTTGCTGGCGCGAACCATCATAGTGTGTCACGTGAGATGCAGCTCATTGGGAGTGTTGCACATTGCTCCTGGCGTGTTCTTTAATAGCATTTTGACCCTCTATTCTGAGTGATAATTCTGAAAAATATTATTTTAAATGAGTTTTTACATTCCTGAAATATTTTTATATTTTAAACTCAAATTATATATTAACGCTTTATGTTAAAAAAAAAATTGTTGTGTTTTATGATCTCTTAAGTTTTTATGTGTTAATGAATTATTTTGATTTAATTAATTTTTGTGTTTTTTTTAATACAAATATGAGTAAGTCACATGCCAGGGTCAGACGCATGAGAGAAGTTGAGCTTTCAGTGTTACATGTGTCCTTCATCTATTCGAGTTGGAATTTGAGTCTGTCTCATCAACATAACAAACACCATATTTAGATAATCCAACGCTAATAAGACCAAATGATGACTGTTTTATTTTTAATAATTATACTTTAAAAACAAATACTGCGTGTACTAATATAGAATTTATAATATACTAGCAACGTACATGCGTGCTAGTACATGACGAGGGTTCGAAACTTCTCTATAATGGAAAGACGTAAAGACCCTTACCTCTGAGGGTCCGGTGTCTCATATATATATATATATATATTTGATCTTGACAATATACAATACGATTTAAAGTTTATAGTCTGCGGGCGATGCGCCGTGTAGAATATGTCGTCGAGCAATATTGTTGTCGCCATCCGCGTAGATTACGATTTTGGGGTCTCTTCTAAAATGAGAACCTTACTGCCGCATACAGTCACAATAGATCAAAAACATGGTGATAATAGACCAAACTGCTGTTGGTTCAATAAATCAAAACATCATTAGCTACCCTTGAAATTTGATATTTTTCAAAATATATTTATTATGTAGAAAAATTTAAAAAGATTCCAGGGTTTATGTGCGAAAAAGAAATGCCATGTGCATTTAGTCATGGTCGTTGTTGTGGTAGGAATGATCACAGTGCCACGTAAACGCGGTGTCTTTTTCGGGTTTGTCTAATCTCGGATCCAGGGGCGGCCAGCAATCCGACCCGTTGAGGAATAGTCCAAAAGACTCCCTCCGCTCCGGCCATCGTCCCCTTCTCTGCTTCTCCACCACCGCCTCTCCTCTCCAAGCCTCGAGTCCAAGAGTCCCAAAGAGATCTCTGGTATTTGTGCAGATCCATGCAGATCTAGATCTTTTGTTTTTCGATGTTTTCTCGTTGTTTGATCTGTTGTTTGATCGTTTCTTGATCTGAGATTCGATGATTTTGCAGTGTAGATCTCGAGGTCTGATGATGATTCAGTTGTTGTTGATGTTTTGTAGTTGTGGAGAGGATGCATCGCGTTCCGGCGACGATTGAGGGCAGCTGATCGTGAAAGGCGATAAGGGAGGATGCCGCTTGGGAGGAACCTCCCCAAAGCGTCTGTCTGCTCTTGCATCAGGAAGAGTGGCACCGGAGGTTTGGTTTCTTTTTCCATTGTGTTTTTGTTTCTCGATGTCATTGTCTTTATATCCAATGGATTCTTTGAATTATCAAGTGTTTTGAGCGCCCAGAAAGTTACGACATTATGATGCATGAGGTTGGCTTGTGCAAGCTTGGGCTTTGCTTCGATCTAGATGTGATGTTTGTGCTGGAATGGTTAAAAGCATTTTGTGTTGTGACATGGATAATGATGAGAACTTACTGGATGGGCGGTGCTCAGTGTATGTGTTGGGGCATTTTGTATTGCTGTGCATCTCCTTGTATAATTCTAACTAATTAGTATATTCGAATGTCTGCGTGGGACAGTTCCATTAGCAATATTGTCCTTTGTGGATTTTTCATGTATCTAATTAGCAGCACTAATTTTTAACTTCGGATTAATAATATGTAAGATTTTCTTAATACGATTATATTATGTTTTAACTCTTATTGTCTAGGTAACAAATCTTGTAATCCTTTATGCTCAAATTTTGGTCATGGGGAGCCTGGCAACTCTGCTGGACTTTTCAGCTTTCAGCATGCCAAATAAATAATCAAGTCTGCATTTTCTTTTTGTTAAGATGAAATCTTTAGATGTAGTATCTTGTGTCTTGCACTAAGGTGCTGAATTTGTGGGGTTACTGTATCCAACATGATGGCTCAAATATGTTAGTCTTTTTGGCTGGCTGGCTGCCTGCCTGCATTCAAAGCTTATATTCCTTCAAAGTTGCATGTATAACTAATGTTGTTTTCACTCTTGATACTGTTTAATTTGTCACCCCTTTATATCGAGATAAATAGCCTTTAGAGTTTCTTATTATTAGTATTTTTAAATCCTTAGAAGCAGAGCAATACGTAACT